>NC_053490.1:291299707-291899707 GCF_905171775.1 Rana temporaria
ATGTTGAATCTGTCATTGAAGGCTTATGGTGTCTGTCGAAGGTTCTAAGAAGATTCACCAAGCAGCTAAACTGTACGACGCTGCAATCGTACATTTCCGGTCAAATGCTCGGCCCATAGGCTATAGAAGAATGCGAATGTTGGTTGACTAGTAATAATAATAATTTATAAATATAATTATTACTAGTGTGACAGGAAGTCAGGTAAATCTGTGGGTGTTGTCACAGACGGGACATACATTTCTGCCTTGTTTAGACAATACACCAATTGTTATTAGGCGTCGATTGCAAACGTAGCCAGAAATGGTCTAAGGGCGTTGGAAGACTTCAGCTGTTCAGAATGAGGCGATTAAGGCCTCTATAAGTAGTCCAGAGGATTGCCACTGTGTTTGCTGCATGCTGATGCTTTCTGAGTGAAAGAGAGCAGTACTGAAAGTCTTCTGAGGAGGTGAGGAGAGGATTGATTTTTCTGTGTGATAAAAATCAAAAGACTATTGTTTTTCTGCTGTATGACCAGCACTGTCTACCAAGCAGTAGGCTGTGCTAGACTCCTAGATAGGTTCCAGTGTGGTGAAGGTAGACGCCCCAAGTGGTCAGGGTTTATTTTATGTTTGATTTTGTTTATGCTGTTTGGATGCTTGCACTTGTTTCCAGCAAGATGGAAGAATAAACCAAAATCTTTGTTTTCAATCGTCTTCAACTGCCTGCCTGTATAAAATCAGTGTGTAGTGAACCCATCCAGGGGGTCACACACCCCACTACCGAGCTAACCCCTTACACTAGTCATAGAATATTAGAATTCTTCTATAGCTTGTAGGCAGAACATTCGACCGGAAATGTATGATTGCGGCATCGTACAGTTTAGCTGCTTTGTCGAATCTTCATAGAACATTCGACAGACGCCATAAGCCTTCAATGACAGATTCGACCTTAATTAATTTGGATTTTCAGACAAACGCATTTTTTAACGAAACAAAATAAATAAAAACAAATTTCGGGAGTAACTAAATAAATACATTTTTTCGGACAAAAACGAAATTCCGCTTAGTAGCAACCCCCAGCTCTGCTGTTCAATCCTCAGTAGTAACCTCCGGCTCTGCTGCTCTCCCACTCAGTAGTAACCCCAAGCTCCACTGATCCTTTGGTTTGCTGATCTCCTCTCTCTGGTTCCTGCTCACTTCCTGCTGTATTGCACCCACGCTGTGCACCACATGTGCTTGTTTTTCCTCCTCTGGTCCCCCAGCTCTGCGGATTCTCTGCCACTCAGTCCTCTCTCTCGGTCCCTGCTCACGCTCCGCTATAGCATTGCCATGTTGCACACCATGTGTGCCATTTGCTAGTTGCTCTGCTCCGGTCTGGACCCCGCTCATCTTCCTGCTGCTCTTCTATGCACACCAAATGTGATGTCTGCATCAGACTATTCCAGAATATATATACATGAACTGGAAGTGACTGCTAATTACATCTTTCTGTTTTCCCAACGCATCTTAGGATAAGGTGACCAGATTTGTAAAATGAAATCCAGGGACTTATTTATTTATTTTTTATTAGAAAATGGTGAACAATTTTATAAGCCTATTTTTCTCAAATGATATATGCAGTGTATGTGTCAGGAAGGGCATGCCAGCACCCAAAATGGCGACCATGGAGGTCGAGCTGGGTCTTCGGCTTCCACGGGAGCGCCGTTAGCGCGTGTGCGCGCTCCCGTGCGCATGCACACGTGCGCGTGCACGAGCGGGCGCCGTGGCGTGCACTCTCTGAGTGTTTTTGGCGCCAGACAGGCTATTTAGGCTGGCCTCTTCTTGGACTCAGGTGCTGTCCGTTCTATAGCGTTTAGCGAACCTACCTAGTAACCTGTATCCTGTTTCCTGTACCGTTGAACCGACCCGGCTTGCCTTTGATACCCCTGCTCTCCGCCTGCACCGACCCGGCTTGTTTTGGACCCTGCTTTCGCCTACTGATTCTGCTACTCTGCTGCCAGCCCAATACCGACCCAGCCTGCACCGTGACCTCGCTTCCGGCTTCCGCCTGTGTTCTAGACGTATCCGATAGTGCATGACCCGGCTTGACCACTTCCTCTACCCGCTGACAGCTGCCTGGGACTACCACCTGCACCTGTGCCTCTCCGCTACCTGCTCAGCAACTCCAGCTCAGCGACTTACCAGCGATCCTGCAAGGCACTCGTGCGACTTTGTACTTTGGAGTCTCCTGTCCACTTTACCAGGAGCTCGGAGTCAGAGCTGCAAGGGAGGCCGTCTTCCGCACATCAGGCTCTTACCGTCAGGGGCGTGACAGTATGTGGTATGTGTTTATGTAATTATTGTATGATATATACATTACGCCAGGCCACTTGAGTCCAGGTGACAGATGCACCCCGTTGGGGTAGTGGACTCTATGGCTGACTGTTGCTGATGGAGCTCTAGGTAATTTAGGAGAGCAGGTATTCTGGAGCACCAACACGGATCAAACTGGGAACTAGAACCCAGGGCGTGGAATCTAAGAGTCAATTAGTGTTCACCAGAGGTCCCTAGTGGTGGGGGTTGATATAGCTGCAGTCGCGACCCCCAGGGCCTTCCAGCTCACGCTCATGGTAGACTACAGGAAGGTAAGGAAACAGCAGACTGCAACAACAAAGGATAGTCAGGAGATAGCCAAAGGTCAGAGTAACAAACAGGTAAGGATTGTCAAGGAACATGCCAAGGTTGGCATATGAAGCAGACAAGGACAGTCAAGAACCAGCCAAGATCGGTAACTAGAATCCGACATAGAACACACAGCAAGGAGCACACGGAAACCAAACACACAATATTGACCAGCAGGGCTGGCTTGCAGTCCAAAGGTTAATATAGTGTTCCCTGATAGGGCTGGGGTTTGAGGAGAGATTACTTAAGCAGCCAGGTGAAGGGTCTCTTAAAGGGGTTGTAAAGATTTTTTTTAAATAACAAACATGTTATACTTACCTCCACTGTGCAGCTCATTTTGCACAGAGTGGCCCGATCATCATCTTCTGGGGTCCCTCGGCGCCTGTCTCTGGTCCTCCCCGCAAGAACTCCAGGCATTCATGCGAGCTCCTTCGCATTGTGTGGAGTCCTTGCGAATGCGCTCCTGTGATACAGCGAGCGGCCATAGCCGCTCACTGTATCACTCGGCCCCGCCCCTCAGCATGGCGCGTCATTAGATATGATTGACAGCAGCGCCAGCCAATGGCTGCGTGGCTATCAATCCATTCGCTCTAGCTAATCAATGGCCAGGCTGAGCGGCAAAGATGTCGGGGGCCGAGCGCGGTATAGTCGGAAGTTTTTTCACCTTAATGCATAGAATGCATTGAGGTGAAAAAACTTTTTCCTTTACAACCCCTTTAAGCTGAACACATGGAGAGCTAAGCTGACAGACAAACATTACTGCTGATCCATGAAACATTATTTCTCACATTTTGTCATTAAATAAAGATGAAAAAAGATACTTCTTAGAATTTTTTTTAAATATGACTACCACATTTTATGAAGATAAGAGAGAAAAACGAGAATGCAGAGTTCAGGATATAGAGTACTCTTCATAAAGAATGCAGGGCTCAGGAGTGCCCTACATAAAGAATGCAGGGCTTAGGGGTGCGCTACATAAAGAATGCAGGGCTCAGCTGTTCCCATCCATGCAGCCTCACCAGTGCCCAGAAATTCAACCTGACCAGTGCCCAGCAATGCAGCCTTACCAATGCCCAACAATGCAGCCTCACCTGTGCCTAGTAATGCAGCCTCACCTGTTCCCAGGAATGCAGACTCACCAGTGCCCAGCAATGCAGCCTCACCAGTGCCCAGCAATGCAGCCTCACCAGTGCCCAGCAATGCAGCCTCACCAGTGCCCATCTATGCAGCCTCAAAAGTACCCAGCAATGCAGCTTCACCTGTGCCTAGCAAAGCAGTCCCACCAGTGCCAAGCAATGCAGCCTCACCAGTGATCAGCAATGCAGCCTCGCCAGTGCCCATCTATGCAGCCTCACCATTTTCCCATCTATGCAGCTTCATCAGTGCCTGTCAATGCAGCCTCACCTGTGCCCAGCAATGCAGCCTTACCAGTGCTTAGCAATGCAGCCTCACCTGTGCCCAGCAATGCAGCCTCACCAGTGCTCAACAATGCAGCCTCACCAGTGCTCATCTATACAGCCTCACCAGTGCCCAGTAATGCAGCCTCAGCAGTGCCGATCTATGTAGCCTCACCAGTGCAGATCTATGTAGCCTCACCAGTTCCCAGCAATGCAGCCTCACCAGTGCCCAGCAATGCAGCCTCCCCAGTGCCCGGAAATGCAGCCTCATCAGTGCCGATCAATGCAACTTCACCTGTTCCCAGCAATGCAGCCTCACTTGTGCCCAGCAGTGCAGCCTCACCAGTGCCCAACAATGCAGTATCACCAGTGTCCAGCAATGCAGCCTCATCTGTGCCCAGGAATGCAGCTTCACCAGTGCCCAGCAAAGCAGCCTCACTAGTGCCCAGAAATGCAGCCTCACCTGTGTCCAACAATGCAGCCTCACCTGTGACCATCAACGCAGTCTCACCTGTGCCCATCAATGCAGCCTCACCAGTGCCCATCAAGGCAGCCTCACCTGTGCCCAGGAATGCAGCATCACCAGTGCAGGGGATCAGAGAGGAGAGAAAGAGGAGAGCTGGCCGGATCATCACACAGGTCGGCGTCTTCTGCTGTGTCAGCTTTAATTTGAATCGCCGGGCACACAAGTCACTTCTCCTGGAATGGCTCCCCCCTATGATAGACAGCACATGTCCCGGCATTGAACAAGTGTGCTGTCTGTCAGAGGAGCCATACCAGGAGGCAGGACTTTATGTGACGGCGGGCACCCAGCAATTTAAATAAAAGCTGACACAGCGGGAGGCGCTGACCTGACACCCCCCAGTGTGGCAACCGGGGTGGACTGTCGGGACAGACGGGCTTCGGGGACAGTGTCCTCACACTGGATATCTCATACCTGCAATACCTCCAAAATAAAATGAAGCTAAAGCTGAATCAAATCCTCTCAAAAGCTGCAGGTGCTGCTAGCGAGCTTTGTCATAGTCTTCTGTGAAGGCTTTTGAGATGCATTGAAGCACCAAGAAAGGGACACACAGGGTATAATTTGTGAAGCAAAGCAAGCACAACATATTAACAGGACTGTAAGCTTAATATTTTATTTAGTGACAGGTGCTTTGATTGGCATTCTGAGTGCTTCAAAAAGAGTGTGTCCCAAGCCACGTTTCTGTGCATGTCAGCAAAGTGCGTGATTTGTGTGCATTACTAACATGCATAGATGTAAACTTAGGCTTACTCTGTGAAGGCGCAGCGGCTGTACATACACGGCAGCAGGCCCTAATTGTATGCGTGTATCTACACACCTTGTAAGATTACCCTTTTATTTAGTGACAGGTGCTTTCATTTGCTTTTAGAGTGCTTAAAGAAAAGTGTGCTCAATGCGAAATTTTTCTGTGCATGTCAGCAAAGTGCGTAATTTTGCATGCTTTCCTGACATGCATAGATGTAAACTTAGGCTTACTCTGTGAAGACGCAGTGGCTGTACATACACGGCAGCAGGCCCTAATTTTATGAGTGTATCTACACACCTTGGGGAAACACCTGTACTAACCATGTAAGGTTAGTGCAGCCATCTCCCCTGCTGAGCTGTTGTGTTCAGACAGGGGGACTCCACCGCAGCAACATGCCATTGGGTGAGGTGTCCGTTGGCTGCTGGTTTTCCAGCATACTCGTCCTACAGAAGCTGTCCAAATAGTCGGCTTCATGTCGGGCAGATCCACATACACAAGGGCCTAGAGGTTGCCCGTTTTCTTTTTTTTTTTAATCGGCCGATGTCTTCCAGGCTTAAGGCAAGGTTCACATTATTTCAGTTTCCTTGAGGCAATTTTTGTGCAGGCACAGGTGCCCATTCATTACAATGATCAGCTTTACCTGCATGAAACACAGATTTTTTTCCCTAACTGCAGCCTTACACACGACCGGTATTCATGTCATGGAAAAAAACAACGTTTTTCTCAACGTGATTCCTCTCAAGCCTGCCTTGCATACACACGATCATGAAAAAATGCTCTAGCAATGCGCGGTGACGTACAACACGTACGACGGCACTATAAAGGGGAAGTTCTATTTTGAATGGCGCCACCCTTTGGGCTGCTTATGCTAATTTCCCGTCTCATAACTTGCTTCTGAGCATGACCATTTTTTCCCCCTCGTTAAAGCGTAGACACAACCGTTTTTCATGACGTGAAAAACGACGAGACAAAATAAAACATGTTATAAATTTTTAACGCCCATTTTTCTCGTCGAGAAAAATGCTCTGGAGCCTACACACAATAGTTTTTCACAACCAATTTAAAAAATAAAAATTTTCTCGTCATGAAAAACGGTCGTGTGTACGCGGCATTGGGGAAATCACACAGTGCTAAGCGTTTTCCAGCGTAGGAAAATGTGCTGCAGTTTCCAGTGAATAGAGGTGCTATTAGGGATGAATGGCACACCTGTGCATCTGTTAACTAGGGCATTTTTTGCTGTGGGTGCGGGAAAGCGTGCAAAATACACACAGTTCCGCAACTGCATACTTGTGGACCTAGAATGAAAAGAAAAGAAAGGACGGCGCACCGACCTTGTGCATTACCACTTAAAATGTATTATTAAAACAGAATAAAAAGCAATGGGCCAGATTCACAGTCTAGATAAGACGGAGTATCTCAGATACTCCGTCGTATCTCTCAGAGTATCTATGCGACTGATTCATAGAATCAGTTACGCATAGATATTCCTAAGATCCGACAGGTGTAATTGTTTTACACTGTCGGATCTTAGGATGCAGTACCGCGGCCGCCGCTGGGGGTAGTTTGCGTCGTAAACCAGCGTCGGGTATGCAAATTAGGAGTTACGGCGATCCACGACGGATTTTCGTGTTCGCTACGTTGCCGCTAGTCTAGTTTCCCGTCGCAAAGTTAGTTGTTATTTGACCTGCCCTAACTTTACACAGCAATCGTATTGCTGTATAAAATATGGCCGTCGTTCCCGTGTCGAAATTTTAAAATTAATGTCGTTTGCGTAAGCTGTCCGGGAATACGGAATTACGCTACGCGCGTCGCCGTTCAAAAAAATGACGTCACTGCGCGCAAAGCACGGCGGGAATTCCAAGACAGAGCATGCGCAGTAGGTCCGGCGCGGGAGCGCGCCTAATTTAAATGGCACATGTCCATTTGAATTGGCCCGCCCTGCGCCGGACGTATTTACGATACACCGCCGCAAGTTTCCAGGTAAGTGCTTTGTGGATCGGGCACTAAAACTGGAAACTTGCGGCGGTGTAACGTAAACGGGTTACGTTGCACGGCCGCAAATGTATGTGAATCTGGCCCAATGGTCCTACTCACAAGACAACCATAAGTAAGCGCTTTTCAGACAGCTGGACTGGACCTCACGGCACCTGCCAGTAGTACTTCAGACATCTGAACAGCTGACGCGTTTATGGGGCGTACCCCCTTCTTCAAAGCCTAGATGGTCCGTGATACCTCGCTCCTGCTGTGTGTCCTCCACTTGTGGACCTAGCCTGACAGCAGCACAGACAGAAGTAAAAATAATTTTTTTCATGCAGGGGAAGACTATAAACCTAATAAAGTCGCAGGTAGCAGCAGTAAAACCTGACAGGAGTTCTTATGCCGCGTACACCCGACCGTTTTTCGGGTTCTAAAAAATGACGTTTTTAAGGGTCTAGAAAAAAAGGAAGTTTTTTCAGCCCGATTATTAAAACGGCCTTGCCTACACACGATCATGAAAAAAGAATGCTCTAGCAAAGCGCAGTGACGTACAACACGTACGACGGCCCTTTAAAGGGGAAGTTCCATGCAGATGGCGCCACCCTTTGGGCTGCTTTAGCTGATTTTGTGTTTTTAGTAAAAGACGATTGGCGCTTTTCAGTCTGTTACAGCGTGATGAATGTGCTTACGCCATTACGAACGCTAGTTTTACCAGAACGAGCGCTCCCGTCTCATAACTTGCTTCTGAGCATGCAACGTTTTTTTTACGTCGTTAAAGCCCACACACGACCATTTTTTACGACGTAAAAAACGACGACGTTAAAAACGACGTGAAAAATTAGAGCATGTTGGAAATTTTTAATGGCCATTTTTTACATCGTGAAAAATGCTCTGGAGCCCACACGCGATCGTTCTTAATGACATTAAAAAAAAAACATAATTTTTTAGAACCCGAAAAACGGTCGTGTGTACGCGGCATTACTCTTCGCCTGCTCCATCCAAAACTAAAAGAAGAAAAAATAGTAAAAAATAATATATTTTAATGATCATTACACTAACATGTTTGTATTGCCCGAGTGTGCATGCCTATATAAAGGAGGATAAAGGAAGAAAAAGAATTCCACAGCAATCAGTAGGTGCTCTAACCTACTGTACTTCAAATGACAGCTAAATTTAGGTTGCACAGAACAACATGGCCCCAGGTTTTATTAACTTTGATTTACTTTATAGATAAAAAACATGATGAGAGTTTTGATTCTGTGATTGTTCAGTCACATTAAGGGTACACTTATGTGATGCCTTCTGATTGTTCCATTAGGAATGATCAAAGCCTTCAAAAAGCTTTTTTCTCCTGAGTTTTCACTGAACAGTGCTGGGTTATCTTTTTCACAGTAGAACAATAGAGAATTGGACAAAACTGTCCTGCTGAGGTCTTGATGACTGACAGGGATCTGATTAAACCATTTAAGAGCCATACGTGCCCCAATATATCAGTAGAAACATTACAATACTTATTATTGTGGCTCGATTGTCATGTGCTAAGTTTTGCAACCAATTCCAATGCACTCCAATGTTGCAGCCAACTAGTACAAGATTAATTCTGACTGGGTGCAATGGGTTAAAGGCCTTAAGGCTCATTCGCATGATATGTTGAGTTAACACAACGCATTACCTGTGTTAAAGAGGCCCTGTCACAAACCATTTATTTCAACAACAACAAAAAATCTTCCTGTGGGATTTTGTGTTTTTTTTTCTGTGTTTCTTGAGCACAGGGCAGCCCAATTAATTGAATAGACCACCCTATACAAAATGTGGGAACGTGCCAAAAACATGCCTAATCACTTATTCACGTGGCCAGAGTATATGTGAGAATGGGCCCTTTATTAGACGTTCTAATTATTTTTTTATATTTTTTAACAGCCCTGTATGGGAAGGGGCTTTAGTGAAATAACAGTGGTCTAAACAAACCTCTGATGCCTCACTTTTGAGACAAAGAAAGAAATTGAGGAAACAGGTTCCTTAAGCGCTTCCGGACCAGCTGGTGTCTCCCGATATTCAGACCGTGGCTTAACCCCAGCTGCATCTTTAATGCCTCAGCTGCATTAAAGATGAATGGACATCTCTACCTACAGTATACAGCGTTCTGTTCCCTTCTTCTGCTGGTAAAAACACTGCTCATCCATTCCTAGGAAACCTTGTATTTTATCAATATAAAAATATTTGCATTTTATTAACGAATACAAGGCGTCCTCCAACTTGGAATATTTAGCAGACCAGAAGGGAGAAAAAGAGTTATGCCCTGTACACACGATCGGTTCATCCGATGAAAACGGACCGATGGAATTTTTTTATCAGCTATCCAATGAAGCTGACTTTCATCAGTCTTGCCTACACACCATCAGTTAAAAAAACGATCGTGTCAGAACGCGTGACGTAAACCACAACGACGTGCTGAAAAAAATGAAGTTCAATGCTTCCGAGCATGCGTCAACTTGATTCTGAGCATGCGTTGATTTTTAACCGATGGATTTCCCCACAGACGATCGTTTTTTTCTATCGTTTTTTTTAACCATCAGATAATTTGAAAACAGGTTCTAAGGGCCAGATTCACAGAAGAGATACGACGGCGTTTCTCTGAAACTCCGTCGTATCTTTCAGAGTATCTATGCGACTGATTCATAGAATCAGTTACGCATAGATAGCCCTTAGATCCGACAGGTGTAATTGTCTTACACCGTCGGATCTTAGGATGCAGTACCTCCGCCGCCGCTGGGTGGAGTCCGCGTCGTATTCCAGCGTCGGGTATGCAAATGAGGTTTTACGGCGATCCGCGACGTTTTTTCGCGTTCGTTACGTCGTTGCTAGTCTAGTTTCCCGTCGCAAAGTTAGTCGTCGTTTTACCTGCCCTAACTTTACACAGCCCATGTTAAAGTATGGCCGTCGTTCCCGCGTCAAATTTAAAAAAAAAAAATTCTTGCGTAAGACGTCCGGGAATACGAAAGTACGCTACGCACATCGCCGTTCGAAAAAATTATGTCACTTTGCGCAAAGCACAGCAGAAATTTCAAAACGGAGCATGCGCAGTAGGTCCGGCGCGGGAGCGTGCCTAATTTAAATGGCACACGCCCCTTTGAATTACGCGGGCTTACGCCGTAGGCTGCCGGTGTAAGTTTTCACGCAAGTGCTTGGTGAATCAGGCACTTGCGATGAAAACTTGCAGCGGTGTAACGTATATACGATACGTTACACCGCAGCGATTCTACGTGAATCTGGCCCTAAGTTTTTTCACCGATGTGAAAAAAACTGATGGGGCCCACACACGATCGGTTTGTCTAATGAAAACGGTCCATCAGACAAACCGATCGTGTGTACGCTGCATTAGGGTTTACATATACTTTAACACACATCACTATAGTCAAATAGGCTTAAATTCAACCATAGAACATAGAATAATTTCCCTTCCCCATGGTGCAATTGTTTTTTTTATCTCTTTCCCCAGAGTAAACAGGTATTGTTGTAACATTCTAATAACGTCCTGTTATTTTATAGAAACCAATAAAACGGTACTCTTAAATACATGATGAATGATCCACACAGTTCAATGTCATATTAGCTTTTCTTTCTGCTGAGAAGAAGGTTAGAGTCTTAATATCTCTACAGTAATATGTATTTTTTTTTTGCTGAAAATCATTTGTATGCTGCAGGATTCATTTGGTGCTGCACCGCAGAAGGAACCTTTTTTATGATATGGTAGATTGATATTGTCATTTAATG
This sequence comes from Rana temporaria, assembly GCF_905171775.1. Taxonomy (NCBI): domain Eukaryota; kingdom Metazoa; phylum Chordata; class Amphibia; order Anura; family Ranidae; genus Rana; species Rana temporaria. The sequence goes on from NC_053490.1 coordinate 291,310,764, forward strand.
TTGCTTTATATTGCTGTGTGTGCCTCATATTCCTCCTCTCTTATCACTGTGTGGTCCTGTACCCAGCATCATCTATATACATGCTGCTTTCAATAAAGACAACCAAGTACCGAATCCAACAAATGAGCAAGCTTTCTAGCCACACGATCCTTCATTTTTCTCTCTAGCCTTGTTTCTTATCAGCTTATTTATGTGTTTGCCTACCTCTGCTTGTGTTTAGCACTTTGTTTGCTTCTCTTTATTATGAACAAGGCTTGCACAACCCAGGAATGTTAAGCTATTGCCTGAACTTCATAAAAATCCCTGGTGTTCCTTTCTCTTAAATAAAAATGTATTGATTAGGGGATGTTAAAGTTAGCAATGTCCTAAGGAACTGTAAATGATTTAAATGCACTGACATTAGAGCTGCACGTTTCAGGCTAAAATGAGAATCACAATTATTATTTTTTGCTTACAATAAAGATCACGATTCTCGTGGCCTAAAATCTTCTTTCACATTATACAAAAAAATGGGCTAACATTACTGTTTAATTTGTTTTTCCCCCAAAAAAAATGCGTTTGAAAAAATTCTGTGCAAATACAGTGTGACATAAAATATTGCAATAACCGCCATTTTATTCTCTGGCATCTCTGCTAAAAAAAATATATTTATCATGTTTTGGGGTTCTAAGTAATTGTCTAGAAAAAAAATATTGATTTTAACTTGTAAGCAACAAGTGCCAGAAAAAGGCTGGGTCTTTAACTACTTAAGACCCGGACCATTATGCAGGTAAAGGACCTGGCCAGTTTTTGCGATACAGCACTGCTTTGCTTTAACTGACAATTGCGCGGTAGTGCGACGTGGCTCCCAAACAAAATTGGCGTCCTTTTTTTCCCACAAATAGAGCTTTCTTTTGGTGGTATTTGATCACCTCTGCAGTTTTTTTTTGCGCTATAAACAAAAATTGAGCGACAATTTAAAAAAAAATCTGTATTTTTTACATTTTGCTATAATAAATATCACCAAAAAATACATAAAAAAAGTTATTTTCCTCAGTTTAGGCCGATACGTATTCTTCTACATATTTTTGGTAAAAAAAAAAAAAAACGCAATAAGCGTTTATTGATTGGTTTGCGCCAAATTTATAGCGTTTACAAAATAGGGGATAGTTTTATGGCATTTTTATTAATATTTTTTTTTTTACTACTAATGGCGGCGATCAGCGATTTTTTTTTCATGACTGCAACATTATGGCGGACACATCGGACACTTTTGACACATTTTTGGTACCATTGTTATTTTCACAGCGAAAAGTGCTATAAAAATGCACTTATTACTGTGAAAATGACACTGCCAGTGAAGAGGTTAACCAGGAGGGGGTGCTGTAGGGGGTAATTGTGTACTAAGGGAGTGTTCTTACTGTGGGGGGGCGTGGATTTGCGTGTGACGTCCCTGATCGTCGTTCCCTAACACAGGAAACAGACGATCAGTGACAGCCACACTAGAACGAACGGGGAAGGTTTGTTTACACTCACCTCTCCCCGTTCTTTCTCTCTGTGACCCGATTGCAGGATCGGGTTCGCTCATCCCGCAGGCGCGGCCACGCGACCCACGGCTGGGCATCTTAAAGGGGACGTACCTGTACGTCCATGTGCCCAGCCGTGCCATTCTGCCGACGTAAATAGTCGTGCGGCGGTTCTTAACCGGTTAAGGTGTGGTCTGAACAAATGTTAGAACTGAACCTTGACTGTTAAGGGCTTGATATGAATTAGAGGGGAACTCCATGCTGTTCTTTTATGTAGAGGTCCCCCATTAACATCTATATCACACATTCATCTAGGATACGGTCTGGTATGGATGAATGAAATCCATGTTCACTTTGTTTACAAACAGAGTAAAGTGGTTAGGAGCCATCATTTTGATGGCAATTTAAACACGCTTTTTACTTTGTAAATGTCAGTGTAGCTATAGAAGGCTGTACACATTGCTCAGATCAACCGATTCACAGACAAGGTCAGGGCATTCCCTAGGCATGTTACTTAATGGAGTTTTGCATTTTTAATGTCTTACTTTAAGCATTACTTAAATCACTGCTTCCTGCCAAATGGAATTTTTACTTTTTTTTTTTTGCTTTGGTACATGTCCCCAAGGGCACCGCCCAGCTTCTCATACCATTTGTTTGACAGCGCAGAGCATTAGCCTAGAAAATGGCCATTACTGCTTTAGCATTTACCTCCCAGGTATGTTCAGCTGATCCCTAGTGCAAATATATCCACTTAACTCAACTATGATCACACAGTTCTCACTATTCTAGAAAAAAAAAATCGTATTCTTGCTTGCATGTTTACATGAAGGTAAGCGTAGTCATTTGTAATGAATTGAGTTAGTAGGCTGCCTCTCCTTGAAACTTTGCTGCCCAAGGCGGTGCCCTTTGTAGCCTACCACAAACCCCAGGCTGAAGATCCTTTAGCAATTGAAATCACTGTAGGCTTGGTTTAGACTTGGCAGAATCACATAAAGCTAAACTCCAGGCAAAAAATAAATAAATACAGTAAAACCTTGGTTTGAGAGTAACTTGGTTTGAAAGCGTTTGCAAGACAAGCAAAATGTTTTAATAAATTTTGCCTTGATATACAAGCAATGTCTTGATATAAGAGTAGCGTCATGTCACAACTGAGTATAAAAAAGAAGAGAGGAGCCTCTAAGTGTAGCAATATGGTTGCATTTAATGAAGGTACAACATTTAGCAACTTATTGCTACACTTAGAGGCGCCTCTCTTCTCTTTTATACACTGTAAAAAAATGCTTTGATATGCAAGTGCTTTGGATTACAAGCATGTTTCTGAAACGAATTATGCTCGCAAACCAAGGTTTTACTGTATATAATTGTAATGCACATTTGTAAACTGTAAAGCTTCTTGTACACAGGAGTAAAAAACACTTCGTTTTTTATTGATTTGAAATGAGGTGTATTGTTGTCTATGGGGCATTGTACACAGCTGAGTAAAGATCAGCAATACAGCGATAAGTACAGAGCTGTTAAACAAAAATAGAACATTTTACATTTGAGTGCAGTAATTTACTTGCATACGTGTGTTTACAAATCTATCAGCATGTTTACATGAGTATTGTAACAGTCAGGGGTTAACGCCGTTTACGATATTCCATTCCACCAACCCACTACAGCTTATCGACACTCCACAATTCAGCAGACGAACATGGCCCATACAGATTCCCCAGAAACGAGACACAGCTCTGTTCTCTGGTTCAAAAGGAATAGATACTTTAATGGTAAACTCAGGCTTCTTATATACAGTTTAGGAACCCCAATGAACAATGGCTTAACTCCACCCACAACATGACACAAGGAGCCCAATACACATCTTTAGTCAGATTTTATGGCACCAAGATAATCTACATGAGCTAATTAGCTACAGCTGAGAAGTCAGACATCAAGACTCCAACTTCTCTCACCTGCTATACAATACACATTCCTTTAGTAAACATAAGTCAGACATCTGACCTTTAGACTGTGCTAACTCACAACACACATTATCATCAATAGAACTTCACACAATACAGTGACAATTAGCATAACACAATGAAAGGTTTTTGAGAGCCAGACTAAGGTTCATTTACATGACAGTAGCAGACAACATTAAACACCTTAACAGTCTGTGTTCCCACATGAATGAATCACTCTTCTATTGACCTGTTGGGTTCAGAATCAACAACCTGTAATATTTCAAGATATCCTGCAATACATTGTGAATTATCATTACTGTCCCATCTCATGTAATCCGAGATATAATTTCTCAGTCATCCTATGCCCCTAGTGGACATAGGATGACCCTAGACACAAGAGTCATTGGTGAAGCTGAAACAGGAGTACCCCACACCCTGCAAGAGCCTCTGGGTCCCACGGCCCTCCTGTTACAAGTATAAAAAAGTATATTATAACACTGGCAAATAAGAATTTTACTCATATATATGCTAACACACCTTTACCCACCTATACTCAACAATACTCAGGTCTCTACAGTTTTTTACTCACAAACTTTCATGAGAAAACATCAGTAAATTATTACGCCTCTGTAGAACTGTCCTCTTAGTATTTCTGTTACTTTTGTGACTCATTAATCTCTTTTAGTGACAGCACAACCAGGAGTGTGATACTACATTCTTTGTCATAGGTGTAGCACTTACCCTCAACAGGGCCACTGATTTGTCCCAGGTTTCTTTCCCGGATTAGTGAAATAGCAGCCAGGCACACAGCAATCGTCACTCTTCTGGTTAAGTAAATACGGTAGTTTAGGGGTTGCCTTTTAAAATGTATTGCTGATTAACTTGGGTAAGACTTTGGATAAGCTGTGGGATATTCCATGAACCCTAAGCAATGACTTGTGGACACCTTTTATTGTAATACTACTTCTCAGGACAGATTCTCCAACAAAAACCCACAAAAACAACAGCACCGGGATACCGTCAGTAGGTTAGTACCAGTGAATATATGCTAGGGAAATCAGCAGCAACAGTTATTAGGATCTTGCCTTCAGGTCTGTGCTCACAATGTCCATGGATACTTGGACGCCACAGCTGGGACCACGATAAGCACACGTAGAACTTTTAACTGGGCCACCCAGAAGGGCAGCAGCCCATCAGGCTGGAAACGTCTCCTCCTGGACAAGACCAAGCTGCCTCAATGCCCAGAATATATATGCACTTTGCAGCCGCCTACTGGACACCCTCCCCCAGAGAATGGCTGAGACCGCATAAATATTCAGACTGCTGGTTTGCATCCTCCCAACCCACTATAGTCTGGAATTCACCAGAAGATGGGAGAGTAATCAAACTTGCAACCTGAACCAGAACAGCGCAAAGCTATCACACATTGCTCCATTAGTTACGGTGGAGCCAAAAATAACTATATTTGCCCTGTTTTCACATGAACTTAATTATAAGAAGTGCTACACAGGTAAAGCTGACCTCTAGGCAGATCATAAAGACACAAATTAATGCAGCTCTGTAATTAATAAAACACCATCAAATCATGTATTTTTGAATGCATGCACCTAAAGTACCTGAATTTTAACCGGAATCTACCTGTTAGGGTCACCATACTATCTGACCATACTGTACAATCTCAGTATAACTTTAGAACAACCAAAGATGTAATATGAGGACTAAGGCCGGCCATACATTATACAATTTTCTTCAATTTCCTGGCCTGCCTGCTTGCATACAAATTGAAAGTGTTTATATTTGACCTCATTTAGTGGTTAATTTACTAACGGCAAATAGACTTTGCATTTGCAAAGTGCAGTTGCACTCTGCAAGAGCAGTTGCTCCAGAGCTTGGTAAATGAGCAGAAGCTCTGCTGACTTCCATCATCCAAGTATGTGCAAGCAAAAATGCAAACAGATTCTTGCTCTACATACTTGTTAGTAGATCCAAAAAGATTGTACAACCAGATTGTAGCATGTGTAAGTGATTTTTGCAGTTAGTATGCAACAGAGCTGGAGTGTTAAAGGAAGAAGCAGGTCATGTGATAGAGAGATGAGCTCATCACTGTGCTGCTTCTCTTTTCCCTGTCCAGTCACAGGCTGGGACAGGTGCAGGGTACTTATGATGCCAAATTGCCTGCAACTGTTGGAGCATGAGGGTGAGAAGAGGTTGCAGGGACCTGGTCTATTAGTGTGGAGGGAGCCTGCAGGGGGATCATGTCCTTTTTTTACCTGGTGTTCAACATTAAGTGGTATCACCTGCCCATCCATAGTCTTCTGTTAGGAAGCAGCCTAACTGTATAAGTCATTCGTTCTTCTCACCTTGCTCACTCACCTGTCAGCAGGTATTCAAATCCATATCATATGTCAGCACATATGCCTATAGCAGATTCTGTTTAAGGCTAGGCTCACACTGCTGCAAATTTAGAAATCACATGATTTTGCCACGATTGCGGCCACGATTTCAGGGAATGCCAGTCTATAGAGCTCAATTTGCATCGCACACGGATCAAACTCGCACAGGACCCTTTTTTTTCCCGCAGCTTAGATTCGCACTGCACAGATGTGAACAGCACTAATGGAAAACAATGTTATTTTAATGACTTTTGAATTGAAGCTCAAATTCGCAAAAGAATTTGCAGCAGTGTGAACCTAGCCTAGATCCTACATTTCCTAGTATAAGTACTACTGTGAGAAGAACAGGAAGCATTTATGAGGGCAGTTTGGGTTCTTATACTTATCAAATAAAAATACAGGGAGTTATTTTAACCTGCATTTTTTAAAAAACATCTGCCTGTTGCTTAGCTTTAGGCCTCATGCACATTGTGCATCAAAACGCCACTTTTAGGGGTGTATGACATTTTTTCTGCCTATAAATTATTCCTCAATGTTAGCCTATGTGTCCAATTTTACAGTTATTTAGAGGCAGGAGAGTTTAGAGCAGGAAAAAAAATGAGCTTGTGCGTTCAGGAGATGAGCGACACTAATCGTGTCTAAACACATCTAAACGTGACTAAATGTGCCTAAATGCTAGGTGCATTTAGCACTGGAGTGCTCATTTATTTCAATGTCCAGAATAATTTAATATTCTGACCGGTGTAATGAGTGAACGCCCAAACACGCTTCTCAACGTGCCTAAAAATATTTGCAAAACGTGGCTTAGGTGCGTCTTTTATGCTGCTTTTCTCCTGCCAGGAGAAAAGACGCTCAGAAGAGTTGGCCAAACTTCCTGTGTGTATGAAGCATATAAGGCTATTTATGTGACACTAAAAGGAGAAGTTTGGCCAAAGCTTTTTTGGCTGTACTTCTGTGGGTCACAGGAGTGAAGTTCGTTCTGCACCCATGCGACCCGTTTTTAGCCGACAGCAGACTAAAGTCCACTGTCGGATGAGGTCACAAAGCCGGTCCAGGCTCTGAAAAGATCCTGACCATACAGAAGCCTGGACAGACAGCTGGCTAAGCCTCTCAGTGAGCTGTGAAGTGAACCTGAGCCAGACCCTCCCACCCCCTTCACAGCCTGGTGCTCCTTTGAGCACTGGAGAGGCAAAGCATAGAGCCAGTGATTGACAGTTACCAGCTCTCTGCAGGCTGAGGACAGAGAGTTCAGCGATCAGTTTTCAGTCTTGCAGCTGGGATCGGTGCTTCAGTCATCTAGGTAAGTATGATTTTTTTTTTCTTTTTGGGATTCCTACACTTCTCTTTAAAGCAATATATAAAAATTAGGAAAAATGGTTGAACACACAGTAGCTTTCTTGCACGTATATAAAATAATGTCTTAGTATGCTACGTGATACCAATCTTTTAGTTAATGTATTACTAAGAACTGTCTTGATTGATCAATCAGTATGCTTTATTTAGTGGTTCTTTAACCAATTCATAGTTTGTACCATTCACAAGGGGTACAGAACTGGCAGCTGTTATCTCAGTACTTTGGATAGTCCTTTTCCCATAAAATTACACATGCACGTCTTGAAGCTCAGGCAGATTTCAGTTCTCAAGGCTGTTTAGCCAGATGGTTCAGGCAGCGTGGCTTGTGTTTATTTAAAAAAAAAAAAAAAAGGGCACCTGAGACTTTCTAATACAAACTTTTACCATCAGTATTCTGATCTCATCTGGCTAGAGTTTTCGGTAGTATTTGACATGCTGTACATTTTTGCTTTAGCTATTGGTGGCTTAATATGTTACTAAACCAAGGACCCTGCATTCACTACTGTCTCCAACAGTACACAAAACATGGAAATGCAATAGTTTTAGTAAATATAAACTGTGTAATACCCTTTCTCATTAGCAGTATATAGCAGTCTTGTGACTTCTATAAGTGCCTGGCTAAAGCTTGAGGGAGAAGTTTTCATAGTGCACTGGCTGTCCTATCAGTATATAGGACCCCTAACCCTCTGTCTGGACAGTGCTGATTAGCCCTGCCCATGCACCCTCCCAAGTAAAAAAAAAATACTCTAGCAATAAACAGCAAACTGAGCATGTGCAGTCTGACTCCAGTAACTGTCTTATCCAGACATGTTATGGGGACAATGCAATAAGAGGAGGATCTGTGCATACAGGATCAAACATCCTTTTTACACAATGCAGAGGATTAACCCCTTAGGTTCCACAGTGAGTATAACAAGCATGCTTTACTGCATATACAGACAGATTTTACTGTTGTGGGTTTAGTAACACTTTAAAATAACTCTAAACTCCGGTTAAAAAAATTATATTCAGGTAAGCATTCTTACCAAAAATCACACAAACTCATTCTATTGTTCTCATTCTTCTCCAAATGGCCAAATTCCTTTTTTTCTATATTATTTTTGCAGAATAAGAATGTTGTGCAGGAAGAATTACTATTACAGTAATGAAAAACCCTATTTATCCCCTTAGGCCCCGTACACACCATAGAATCCATCCGCTGAAAAATCTCAGCGGATCTGTTTCAGCGGATAGATTGTATGGTGTGTACAATCCAGCGGATCTGTTTCCGCGGATTTTTATCCCCTGGGATGGATTTCAAGCGGATATAAATTTGAAGACATGCTTTCAAATCTATCCGCTTGAATCCATCCCAACGGATTGATCCGCTGGTCTGTACAGACTCACCGGATCAATCCGTCCGAAGGGATCCCCCGCATGCGTCGTAATGATTCGACGCATGCGTGGAATTCCTTATATGACAGCGTCGCGTTAGTCGCCGCGTCATCATCGCGGCGACGGCGCGACACGTCATCGCGAGGGGATTTTGGTGCGGATTTTGATCCGATGGTGAGTACACTCCATCGGATCCAAATCCGTGGAAATCCTCGAGTTGGACCGTATCCGCGGATAAATCCTCTCGTGTGTACTAGGCCTTAGGCCCCGTACACACGACCAAACATGTATGCTGAAACTGGTCTGCGGGCCAGTTTCAGCAGACATGTTTGGTCGTGTGTGGGCGCGAGCGGGCCGAATTCCAGCAAACATTTGCCCGCCGGGCCTTTTCCCAGCGGACAAATATTCCTGGACGTGTTTTAAAACCGTCCGCTGGAATCCTGCCCGCTCGGACATGTACGGTCGTCAGTACAGACCGACCGTACATGTCCAGGCGCCCGCCGTCCCTCGCATGCGTCGAATGACTTGGACGCATGCGTGGAAGCCTTTAAATGGCAGGCCCGCCCACGTCTCCGCGTCATCGCCGCGTCATCGTCGCGGCGACGACGCGGACATGCCCCGCGTAATGTTTACGTGCGGACTTCTGTACGATGGTGTGTACAACCATCGTACAGAAGCCCTCTGGCAGACATGTACGGTGAAAACGGTCCGACGGACCGCTTTCACCGTACATGTTTGTTCGTGTGTACCCGGCCTAAGAGTGTTATTTGGTACAATGAACTAGGAATTTTCTACATTGTTCCTTTCACCAATGAACGGAACTTGCCAATAGTGTTATGAAGGTAAGTGTCAGTAAGGGTACCTCTCTGTGAATCTGTGTAAGTGCCTTTGTTTCCAGTACTATGCCACATTCACCATATCACATGAATTTGATTCTTACTTTCAATAGATTTTTATTAAAGCGGAGTTCCGGCCACAATTTCACTTTTTAAATATAAATACCCCTATAATACACAAGCTTAATGTATTCTAGTAAAGTTAGTCTGTAAACTAAGGTCCGTTTTGTTAGGTTGTTACAACATTTAGACACTTTATAAAATAGAAATTGACTGGGGACATCTTAAGTGTGGGCATCATGAAGCCAGACTGTATGACTTCCTGGATTTCAGCCTTGCAGATCTCGCACATGCTCAGTGCTGCACAAGCAGTGTCAGATCAGGTTTCAGCACCTGTGCTGTCCAAGTCACATGATTCTTTGAAACTGGGGAGTGCACAGACTCCTGGAAAGTTACACCCACTACATTCCAAGGAGTCTGTGCGGTGTAGGTTAGGAAGCATTAAGCACCTAGGTGCAGGAAGTGGGAAGATTAACTATTCTGCCTAGCAACAACACTTTGAACGCATCTAAAAAAAAAAAAAATCGTAAAGGACTAATGACATTTTTTTAAAACTACTGATGTAATGTTATATTTATGGGTGGAACTCCACTTTAATAAACATCAAAAATACATTGACAAAGGTGCAGGCAGAGCCATCTGTTAACAGCAGACAAAGTAACAATTCAAAGGACACATTACATGTTGAAGATGAGAAGGAGCAGATCTATCTCAGCAAGTTATTGCAGAAGCTCCAAACTCCCGAGGGAGGAGGGAACCCCCCAACCTCAGCACCCCTCACGGGATCTAGCTTGTGCCGGGCAGGGGGGTCCATCTCCCCCCAATGGAGTACAGTAATGAGTACAAAAATCTGCTACAGGCAGGAGGAACCAAAAAATAAATTAAAAAGGAGAGATCTATATAATAAATTGCAAAGATAAGTGGAAAAGAACAACTGTGCTAACATTGAACTAACTCATAGAACTGCTTCGTTTAGGCAGTGGGGTGAACTATTATTGGAGTACAAAATACATACATTTTGATGTCCCATGAGCAGGAGGTATCAGGCAAAAAAGGCCAAGAGACGTTCCAACCGCTAACGTGGGTAGATGTAACAGTCTGTCTTTTACAAAGTGGAGCAAAACAGAAAATGTGTCCCAGAGGGGAATACCTGCAATCGTACCTGTATGTAAGCAGTGAGAAGAAGTGGGAAAGAAAATGGAAGGAAAAAGAAAGAAAGGTAAAGAGTGAGGGAAGAGGGAGAGAAAAAAAACAAAAAACAAAACAAAAAACAAGCGTAATATTAGATGGTGTGGGACTCGCTTATCCACATGAACCCGAGTCAGCAAGGCGTGGCAGATGTCTGAGATTGGTATCTGGTCCATGGCTCCCAGATGGCTTCATGTTTGTCAGGAGTATCCAATAGGATGCTAACTGTTTTCTCCTGGGCCATGATCCATGATATCTTCCTTTTGACCAAGAGAAAAGACACTGTGGATTGCTTCCAAGCGCGAGCAATCGTCAGCTTGCTTCCAAGAAAAATAGACATGGTCAGGCGTTGGGCTAGTTTAGGAATCTTGGGGATAGGAAAGTTTAAGAGGGCGTATTGAGGAGTCTGTTGGACCAGAAAGCCCATAATCTTCCTGATGATGTGGAATATTTTATTCCATAAGCCCCTAATCCTGGGGCAATCCCACCAAACGTATAGTGTCGACCCAATATGTCTGCAATTACGGAAGCACAAAGGGGAGGCGTTCAGATAAATTTGGGCAATTTTTAGAGGGACCATATACCACCTCATCAGGACTTTCAAATTTGCCTCAACTAAAGCTATGTTTAGAATGCCCTTAGAAGCTGCAGTCGATGTCCTATGCCATTCCTCAATGCTCCAATTATGTTGCAGGTCCTTTTCCCATTCTCTCATATAGAGTGTTTTGGTGTCAGCCCTAGCAAGTGATCGGTATATCACCGATATTCCCCCCCTCTGCTCCATGGCTTGACCGCACCACCTTTCGTAGTCCATGATCGAGAGTGGGGGTGTTGTGGAAGACCGTAAGGACTGGATAAAATGAGCGATTTGGTGGTATCTAAACCTTTCCGATTTAGGCATGTCGAGTCTGCTAATACAGAGTGAGAGGTCCCGCTGGGTTGACAAAGTATTCTATCCTATATAGTCCTTTGTCCAACCACCACCGGAAAGCTGTAATGTCTAAACCAGGAGGGAACAAGTGGTTTAGAAAAATATGTGACAGTGGGTGCCAGTGCGAGATTAGGAGTGGATTTGTTTTGAGAGAATCCCACAGTGCTAGGGAATGGGAAAGCGTGGGCGCCATAATAGCAGGTCTGGATTTAGCGGGACACCAGAGAATATAGTCCAGGGTGTATTGAGAATAGCTTGTCTCTCCTTTTCAACAGAGTAGCAAAGAACAGACAAGTAAACATGTGAAACATTTTAAAGTGGTTCTAATGTCTGAAGTTGTTTTACCTTAATGCATTCTCTGCATTAGGGGTAAAAAAAACATCAGTATGCAAGCCCTCATTTATAATTACCCGAGCCCGATCTCGATCAAGTGATGTGCACAAGAGCAGTGTCTCTCTTGGCTCTCTTCCTCCTCATTGACTCAGATAAGTGAGGAGGAAGCAGGGATAGGGCCAAGCAGAGCTTTGTGTTCCTTATGGACACACAGATCAAGGTCAGGAGCAAGCATGCACAAGTGGCTTGCTCTGTGGGCACTTGGCAGGGGGGGAAGAGCCAGAAGCGCCAAAGCAAGAAGAGGAGGATTGGGGCTACTATGTGCAAAGCCATTGCACAGAGCAGGGAGGTATGACATGTTTGTTATAAAAGCGGTAGTAAAGCACTGCAGAATAAAAAAAAATAAAAAAAAATCCTGTAAGACAATGACAATGTATCACATACTAGCACATTATGAAATACTTACCTTAGTCCTCCCACTGGCGCCCAGTCACTGCTGAAAGGGCTTACATCTTCCCCTGCCCTTTCTTCTTCGTTCACATGCTCACACATCTGTAAACACACACACAGCACTGGCCCCACTGTACACAAAAAGCCTCCCCCTTCACTTGTACACACTCCTTTCCTAGTCATAACTCTTGTTTTCAAAAAGCTGACACAGGTTGCTGAGACTCAGAGAGGAGCTGAAGCCGTTCAGAGTACGTAATACAGTACAAGCAGCACACACACAAGGGGTGCACATGCAGGAAGTAGCCAGAGGTGGCAGTAATGAGCTTGATGTGTGAGCTTAATGGTACAAAGCAGCAGAAGCTATGTATTTGTAGTCTCTAGTGCTCCCCTGCACCCACTCCTGCCTTTTCCTGGCCCTGCCGGGCCCCTCTGGACCCCTGGGCCCCCTGTCGGTTGTACCCCCCCCCCCCCCGATGGCAGCCCTGCACGTAGCTAATCTGAAGTATACATAAAGTTCTTCATTAGCAATATGATATGTATGAGTGGCAGGCAGCTTGTATAAGATTGTAAGGAATAGATTAACTTTTGTGACAGGTCACACATAATACTACATTAATGCTGCCTGCGAATGACAATAGGACATTTTGCCAGATAGAAATCTTTGATCATAGTGTGGAATACTTCTTATTCCATAGGTTAAAATCATGCAAGTTGAAAATAAAGTTGAAATCAGAAGTGAATTATGTGCAGACTGGCAGTGCTTCTCTCGTATCAGGAAAAGGATGCACTTTATGGGCATTCAGAGACACTGCCAGTGCCATTCATTATAAATAATCATTCAGCCAAAGAAAGAACTCTGAAACATGCAGAGATTCTCTGCTTCACATATATCATGTGGAGACCAAACAATCTTTAGGACATAACAGAGTCAGATCAATTATCTCTCCTTCCAGGGATGAAATGTCCATATTTGAATTTTAACATTAAACTAGGGCATGTTCTGTAGATCAAACATGGAAATATAAAATTTGATGGCAGTGAACTGCCCTTTCCCTACCTGTAGTATTGTACCATGAACATAAAAGTGATATATCAGGTCTTTTATGATTTTGACATCATGCTTGCTGAATCCACACTACGTAGAAGCATAAATGAAGGGCAAGAGAAAAGAGGTGAACAAACTGCCTTTAGCTGATGAATAATATAAAAATCTGAATATGAATGAACACTAGAAGTGGACATGGTTGTATTGGCTCCAAAATTGTTATGCAGAAATGAAACATTGTGCCTGTGTTTTTTGATATTATGCTGATACACACTCTATGCAAATGAGCAGTGATGTCATTGCATATGTGGTCTAATTAAATCTATTCATTGCTACTATGAGGGCTTATACTGACCCCTTAGTTATTTTGTTATAGTAGGAGTTTCCAGAAGAATTTACATATATATTAACCACTTACCCCCCGGAACATATTGCTGCCTAAAGACCAGAGTACTTTTTGCGATTCGGGACTGCGTCGCTTTAACAGACAATTGCGCGGTCGTGCGACGTGGCTCCCAAACAAAATTGGCGTCCTTTTTTTCCCACAAATAGAGCTTTCTTTTGGTGGTATTTGATCACCTCTGCGTTTTTTATTTTTTGCGCTATAAACAAAAATAGAGCGACAATTTTGAAAAAAATGAATATTTTTTACTTTTTGCTGTAATAAATATCCCCCAAAAATATATAAAAAAACATTTTTTTTCCTCAGTTTAGGCCGATACGTATTCTTCTACATATTTTTCGTAAAAAAAATCGCAATAAGCGTTTATTGATTGGTTTGCGCAAAAGTTATAGCGTTTACAAAATAGGGGGTATTTTTATGGCATTTTTATTAATATTTTTTTTACTAGTAATGGCGGCGATCAGCGATTTTTTTTTCGGTATTGCGACATTATGGCGGACACTTCGGACATTTTTGACACATTTTTGGGACCATTGGCATTTTTATAGCGATCAGTGCTATAAAAATGCATTAGATTACTATAAAAATGCCACTGGCAGTGAAGGGGTTAACACTAGGGGGCGGGGAAGGGGTTAAGTATGCCTGGGTGTGTTCTTACTGTGGGGGGGGGGGGTGGCCTCACTTGGGGAAACACTGATTTTCTGTTCATACATTGTATGAACAGAAAATCAGCATTTCCCCTGCTGACAGGAACGAGAGCTGTGTGTTTACACACACAGCTCCCGTTCCCCGCTCTGTACCGAGCGATCGCGTGTGCCCGGCGGCGATCGCGCCCGCCGGGCACACGCACGGGAGTCGGGGGCGAGCGGGGAGCGCGCGCGCGCGCCTCCGGCGGCGCGCACGCGCCCCCTAGTGGCGGCTATACGATAGGACGTATAGCTACGGGCTCTCGCCCAGGAGAGCCGACCTGCCGCCGTATAATGACGGTGGCTGGTCGGCTACTAGTTAAAGAAAGCATGTGTTTTGGCCTTCTGGCTAATGCCGCGTACACACAATCGAAAATTCCGACAAGAAAACCGTGGATTTTTTTCTGACTGAATTTAAACTCAAATTTGTGTTGCATACACACGGTCATACAAAATTCAGACCGTTAAGAACGCGGTGACGTACAACACTACAATGAGCCGAGAAAAATAAAGTTCAATGATTTTGAGCATGCGTCGAATTGATTCCGAGCATGCATGTTTTTTTGGCACCGGAATTGCATACAGACGATCGGAATTTCCGATAAGAACTTTTCCCGTCGGAAAATTTGAGAACCAGCTCTCAAATTTTTGCTGTTGGAAAGTCCGACAGAAAAAATCAGATGGGGCCTACAAAAGCTCACGTCAAACTTACAACCAAAAGCTCACATCAAACTTTTCTTGTCCGAATTTCCGATCGTGTACGCGGCATAAGACTAATGGCAGGTCTTGGTACAAGGTTTCATTTTGTGGCGTGCATCCAGCTGGGCATCCTTTCGTTCTGCCAGAACAAAATCTTAACCCTAAGTCCCCTTTCACACGGACGGATAGAATGGTGCTTTTAGCTGCGGACTTTACCGCAGCTAGAAGCACACAATGCTTTCCTATGACATCATTCACACACTACGGTTACCTGCGGTTTTGTTACCCGTGGTTTTGTGCGGATAGAAAAAATAGAACTGAGTTCTTAGAGTTGTATCAAAAAAGGAATTCAACATTTTTGAACAATTACTTGAAAATGTATGGCAATACAATCCCAAAAGTAAGAAGGAAATGTATTCTCCAAACAACATCGATTCTCCTTGTTTCCAATATTGTACTACCAAACAATTGTACTCACAAACTGTTGGGTGGTATCTTGTGTGCAGCAGAAGTTAACGTGCCGCTTCAATAAAATCCCAGCGGCCAAGTGTCTAAGGAGTATCCAACTGTCTCCATAGATGACAGACAGCAGATGAATGTATAGCCCAACAGTCTTTACAGTCTACAGTCAAGAAGAGTGTGATTAGGCAAAGATCATAGCAGAAGTCCCCTGGAAGAGTTTCCACATATTCATAAAGTTTTAGGTAAGCCACCGCAGAATTGAATCACCATAAAAATCAAGACATATGACAATACACCTGTTCTAACGAGATGGACTTTAGTGTGGCAGCTGACCATATGCATAGAGAATGTTTGGCTGCCCATGAAGGGGAAATTTTCGTTCTGGGGGAAAACCTTTATAAGACAGGAAATTAGGGAAAATCTGCCACAAGGAAACAGATAATAAAAGCTTACATCGGTTCTAACATTCTCCTTTTTAGCTAAAAAAAAAACAAATGTGGAATTCCATCTTAAACCTATCTAGCCTCCACTTTTTCGCTTCTTAGTCTTTGCTATTATATCTTTTGGGTCTTATTGCCTATTCCTTATAAACCTAAAAAGTGACTACTTCCTCAGAGTGAAGACCGGTTTCTGGGTGATGAGGGATGTGGCTTCCTTTTCCTGGATGTATAGTCTCCCTTCCATGAGTGAGTGAGTGAGTAACTTATATAGCGCTACAAATGCGAACTAAATCGCCTCAAGGCGCTTGGCATCTATTTTCCTTCTGTTTAACCTTCAGAATAGGTGGGTCTTGAGTTTTTTCTGAAGGCCAGGTGATCAATTTCCGTTCGGATATTAGTTGGTAATGCGTTCCACAGTCAAGGTCCTTGGACTGCAAAACGACGTTCTCCTTTGGTCTTATACCGGGCTTTGGGGATTTGTAGTAATTTTTGGTTAGTTGATCGAAGAACTCGATTGGGGTTTTGGTGTTTTATTTTCTCACTTAAATATAGGGGCGCGCTTCCGTTTACACATTTGTGCATCACGCATAAGGCCTTGAAAGTGACTCGGTCCTTTATGGGCAGCCAATGAAGGGATCTCAGGGACGGGGTGATTGGTTCCCAGGGTTTTTTCCCTGTTACCAGTCGTGCCATCATGTTTTGGAGGACTTGGAGACGGGCAAGCTGGTATTTTGGGAGTCCGAGGTAGAGGGCATTTGCATAATCTAACCTGGAGTTAATGATTGACCCTACAACTACTGCTGTGTCTTCTTTCAGGATGAAGGGAACAACTCTTCGAAGGAGACGTAGAAGATGGTGGGAACCGCTAATTACTGATCCTATTTGTGCATCCATTGTCATGTCAGAGTCAAAAATGACTCAGAGACTTTTGACTTTGGTGCTTGGGGTGATGGTTTGTCCTAGGATGGGTGGTGGTGTCCAGGTAGTCCTGGCCAGTGTCCTTCGGTTTGCATGGAGTTGAATGAGTTCTGTTTTTGCTCCATTGTTTTTGCTCCATGATTGTACACAGCTACTGCCAGGCTCATCTCCAACTCATTAAGGTTTACAAGCTGACCCTAAGCTTAGAAATGCAATATGTAGCTGCTCTGTCCTTTAATGAATAACGAGCCTGAGATGTGCCTTGTTAATGTAACATTTAGAGTTTTGAACAAGTTCTGAGGTTACCCCACACTGATAGTACAATCTATACTGACTGAAGATTTTTTTTAGAATGCCCTTTTTATATGTTCTTTTATGTTTACAAACGTTTGGTCTTTTACCCATTCAGTATGTATTTTACATTGCGGGAGATATGCATTCTTTGTCATAACTTTTGTATTTTTTCTTGTGAAATACTTCAATAAAAAAGATTGAAAAGGAAATCTAACTAGCCTCAAAAATGTCCCCTGCCCCTTTCTAACCTATTATGACTAACCTATATAAAAAAATATGCATATACTATTTGCAGCCCGCTCTAGTGCAGTCATCTGATCCGGCTTCCCTGTGTCAGACAGCAGCGGATGCAGGGGAGGGGAGGGAGCACCAACAACAGATGGCCCATAAAAGCTTATGGGTGATATCATGATTACATTCTTTACTGGCCATTGTTTGGTGCTCTCTTTCTCCCCTGCAGCTGTTGCTGACTTGCACAGAAGATCACATGACCTGGTTAGTGCAAGCTGAAAATAGATATACATCTTTACACAGGCTAGGCAGCATACAGTAGATGTTAGGAGGAGGGAAGAGACATTTTTAAGACTAGTTTGGTTTAAGCTGAAATCTCACTTTAACTACATTTTTAACACCACCTAACTAAAATAAAGCATTTTTATTTTAGTTTGTTTTGCTGTTAATGAGATTTCTTCTCAATTCTTGTCCTGGGAACAACCTTTTTACCAGCCAGGAAGTGAGGAAATATATCAAATGAAGCTTCCAATGACAGTAAAGCCTGTTGGTAATTCATCCTTGCTCATTCTCGGATTATAGATAATACTTAATATTATTAATTGTAAAATGCCTTTATTTTCCATAAACATTGGAAATGTATGGAATGCAAGTTGGGCCATTTATAAAGAAAAGCCCAACACTAGCTCTGCATTTACACAGCGCTTTACACACATATATAGTATATTGAATGATATATATGTACAGTAGTGTATTTAGGTTTTGTGCTGCCCTGGGCCTGACTAAACTTGTTCACCCCCTAATTTAAATATGACCCACCCCTTCCTGCCAATGCCACACCCCTTTCTGTTCAAGACCCGTCCTTAAATTTTCGAGTGGGGACACTAGTTCTGGTGGCCTGGTGGGTGGGGGGGCAATGGATTCCCCTAATGTGCATAGATTTCCTCTCACTTCCTGTTTGGCTATGGGGCAGGAAGTGAGGGGAAATCTCTGCAATGGGACAGGGATGGTAAAAAATAAACTGTCAGGGGCTGTAACCCTCCCTTACTCTATCCAAAATGCAAAAAATAAAGTGTTGCCTATAGTTAGTTAGATACTTAGAAGCAGCCCCCCCCCCCCCACAGTTGCGGAATGCCGGCCGTCTGCATACCGGAAGCAGTGCATCGGTTTATGGGGGCACTAGACTAATTTGCCTCTTAGCTCAGTCCGCCCCATAAGACTGGCACTACACTAACAGTGTAGAGCAAGCCGCTGGGGACTCTTTCCATGCTGCCCTCCTGCAAAGTGCTGCCCTATGCCTGGGCCTTGTTGGCCTAGGCCAGGACACAGCATTGATAGTATATAGTATATTCTATATTGACATCAGTCCCTGCCCTCAATCTAAGGGGCGTCCCTAACTCACATATACTAGGGCTAATTTAGATAAGAGCAAATTAGCCTACCAGCATGTCTTTATAGTGTAAGAGGAAACCCACACAGGCAGAACATGCAAATTCTGTGCAGATAATTGGGATTTAAACCATCGATCTTAATGCTCCTAGATGGAGGAAGGGATAACTACTGTGCTGCCCAATGATCCTGATGGGACTGTCTCTACTATAAAAAAAGGAGGGTGGGTGTTTCCATTACTTAAATTACTTATTCAGCTGTTTGTTGTCTGTGATCCTGCTATTTTGTTTTCAAACACACTGGTAAACTAGCAATCTGTAACCATAGAGCTCCAGACTCATGCACTACCTGCTGACTGAAAAATGGTAAATATGAAATATTTACTGCATATGCAATGTTTTATACATAATCCAACCGGAAAAAAATGAAGTGAAAATGTTTTCTTTAGTTATTAGCATAATGCATATATAAAGTTTGTATATGAAGAAACACTGTTTGCTTTCTTAAATATCAGCCTTTACAGGCATGCTATATAATCTACTTTTAGAGGGCTGTACACCCAAAAATGCAATATATATATATATTTTTTAAAATAATAAAATTACAAAATTGTAATAGGCTGGCATCAATAAGACAACCTATAATTGCCCTCAAGCAAAAATGTAAAATACAGCCACAAGTAGCACCCAAGATAACAGAAGAGAACTGCTTGTGACTCAAAAGCTCTGGTAGAAAAAAAAATGCTTTATATTGGTACTACTATTGAGACTAAGATAAAGTGAACAAAATGTGCAGTAGCAACAAGGGAGTGAAACAGATGCTCTTCAAACACTCATTTAGAAGACACTGCTGACAAAAAAGTACAAACCTCTTGAATTATTAAAGTTCATCTCCTGGCAGTGAATAAAAAAAAAGAGACAACATTTTTTAAACTGATTATTCAGTTCCGGATAGATACCATTACCTTTAAATCATCAGCTAGGTTTATATATCCTAGCTAATGATGTATACTCACAAAAAGACCTTTCAAATACGATACATATTTTTCCTGCAGGTATACCCTAGGTCAGGGGTGTCAAACTCAATTTCATCATGGGCCGCATCAGCATTATGATTGCCCTCCTAATGGCCGGTTGTATCTGTAAGATTAGATGTCCAGCGCATCCCCACCCTTTACATTAGATGTCAAGAGCCACCCCACCATCAGAAGTCGTGTCCCCCCACCCTCCCTTATATCACAGTGAACCCCCCTTTCCTTATGCTGCTGCTGGGAAGAAGCTGGATGCATTGCTTGAAAGCAGAAAGTAGGGGTCTGGAGGAGGACCTGAGGAGGGCTGGAGCTCACCTGCAACTGCAGGAGAGGTGCGAGGGCCACATGAAATGGCCTGGAGGGCCAGATTGGGCCCGCCAGCCTTGTGTTTGACACCTGTGCCCTAGGTGATTGGTCTTAGGGTAAAACCAACTCTCAAAAAAGTCCTGACCCACTAGCCAGGCCTTAAGAGTTACTCGCCACCAGTTGCCAGTTGCTGCAGCGCTCCGCTGCATCTTCCGCTGTGTGTCATGGAGCTGGGTCTGTGTTTGGCGCCACGGTGTGATAAGGTCCCGCCCCCCTAGACCGGCTAATGTGATAGGCAGAACACTGATTCAATCGTCTATCACATTAAACACAGACCCAGCTCCATGACACACAGCGGAAGATGCACGATGTGTGTGTGATACAAGAGGAGGAGAAGGAGAGAGCTGCAGCCTCAGCTCAAAGCGGCGCCAGGGCAGTCCAGCCCTGCCGCTCTCTGTGTCCTTCAGCTGACAGTTTCCTGGCTGATCGCTTCATCAAAGAAACTGTCAGCCTGGTTTACCCCCACACCTCACTCGCCCTGCACTAAATTCCACTCGCAAAATGTGTGCAAACGAGTGGAATTTTTGAGGGCTGATATTGTAAAGAATACCCAATCAAGTACAAAGTAAAAAAAATGCTTTTTTGTTTGCACATGGCTGGATGATGAAAATAGGCAGAGCTTTACCCCATTCATTAAGTTCCAAGGAAAATCCACACAGGATGTACTCAGTGCCAACTGGCTGCAGGCAGTAGTAGTGGAAACAACACTTCTTTTAGGTAAAGTTAGCACAGAGTATTGGTATTTTTTCAGATCCTCTTGGGACAAGTATTAATGAGTACCTTTAAGTGAGATTGCAATTCTACTTTAATGTTCCTTTGAGAAAAAGAGAGTCCTCAATGTAAAGCAGCATGTCCCCCTAAAGGGAATATATATTGTACATAATATGAATATTTAATATGGTAAAAAAAATATTTTCAGATAATAATAAAATATGTGATTTTAGCGTTTTGCATGGGATTTTTGGTTGTTTTGCACAGGCTCTTCTTAGGTCCTTTGTTGAAACAATCCTGTTTACAGATCTCAAGTTGCAAGTGCATATGTCAGAGCACTGACTCATCCCTTATTTGGCTGCTTTTTCAAATGTTTTAATCAAACAAGTCCAGCCTTAACGTATAATGGATATAAAATAGTATAATGGATCAGAACCAATTTTTTGCTGTCTGTGTCCCTGTTAAGGAGATTCTTCCTCTATATTTGTCATCTTTACTATTATCATTGAAAGTGAAAGTAAAATAAAACCCCAGGGTTGTCCCCAAAAAAGTAATAGAGGGGATATTTGCCAATAGGGATCAGAAGCAGCTGGTGTTTTTTTTAATTGGTAGGGATTTCTTCTCACTTCCTGTTTTGGCTTTGGGACAGGAAGTGAAGATACATCTTCCCAAGGGAACACGCAAAATATATATTATAGAGGTTATAACTAGGGATGAGCTTCGAGTTCGAGTCGAACTCATGTTCGACTCGAACATAGTCTGCTCGGCGAACAGCGAACAATTTGAGGTGTTCAGGGCAAATTCGAATACGAACACCCTGCAAAAGTCTATGGGAGAAATCTAAAGTGCTAATTTTAAAGGCTAATGTGCAAGTTATTGTCCTAAAAAGTGTTTGGGGACCTGGGTCCTGCCCCAGGGGACATGTATAAATGTAAATATTTTTTTTAAAAACGTCCGTTTTTCGGGAGCAGTGATTTTAATAATGCTTAAAGTGAAACAATAAAAGTGAAATATTCCATTAAATTTCGTACCTGGGGGGTGTATAGTATGCCTGTGAAGTAGCGCTTATTTCCCGTGCTTAGAACTGTCCCTGCACAAAGTGTAATTTCTGAAGGAAAAAAGGCATTAATGAATTGTCGGCTCCCGGCAATTCAGAGAAAAGTCACGTGACCCCGTCCCCCTCTGACGCACCTGTCACGTCACTGGGGAAGCCTGGGCTCTCCCTTGCATCAGAGGGGGACAGGGTCATGTGACGGGTGACCCAGCCCTCACCTACATAAGAGCTGTCACTGGCTGAAGCCACATCATTACAGAGTGGATTACCACCGCTGGACTTTAAAAAAAAAAAAATTAATAAAGGACTTTCTCCACGGTGTGTTTTTTTTTTTTTTACAATTATTTACACATACTTAGTGAAATGGTAGAGGTACAATTTATCTCATTACCAATTCATATAGGGGGCGGGATCTGGGGGTCCCATTTGTTAAAGGGGTTATCCAGATTACAATAAGCCCCCCGCCCGCAGACCCCCACAATCACCGGGCAAGGGTTGTGGGGATGAGGCCCTTGTCCCCATCAACATGGGGACATGGTGCTTTGAGGGGTCACAGACCCCCAAAGCATCCTCCCAATGTTGAGGGCATGTGGCTTGGTACGGTTCAGGAGGGGAGGCGCTCTCTCATCCCCCCTCTTTTCCTGCGGCCTGCCAGGTTGCGTGCTCAGATAAGGGGCCTGATGTGGATTTGTGGGGGAACTTCACGCCATTTTTTTTTTAATTTGGGGTGGATTTCCTCTTAAAATCCACACCAGACCTGAAGGGTCTGGAATGGATATTTGGGGGGAACCCCACGTCATTTAATTTTTATTTGACGCTGGGTTTCCCTTAACCTCCCTGGCGGTATGATTCTTTCTGAAAAAACATGCTGAAAGCGGTACAATTATTTGCAAGGAAATTTGGTGTTTTATACTGTAGGCCTGTGATTTTTAGGAATAACTCACTTAAATCTGACCAAACAAGAATCTAATAGGCATCCCAGGTATGACATTTTTTTAAAAACAACATTTTAAATTATAATATAATAAATAATTATAAATAATTATAGCAAGTAATAATATAATTAAAATAAAAATTATTCAATAATGTAATCAACTCAAAATCACAGAAATGTGCTCAGTTGCAGAATTGTTGCTGTCATTATTTTCTTTTTTATGACGAATTTCCCCGCAAATCGCTATCGCTCAATTCTGCAAGTGATTATAATTTATTATCGCTGTTTTCTAGCTGATCTAAAACCATTTTTGACATAAAAAGACACTTTTGCTTGCTATGGGCAATCTACAATTTTCACCCTTGGGTTGTGTGGGGTTTTTGTTCAGCTCTGAGTCCCTGGCCCAAGGTCACCCCCAGAGTAGGGGGCTTCCTCAAATGCCCTGACAGCCTAATACTCAATCTCCATTTCTTCCACCATCCACCAACTCCTCCCCCGCTGGGCTGACTATAGCTATTTAAGGAGGCCTGCCCCATGCCAATGCAAATTGGGGATTGGTCAGGGCTCCTTAGAACACCTCATACAGCTCCACCTCTCTTCCCCACCTTCATTCTAGAAGCCACTAGAAGCAGAAGGGAGGTAATCAAAAGATGAAACTAGCTGTGAGTCTCCAGCCTACTCTAAGCCAAATTTACTTGCACTACAGAAAAATCTCACTGTAGCACCTACACTAGGTAGAGAGTGCTACAATAGCATTTAAATACATTACCTGTAAGAAATGTACCTTTGGCAATCACATAAGGATTACTGATTCTTAAAATATTAAAGTCATATGTTAGTTGTGAGTTAAGGAATAATTTTTAAATATATATATATTTCTCTCTAAACCAAAGGCAAGATAATCCAGACTCACTTGCTTAGGTTTAAAAGTATACCCGCAGATCAGCAAAACCTTTTATTTCCCTGGCAGGGGAAATATTATTTATTGCCGAGATGTTCACATTGGAAATACCTTCAGATTGTACTTTTTCCTGCTTTGTCTTTTCCTGTGCAAGAGTTTGAACGTAATTCTTCTCCTACGGGAGCGTTGTTAAATAGCTGGTATCAATCACATAGCATGGGTATAAATCATTTAAAGGCAAGGCAGGACCAGTGATGCAGAGATAACCTTGTGTAATAGCAGATAGAGAAGCATAATGCAATCTCCAGCTACCATTTCCAGACCAGATGTGTGAGGGCAGAAGCAGAGAAATTGCGAGTCGGATGAGAAAGTTTATTATGATATGAGAATTGGCCATGAAACATATTGTGTGTTTTGATTCCAAGCACATTTGAGGTACAGCCTTCTCCTCCTCAAATAGCGTTCTGGATGATTACAGCTTCAATCTACCTTCCGTTTACCCAGTCTGCACCTAGAACAGCTATTAAAGTTATGTAAGACATATGGAAAAGCCGTCAAATATTGGGTGTTCGCTGCTGGCATCATCATTGTAGAAATCCCTTTACGGATGATGTTGTGCATTGGGTTGTAGCCTTAATGAAATGTGAAATCATGCTCAGCCATCAAATATCATTTAACATCAACAGCTTCATAATCTGTACTGCCTTACCTTTTTTGTGAAATAGCAGCTAAGTAGTGGAAAAAGTCTGCAAAATAGTTATTATTAAAGTTCTGCAAATTAGAGACACAAAATTGCAACTTATAGACCTATTTAGAAGTTTAATATACAATAGGGAAAGCAAAGTAAAGAGAACCTGCATTTTCCTGATGCAGGGAAGAGCAGCAGGTTCATACAGTATTAGCCCCCCCAACCCCCACTCTCCTGATATTAATCAGATAAATCCCTTGACTTTCTCGTTCTTGTACCTCCACACATGCACTATTCTAAACTAAAACCTAGAAAACAAACCCAAAAAAACATTGTAACCAACTAAACTACATTCAAATCCCTTTTTTTTTTTTTAAATAGAGTAGTTTTTTTTTATCAACTGTGACCCATTTGCAAGGTTTTCCTTCACTTCCTGTACTTTAAACACATCAGGAAGTGAGAAGAAATATCTCCAAAGTCCCCTTATATACAAATGTCACAGGGACATTAAAATATTTATACTCTATTCCAGTTCTTGCGGCAACTCAAATCGATTTTTTTTCTACATTTAATCCTAGCCAATTCTTCTTAATGGGGAGAATCTCCTTATTGGTGTACACACACAATGCATTAAATACCTGGGAGGAATTCTAACCCTTCCCTACTATATGCTAAATAAAAAGTTTTGCCTTTAGATGTACTTTAACTTTCTCTCTCTTTTTCTTGTTCTCTCTCTTTTTTTTTTGTATGATTTTGTTCCCTTACGACAAGTTATTCAAGAACATTTTGCTCTTGTAGGCTTGTTTCTTAATAAGGGCATATACAATAGAGTGAAAGAGAGAATTTTTATAACCCGTTGTGATTAAAGTAGAATTAAATCCCCACAAAAGAATACTTAGTATTGTAATGCACTATAAGTAAAGTAGGATTTCATTTTAGTTTTTGTTAACAAAAAAAAAAAAACATGTATTGTAGATTTACTGTAAGAACTTCCTGTGGATGTGTGCATATTTAAGCAGCTGAACAGCACAGTTTTAATGCATTGACTAAGGCAAAATATGTATTGGAACAGCTGTTTGTAGTCCAACTTTGGAGTGTTAAATGTGACAACACTGCAGGTGAACTATATAGTAACAGTTGTCACCCTGGGAAATGAAGAGATACAATTAAAAACTGGATTCAACTTTTTGACAGTTTTTGGGGTTTGGATATACTTTAAACACTTAAAAATAACATTTAAGCAAATATATTGTTATGTACAACTTATGAACTCTGGTGTCCTGAATATCTCTAGATATAAACATGTCCCTTTCCTATATAAGATGTATGTGTCTTTGTTAGTTTGGGAAAAAAAATGATTTTTGGGATGCCCATCACTGCTGTAAAAATATTTTGAGTTTATATACAGTAATGTGATTGGCTAGCCAGTGCTTAACTTTTTTCTTAGCTTTTTTAACAATACTATAATAAGCCTGAATGCACAGCCTGACCCAAGCCACTTGGAGGAATCAGACAGAAGTGAACAGTTAATGACCATCATCCTGAACTGCTCTGAGAGTGAGTCCTGCAGAATTGTGGCTTCCTGCTTCTCGCTCACCAACATCACTTGTAAACACAGGAGCATTCTGTGTTTACAAGGTCAGTTTTCCTCTTGGCGGCTCCTACAGGCCCTTGCCTGCCCTGCACTCATGGCAGGGACAAGGAAAATGCAGATGCAGGGGAAGTGTGGGATCAGGTATTCCACCATGGTAAGCTACACTGTGATCCCCATCTATGCCCAGATGCAGAGATCCTGACCAAGGATCTCCCTGCAAGTGAGAGAGAGGCAGAGTACTGTCAGGAGGTACTAGAACCTGGCCAGGTAGGTGAGATAATAGGAAGCTTTTGAATGGGGGTGGGCTTGGGGTTTGTGGAGGGAGATGTGTGCACAAGTAGTAGATGGGGGAGCATGGTAAAGAGCATGGTAAAGAGGTGAGAGCCAAGGAGGGGTGTAAGTAAGGTCTAAAATGAGCTGAACCCTGCACACTTATGTAGTGCAGCACTCCTTATGTAGTGCACTCCTCAATCCTTCACTCGGTACACAGTGTACCCCTAAACTCTGTGTATAGGGCACTCCTGAAACTGCACTCTGTACATAGCGCACCCCTGAACTATGCACTCTATACATCTAGTGCATCCCTGAATACTGCACATAACACACACCTTTTTGCCTATTTAAGTCCTCCCACTGTTGGCACTCCTCATACTTATTGCCTCTTTAAGTCCTCCCACTGTTGGCCACACCCATTGTTTAATGTGTTTCAGCAGTGGGGGCATTGTTGAGTTCCTGTACCTATTCTCTGAGGAAAAAGGCTTTAAATGTATTTAGTCTTTCAGATACAATCAACTCTTTGAGGGCAACCATAATGCTCATGTGGCCCACAATGAACTTGAGTTTGACAACCCTTATGTAGTTTATCCTTACTGGGTGTACTGTATCACAAGCAATTGGTTTTTCCATCACCATTCCTCTGCACCCACTTAAATTAAATCACAGGGATGTTCTCCATGATCTAAAGTACTTAAGGATGGGCTATACCTGATTGATTGTTGTACTAATGAGGAACTATAGTTCTCCCTGTAGATCCCAAGCCATGCTTGTTGGGGATGCTGGATGAATATGAATGGGATAAGTATACTAGGGAGGCGATTGGTAGGGCCCTATTTCTAGCTTGTAAATCAATAATGCTACATTGAAAGTCAGAAAGTCCTCCTATGGTCGGGGAATGGATTCCTGCCATCTATAATACATTGCGGATGGAAAAAATGATATATCAACATAGGGGGAGCTCAGGAAAATATGACAAGTTATGGGATCCATGGCTAGATGGCTTCCCCACGGCACATCTGATCATGGATAGGTTACTAAGACTTAATGTTGAATGAAAGCTTATAAGGCATTACTGGTGGCTGGAATGGTAACATTACTATATGTAATGTTTGGGTTTCTGTATCTGCTTGACCTTTCTATATTAACCTCCCTGGCGGTATGATTCTGTCTGGAATTACATACCAAAAGCGGTACAATTATTTTGCAAGGAAATTTGGCGTTTTATACTGTAGGCCTGTAATTTTTAGAAATAACTCACTTAAATCTGACCAAGCAAGAGTCTTGTAGGCATCCCGGGTATGATTTTTTTTTTTAAAACAAAATTATAAATTATAATATAATAAATAATTATAAATAATTATAACAAATAATAATATAATTATAATAAAAATTATTCAATAATGTAATCAACTCAAAATCACTGAAATTTGCTCAGTTGCAGAATTGTCGCTGTCATTATTTTTTTTTTTATGACGAATTTCCCCACAAATCACTATCGCACATTTCTGCAAGTGATTATAATTTATTATCGCTGTTTTCTAGCTGATCTAAAACCATTTTTGACATAAAGGGACACTTTTGGACAATCTACAGTTTTTAGGCAGAAAGAACATTTTTTATTATATAAAAGTACATGCAGGGCACTGGGCAGACCACTAGGGACAAGGGGGGTGTGTATTTTTTACATACAGTACTGTAATCTATAAGATTACAGTATACTGTATGTATAGTGTTTGTTTACTTTTTTGAATTTGGCGCCGTTCTCCGCCCCCGTGCATCGTAACGTCGCAGGGAACGGAGATCGGCGGCACACGGGGACTGTGAATCGAGCGAGGAGGTCCAGCTCGCTCACACAGCGGGGTGGCATCGCTGGATCCAGGGACAAGGTGAGTAACTTGCCTGTGGGTCCAGCGAGAAGGTAAGCAGTGCCGCTGCACACTCTGCACGTCCACCCCGAGCGTGACTCGGGGATACCGATCCTATCATTGAAAACCAACCCCGAGTCACGCTCGGGTTTACCGCCAAGGGGGTTAAGTGTGTACCTGGTGGCATTTACTTTTTGTTTGCAATTATATTATTTTTGTGAGCTTTGTGTCTACATTCTTGACTGTATGCTTTGTTGTTTTGGGCTGTACCCATTCAATATTCCATTAATGAAAAACATTTCTGTAAAAAATAAAATAAAAAAAATATGAAATATAGTATTTCCCTAACGGATCCCCACACTAAATGATGGTCTGTGGGGTAGGGAAGGGGTTGCTGCCTGTTGACTCTCCAAATTGGCACACATGGACTGCTTAAGGGTAAGGGGGACTACTTTGGCAGTTTATGGAGTGCATTGCAATCTCGGTGGAACTTTTACCAAAATGCTGACAAAAAGCAGTGGAGTGGACTAGTGCTTAATAGCTGAATAGAAAACAAAAGCAGCAAGCAGGAAGGTGTTGTATTTATTTTTTATTTTTTGCAGTCTAATTTTACATTTTGGCAAGACAAACCTTCAGACAGCTGCCAGCACTCTATGAATTGCAGTAACTGCACAAGGTTTTCCTGGTAACTTCACATTTCCGTTACACAGTATTGATGTGCATTAACAAAATGTGCTAACTTCTGACTGAAGGCATTTTTCTTGTATGCTTGTCTAGTGAATACTCCAGCAAATGCTTTACAGACTGACTTTTTCTCACAGTAAACTTTTTAAAAATCAGTCCAGTGTAGACAATTACAGATCTTTACTGAATTGTGAATTTTCCAAACCCGTGTCTTGAATTGAGTTTTGTTTTAGTAGTAATTTATTGTTTTCAGACATGGTGATCTAGATGCAGGGCCAGACTGGGAGTAAAAACCAGCCCTGGAAAAAATGTCATACCAGCACCATAGCATTTTTTATACCAGCCCAACATCATAATGTTATTATTTTCTTGTTCATAAAAGGGAAAACCATGCATTTTAAAGCACATTTGTATTATATATAGATAAGACAGATATGAAAGCACATATGGATATATATATATATATATATATATATATATATATATATATATATATATATATATATATATATACAGTATATAAAAGCAAATTTCAGTTAAAAATGGTAAAAGCGGTCAGTCATCAAGGGGGACCACAGGAGCTCTGGGAATGTGAGGGGGGGAGGGGCACCTTCCGCAGAAAGAATACACTAAGGTAAGGGGGGGTGGGTTACTGATATAAGGGGGAAATGTTTATATCACTGTCCCTTTACATTATTGTATTTACGCCCCCCTTACATCAGTGACCCCCCCTCAGACTGGCCTGGCGGCGCTGTAACTGACCTTCTCTTAGGTGCACCGTGCAGAGCTCAGTCAGTCGGCTCCAGCTTGGTGGTTCTGGTTTTATCTTATAGTCTCCTCACCACAGTCCACACATGTCTGACTTCTCCCATGAACCCCCACAATCCTTCTATATGAAAATGTAAATGTAAAGAATAAGAGAAATCACACACTAAAAGAAAAATTAAAAATATACTAACTTATACCCTAACCTCTGCTTACTTCCCATAGACAAGGTCGATGCCTGTACACAAAGGTGAAAACCCACAATGTCTTCATGTGGTGCCCTAATACCTTGTGGTTTTCTGATCATAAACCTTTTCGAATTGTGGTATATGCTACTAAAAAAAATAAAAAAAATAAAACGCAAATCATATAGGGAATGGCGCACACAAATCACAGTAAACAAATGTATTGATCTGCCATATAAACAGTAAAATATGGAAATTTATACTTTAAAAAAAATGTTGATTAAAAACTGAGAAAACTTACAAGTTATTTTTGGAACAAAATGTGATTTGTTTGTAAGTCTTTTAATTTGATATATTTGTTACCATCTGCCTTCAAAGAAGAGTTTCACACCTCAACCTGCACAACAGAACTCAGATTACATTAGATGAAAACATCAAAGTTATTTATAATAAACCTCCTTAACAAGGGCTGAGCACGGTAGAAAATATTAATAGTTTAGGTATATCATTTGTTTTCATCTATACATTGAACTCATATACATTTAAATATGAATCTCTTATGTTAAGGACCTTATGTTAATTTATCTTGAAGCATGTAAATCTCACAACAATATGCTGTACCTTTAGTTAACCACTTAAAGACCTCAGGTGTTTTTCAGATTTGGTGTTTGCAAGACTAAAACATTTTTTTCTGCTAGAAAATTACTTAAAACCCCCAAACATTATATATTTTTTTTTTCTAACACCCTAGAGAATAAAATGGCGGTCATTGCAATACTTTTTGTCACACCGTATTTGCGCAGCAGTCTTACAAGCGCACTTTTTCTGGAAAAAATTCACTTTTTTGAATTAAAAAATAAGACAACAATAAATTTGGCCCAATTTTTTTATATATTGTGAAAGATAATGTTACGCCGAGTAAAATGATACCCAACATGTCACGCTTTAAAATTGCGCCCGCTCGTGGCATGGCGTCAAACTTTTACCCTTAAAAATCTAGATAGGCGACGTTTAAAAAATTCTATAAGTTGCATTTTTTGAGCTACAGAGTAGCTCTAGGGCTATAATTATTGCTCTCGCTCTAATGATCGCGGCGATACCTCACTTGTGTGATTTGAACACCGTTTTCATATGCGGGCGCTACTCGCGTATGCGTTCGCTTCTGCGCGCGAGCTCGTCAGGACGGGGCGCTTTAAAAAAAATTTTTTTTTGTTTTCTTATTTAATTTTATTGATTTTATTATTTTTTACACTAAAATATAAAAAAAAAAAAAAATAATCACTTTTATTCCTATTACAAGGAATGTAAACATCCCTTGTAATAGAAAAAAGCATGACAGGTCCTCTTAAATATGAGATCTGGGGTCAAAAAGACCTCAGATCTCATATTTAGGCTTAAATGCAAAAAAAAAAAAAAAAAGGAAAATTTGTCATTTAAAAAAATGACAGAAAAAAAATTGTCTCTTTAAGAGGCTGGGCGGGACTGACGTTTTGACGTCACTTCCGCCCAGCAGAGCTATGAGGACGGGTGGGGGCCATCTTGCCCTCACTCAAGTCCTCACTCTCCAGGCGGCAGCATCGGATCTCCTCCGCCGCTACCGACGGCTCCGGTAAGCGGCGGAGGGCACGGAAAAGCGGCGGGAGGGGGGGGGGCCCTCTCCCGCCACCGATAACGGCGATCTCGCGGCGAATCCGCCGCGGAGACCGCCGTTATCGTTTACACGGCCGCCAGCTGAAAACATGGATATCTCAGTTGTGGCAGCAGCTGCTGCCGTTACTGAGATATCCATGTTTAAAAAGAGGACGTATATATATACAGTGGGGGGTCCGTAAGTGGTTAAAAAAAGGATGAAAATCTTGCTGGTTTATTTGTCTTACCAAACTTTATTCTTTAAATCAACTAAATATTTACATTAAATTAAGTGGATACAGTATTTTATATATACATAAAAACGATGTATTATTAAAAAAATATTAACAAAACATTAACAGCGCTAAAAAGAGCCTAAAAATGGCTTATGAGTCCAATACTCATGTACTGCAATGGTAAATTGAGAAAAAGATTTATGAGACTATATATATATCGCATAAAAAATATTATGTAACATGTATTCCCACTCTTTGTGAGTCAATTAATAATAGTCCGTGCAATTCCTCAGATGTACAGTTCTTTGTTAGGAGTGATCTCACAGTATAGCTGTTTGTCTGCCCAAATGCTGATAGGGACTCTCTGTGATTTCCCCCTAAGGTTTTGTACTCACCAGAATGTAGTACTTTAAAGGCATTGGATACATCCACTTATACGCATCGGTTCTCCTCCTCTGGTGTATGGTGATGATCCGTGTGCTCTTCAATCAGTGTAGCTTGGCAGTCATGCAGGGAGGCAAGAGAGACTTTGCATAGTGTAAATCCTTTTATTTAAACAGTAAAACCCCTGCTACCCGCTCATGCTTACACAAAGTTAAGATAAAAAAAGCGCTTGTCATGAAGGCTGCTGCCTCTGCTCACTCAGGAATATGGCTCCAAATTGCTCAGGCTCAAATTTCCCTTCGTAAGTCCCGGGTAGAAGCTAGGCTGCCTTGCAAGCTGAATCGTCGTGTAGTCACGCCCTGACGCGTTTCGTGATAGGTCCACATCTTCAGAGGGCGTGGCTACACGTCTTAGTCTGTTAAATTTATAGTGGGGACTCTGCTTTGGGTACCTCCCCTCTATGGACCCTATTGGACAGCATTTGACAGGGCTGTAGGGAACCTCCCCATCAGCTGTGCACCATTGCTCTGGGTTCGTTCTCCGTGACGTCTACCGCTCACCTCTGATTGGTGCGCGGCGGTCACGTGGTCCGAGGGATCGGGATACAGAGTTCCCACCCCTCTGCTTTGCTGATTGGACACACGTCAGCAGCCTTGGTGGAAATCATCCCACTTTGCTGACCGTGCGTTCCAATCACTAGAACCAGCCCTCGTTTTAACCATCGCTTGTATTAGCTGATGTGTCTAATCGGCTGATGAATACTCGCACTCCAGCAATTCTTATGCGATAGTGGAGGCACGTATACTTCCTTATTAACCCCTCTGGTTCAGTTATTCCTCTCGGATTGTCGCTGATCCTAGTGAGGGAAGTAAGGGGATCATTTAGAATAACTCTTTAAACATATTTGTTTAAACTGATTATTTAAAAGAATTTTGTTTAAAAAGCTTTCTTTTAATAAACATATTATTATAATAATTAAAATTTTTATAGCAGTTTTATGCAAACTATAAATAAATATATGCTTATCTTGGTGACAATATATATGTGCGGCTGTCACCCTATTACTGTGTGAGCAGACACTTCTGACAGCCGAAAAACATTGAAACCATTATGCATTTCTAATAGCATTATATATAGAGAAATATATAGCAGTATCCATCATTGATATAGCTAGAGTGCAATCTCTGATATTTATCCACAACAATTGTACATAGCTAATTTTACACAAAGCAATGATAAGAATCCTCTCACTGAAATCATTGTTATTATCTGATAGATGGATCTGAGTCATTCCAATGCTGTTCTATAAATAAATATAAATATAACACCTAGACTGTAACATTACATTCCAAATATTTAAAAATATTATTATGTTGCTTTGTTAAAAAATATTATATTAAAAGTGTTAAAAATATTAAAATGTTAAAAATATTAAACATGTTATGTTAGATCGAGGACCTGAAATTTTGTGACAATAAGGCAAGATTGGCTTGATCTTATTCTGATTTCTGTCTTTCTAATGGTTGCTAATAAAACAATTGAGGTCCACATCTATATTCAAGCCATTTGGACTGAGAGTGTTGGTCATGTACAGCCATTGTGTTTCGCGTTTTGAGATTTCTCGGACCATGTTGGCACCCCGCCAATTGGGGCCAACATGGTCAATCCCCCAAAATTTCAGTCCTATGGGGTTCTTATCATGTTTCTTCAAAAAGTGTAGCGAAACACTATGCTCTTCATATCCAATAGTGATATTGTATATGTGTTCAGACACCCTTTTGGATCATTTTCTTTTTGTCCGTCCTATGTACATTAAGCCACAGGGGCATTCTAAAGCGTAGACCACATGTGTTGTAGCACACGTAATTGATTCTTTAATTTCAAAAGTTTTGCCATTGGCTGTGGATGTAAAGCTACTTATGCCCCTCAAATGGGTGGATACCTGGCGACAAGATTTACACTTTCTACAGGTTGTAAAACCTGGTTTGTTCCAGAACATTTGGAGTTTTTTTGGGGGGTCTAAGACTTTATGAACTACTTGGTCCCCAAAAGTTGCTGTTTTTCTGTAGATGAACACAGGAGATTCAGGTAACATTGGTTTTAGTGTTTTATCCATAGCTAGCATGTTCCAATGCTTTTTGAAAATCATTTCCACTTCACGGTACTGGTCATGATAGTTTGATATAAAGCCCCATTCATGTGTTTGCTCACGTGGGCGTTCCTTAGGTTGTAGAAGGGCTACCTGTGAGCTCTCTCCCACCTGGAGTCTTATCTTATCTAGCAATTCTTCTTTATATCCCTTTTCCACAAAGCGCTGTTGAATCAGTGAGGATTGTGTTCTATAATCATCATCTTCCGTGCAATTTCGCCTGATTCGCATGAACTGGCCTTTAGGTATATTTCGAAGCCAGCGTGGATGGTGTCCACTCTGAATTGGGATGAAGCTGTTTCTATCAGTTGCTTTGAAGTAGGCTTTGGTTGTTAGGTGATCTACTCCTTTAATGACCGTAACGTCTAGGTAATGTATTTCCTGTTTACTCCAAGAGAATTCCAATTTGATGTTATTCTTATTACCATTAAGCCACTCTGAGTATGCAATGAGTGATTCCTCCGTTCCTTGCCAAATGATGAAGAGATCATCGATATATCTCTGGTAAAAAATCAACTCTTGCTTCCTATTGTTGTATATCCATCTGTCTTCCCATTCACTCAGGTTGGCATTTTTAAAGGATACCACCAACTTTATACAGAAGATAAAAGAAGTGAGATTTCCTAAAGATTCAGAAGTGTTCCTAGTAACAGCGGATGTTGCTGCTCTTTATACCAATATTCAACACGATGATGCCCTCCTAGCCCTTAATTGGGCTATGAGTAAAAGAGAAGATTTACCTTTTGTTCAAAAGAAATTCCTGAAAATGGCACTAGATTACTGCCTTACCCATAATTATTTCTGGTATGGGGGGCAGTTCTATACTCAGAAGATAGGTGTGGCTATGGGTGCAAAGTTTGCACCCAGCCTAGCCAACCTATTCATGAGTGAATGGGAAGGCAGATGGATATACAACAATCGGAAGCAAGAGTTGATTTTTTACCAGAGATATATCGATGATCTCTTCATCATTTGGCAAGGAACGGAGGAATCACTCATTGCATACTCAGAGTGGCTTAATGGTAATAAGAATAACATCAAATTGGAATTCTCTTGGAGTAAACAGGAAATACATTACCTAGACGTTACGGTCATTAAAGGAGTAGATCACCTAACAACCAAAGCCTACTTCAAAGCAACTGATAGAAACAGCTTCATCCCAATTCAGAGTGGACACCATCCACGCTGGCTTCGAAATATACCTAAAGGCCAGTTCATGCGAATCAGGCGAAATTGCACGGAAGATGATGATTATAGAACACAATCCTCACTGATTCAACAGCGCTTTGTGGAAAAGGGATATAAAGAAGAATTGCTAGATAAGATAAGACTCCAGGTGGGAGAGAGCTCACAGGTAGCCCTTCTACAACCTAAGGAACGCCCACGTGAGCAAACACATGAATGGGGCTTTATATCAAACTATCATGACCAGTACCGTGAAGTGGAAATGATTTTCAAAAAGCATTGGAACATACCAGCTATGGATAAAACACTAAAACCAATGTTACCTGAATCTCCTGTGTTCATCTACAGAAAAACAGCAACTTTTGGGGACCAAGTAGTTCATAAAGTCTTAGACCCCCCAAAAAAACTCCAAATGTTCTGGAACAAACCAGGTTTTACAGCCTGTAGAAAGTGTAAATCTTGTCGCCAGGTATCCACCCATTTGAGGGGCATAAGTAGCTTTACATCCACAGCCAATGGCAAAACTTTTGAAATTAAAGAATCAATTACGTGTGCTACAACACATGTGGTCTACGCTTTAGAATGCCCCTGTGGCTTAATGTACATAGGACGGACAAAAAGAAAATGATCCAAAAGGGTGTCTGAACACATATACAATATCACTATTGGATATGAAGAGCATAGTGTTTCGCTACACTTTTTGAAGAAACATGATAAGAACCCCATAGGACTGAAATTTTGGGGGATTGACCATGTTGGCCCCAATTGGCGGGGTGCCAACATGGTCCGAGAAATCTCAAAACGCGAAACACAATGGCTGTACATGACCAACACTCTCAGTCCAAATGGCTTGAATATAGATGTGGACCTCAATTGTTTTATTAGCAACCATTAGAAAGACAGAAATCAGAATAAGATCAAGCCAATCTTGCCTTATTGTCACAAAATTTCAGGTCCTCTATCTAACATAACATGTTTAATATTTTTAACATTTTAATATTTTTAACACTTTTAATATAATATTTTTTAACAAAGCAACATAATAATATTTTTAAATATTTGGAATGTAATGTTACAGTCTAGGTGTTATATTTATATTTATTTATAGAACAGCATTGGAATGACTCAGATCCATCTATCAGATAATAACAATGATTTCAGTGAGAGGATTCTTATCATTGCTTTGTGTAAAATTAGCTATGTACAATTGTTGTGGATAAATATCAGAGATTGCACTCTAGCTATATCAATGATGGATACTGCTATATATTTCTCTATATATAATGCTATTAGAAATGCATAATGGTTTCAATGTTTTTCGGCTGTCAGAAGTGTCTGCTCACACAGTAATAGGGTGACAGCCGCACATATATATTGTCACCAAGATAAGCATATATTTATTTATAGTTTGCATAAAACTGCTATAAAAATTTTAATTATTATAATAATATGTTTATTAAAAGAAAGCTTTTTAAACAAAATTCTTTTAAATAATCAGTTTAAACAAATATGTTTAAAGAGTTATTCTAAATGATCCCCTTACTTCCCTCACTAGGATCAGCGACAATCCGAGAGGAATAACTGAACCAGAGGGGTTAATAAGGAAGTATACGTGCCTCCACTATCGCATAAGAATTGCTGGAGTGCGAGTATTCATCAGCCGATTAGACACATGCGATGGTTAAAACGAGGGCTGGTTCTAGTGATTGGAACGCACGGTCAGCAAAGTGGGATGATTTCCACCAAGGCTGCTGACGTGTGTCCAATCAGCAAAGCAGAGGGGTGGGAACTCTGTATCCCGATCCCTCGGACCACGTGACCGCCGCGCACCAATCAGAGGTGAGCGGTAGACGTCACGGAGAACGAACCCAGAGCAATGGTGCACAGCTGATGGGGAGGTTCCCTACAGCCCTGTCAAATGCTGTCCAATAGGGTCCATAGAGGGGAGGTACCCAAAGCAGAGTCCCCACTATAAATTTAACAGACTAAGACGTGTAGCCACGCCCTCTGAAGACGTGGACCTATCACGAAACGCGTCAGGGCGTGACTACACGACGATTCAGCTTGCAAGGCAGCCTAGCTTCTACCCGGGACTTACGAAGGGAAATTTGAGCCTGAGCAATTTGGAGCCATATTCCTGAGTGAGCAGAGGCAGCAGCCTTCATGACAAGCGCTTTTTTTATCTTAACTTTGTGTAAGCATGAGCGGGTAGCAGGGGTTTTACTGTTTAAATAAAAGGATTTACACTATGCAAAGTCTCTCTTGCCTCCCTGCATGACTGCCAAGCTACACTGATTGAAGAGCACACGGATCATCACCATACACCAGAGGAGGAGAACCGATGCGTATAAGTGGATGTATCCAATGCCTTTAAAGTACTACATTCTGGTGAGTACAAAACCTTAGGGGGAAATCACAGAGAGTCCCTATCAGCATTTGGGCAGACAAACAGCTATACTGTGAGATCACTCCTAACAAAGAACTGTACATCTGAGGAATTGCACGGACTATTATTAATTGACTCACAAAGAGTGGGAATACATGTTACATAATATTTTTTATGCGATATATATATAGTCTCATAAATCTTTTTCTCAATTTACCATTGCAGTACATGAGTATTGGACTCATAAGCCATTTTTAGGCTCTTTTTAGCGCTGTTAATGTTTTGTTAATATTTTTTTAATAATACATCGTTTTTATGTTACTATTTTATTATAATAGCTGCTTTTCTACTGCATAAAACAATTATACATTTAACTTCCTTTCCATCGAGCGCTGGGATCAGAATAATCCGTAGGTTTTTTCTGATAAATTTTTTTCAATTTTATATATACAGTATATAAATGGTCAACTCTATTATAGCTATGTTTAAAATAGTATTTAGCTTGACGTACACGTCAAATCGATTAAATTACATTATAACATCATATTAATTAATTGCCTGAAAGAAGATATTGCTATCAGTAAAAAAGTGTACAAATAAAGTTGTTAATCCAACAGATATTACAAAATAGTAATACAAGACAAAAACAGCCCCAAAAAGATCAAAAAATAATATTCTACAGCCTTCTTTAATGTGTCAATTATTAATAGTTTAATAGAAAAGTCAGTGCTTACATTTTTAAGTTGTGGTTTTCCTTATTTCCTTATTTGTGCTAACAAAGTACAGTAATATAAAATTACATTAAATTGCATGATTAAGTTAACAAGTCTTTTGAGATTTGAGTAATGTAATAAAGAAGTTTGTAAGAGTTTAAAGCATTTAAAGCAGACCTAAATGACAATGAATGTTTAAGGTGAACATTGATTTACTGAATTCACATACAAATGACTTCTTTAGTAAATCAAATACTCATACTACTACTAAGAAATTAATTCATCCGAACCTCTGTTCTTTTACATTTGTATTTTGAGTAGGTGAAATATGCTAACCAATGCCAAATGAATGGGTTAATTCATGATTATTGGATAACACAATGCAAAATTCTCCAGATCAGCCTGCTTGTGATCTATAATTTAGTAGAAAAAAACTCAGTTCCACCACCTCTGGCTCAGACCCTTTGGTGCCTGCTCACCACAATCACTTGTAAACACAGAAGTCTAGTTTCTGTGTTTACAAGTGGCACCTCGGCACTCTGTGTGTAATGCAATCCTGGTATTTAATGCCCCTTTAAGACCCTTCTTCTGTTTCCGTGAAATTTGACTGGAGGGGTTTTGTGGGGCCGTGGTTAAGTTCCAGCACCTATTGTATGAGAAAAAAAGCCCTGAGAAAAACAAATGAAACCTTTGTAGGTTTAATCACTCTCCATCATCCTAAACTCTCATTCAAGGACATATCTTAAGCACTTCAATACAGGGCACTTTCGCCCTTTTCCTGCCCAGGCCAATTTTCAGATTTCAGGGCTGTCACATTTTAAATGACAATTGCGCGGTCATGCAACGCTGTACCCAAATGACATTTTTATTAAAAAAAATCACACAAATAGAGCTTTTTTTTGGTGGTATTTGATCACTGCTGGGTTTTGATTTTTTTGCTAAAAAACAAAAAATAGACCAAATATTTAGAAAAAAAAATTCTAAGTTTCTGTCAGTAAATGTTATAAACATGTAATTTTTCACTTTCACTGATGTGCGTTGATGAGGCAGCACTGATGGGCACTGATAGGCTGCACTAATAGGCACTGCTGAGGCAGCACCTATGGGCACTAATGAGGTGACACTGATGAGGAGCCACTAATAAGCCATGTTAATGGGCACTAATAGGTGGCACTGATATGTGTCACTTATGGACACTGATAGGTGGCACTGATGGGCACTGACATTTGGTACTGATGGGCACTGATAGGCAGTACTTATGGGCAATGATAGGCAGCAAGCATGGATAGGTGACACTGATGGGCACTGATTGGTGGCTCTGATTGGTGTCACTGATGGGCACTGCTGGGGCTTCACTGATGATCAGTGCCCTGATTACCTGTACAGGTACAGGAGATGCAGTTGATCGGCTCTACTCACCTAACACTCTGTCAGTGTGAGGCTAGGAGAACCAATAAATGGCACTTCCGTGTTTACATGTGACCAGCTGTGAATGGACACAGCCGATTACATGGGTAAAGAGCGGCATCATTGTTTCTTTACCAAGATCGGGGTGACGTTTTCGCGCACTGATCGCAGTTGCGCCATGTCTAGAACATGGCGTGACAGCGAGTATTTTGTGATAACAGTGACACTGGGGTGACTTCAAATGACATCACCCCAGAATGAGAGGGGATTCCTGCCCACCGTCATTTTACTATTTAGCGGGTGGGAGTCCCCCTCCCCAAAGAGAAGGTGCAAAATTAAAGAGGAATTAAACCCAAAAACAAGTATTTATTTTATTACTGGTTAAAACTTCATAACACGTGGTTACATGAAAGAATGAAATCAGTTAGACACCAAAAATGCCTATATTGCAAGGTTCAGAAAATTAATAAGATACTTTAGACTTCCTAGGATAAAGATGCATCTGATTTATACATATGTTGTTTTTAACTGATTGGCATTTCATTCTATGCAATAATATGTTGGCTGTTGCATTGTGTAACTTAGTCAGATGGAAATATCAATGTGTTTCAAATAGTTGACAGTAAGGGTATGTCCAGTGAAGTATAATAACATACAAACCTTCAGCACACCCCTCAGACTTTTTGATTGAGTGTGTTAATTCTGTAACATCCTCTCCAGGGACTAGAAAATATGGCTGCATTTGCAGCTCTGAGCTTTCTTTGACATAAAAACTACTAAGGATTTTGAAAGAGTCACTTTCTGTGAGCCAGTGACTCTGATAAATCAAATTGGACTTACCCTTCAAGCAAATCAGGTTCAGCATGGAAACAAAGACCAGGCAAACGTTGCTAAGTACTCTTTAATTTTAATTCTATGTATTTTACTGTTGCTTATTGTCTCTTTTGTAATTGTATTTATGGTAAAACCCCATTAAACTGAATAGGAGCATATGTGAGAAACAAGTAATGTCAGTTTTCTAGGCTAATAGGCAAGGGTCTGTCAGACAAATAGAATGAGGGGGTTGGGCACATGTATCAAAGCAAGGAAAGGAAAAAAACGTATTTTTTTAATTCCATTTTGTGCAAATTCCTTTAAATAACACACCCGGGGAATGTCCATATCCTGCCCGTGAAGTGCTACATCTGTACAAAGTATACAACCTGCTAAAGCAAAACTGACATTTACAAATAAAATACAGTTTACATTTCTGGCAAACGACAGCTCCTGTCTGCTTACTTCTTTTTGTAAACAAAACAACCAGGTATTATTTTAGATGAGGGTGTGGTAAGGATAATATTGAGGGATCCCAAAAAAAAAAGGTTAATATACTGTACCAGGTCAAGGGGGATCCATTGAAAGAAAGGAAAAAATGGCACATGGTCTCCTCCAGATTCCGTATCTCGTATATTCCATACCCCCCCCCCCCAAAAAAAAAATCCCTACCAGACTCTTATCCTAGCAAAGAGCCTGCCTGACCAGGAAGAGGGGGAGGGGGGCCTCTTTTCCACAACTCTGGTGTAGTGGTTGTAGGGGTCTTTGAATGGGGGGTTTGTTGGGACCTGGAAATCCCCTATAAGATTTGAATTAACAAGGAATAAGATTTGAATGAACAAGGAATAAGATTTAAATGAATAAGGAATAATACCCTTGATTGTGAAAAAAAAGGAATAAGATATTAATGAATAAGGGATCAGATTTGAATGAATAAGGAGTAAACATAGTAAAAATCAAATAATGACACCACACTTTTGACAAGTCCTTAAATAAAAAAATGTCCTATGATGTACTTGAAAAATTAATCACCTTATCAAGCAATGCAGATCCAATTATGTCAATGTCAATCGTTATGAACATTGCTCACTGACCCGATGAAAGAAAAAAATGAATGCCAACACGATCTGCTCACTTGTTGCTCACTTGCACTGAATGACATTTCACTGGCCTGCTAAATGTAAACAAATGGTGAGGTCCCACATTGTTTAAATATGGCTGTGCAGCCATATTTGGTCAATCTTGTCAGTGCTATCCCTATCCTTGTGTTTACAAGCCAGGGAAATTGTAGTCAGTAAAAGAATGGGGTTGGGTGATGTCACTGGAGGCTAAGGATGTGGTGGGTGCCAACGAGTGACATTAAAGAAGTTGTCATATATACAGTTGTGCTCATAAGTTTACCCTTGCAGAATTTATGATTTCTTGGCCATTTTTATGAGAATATGAATGATAAAACAAAAACATTTCTTTCCCTCATGGTTAGTGTTTGGCTGAAGCCATTTATTATCAATCAATTGTATTTACTCTTTTTAAATCATAATGGCAACAGAAACTACCCAAATGACCCCGATCAAAAGTTTACATTGATTTTGGCCTGATAATGTGCACACAAGTTGACACAAAGGGATTTGAATGGCTAAGATAACCATCCTCACCTGTGATCTGTTTGCTTGTAATTAGTGTGTGTGTAAAAAATGTCAATACGTTGCTGGACTCCTGACATACCCTTGCATCTTTCATCCAGTGCTGCACTGACATTTCTGGATTCTGAGTCATGGGGAAAGCAAAATAATTGTCAAATGATCTGCAGGAAAAGGTAGTTGAACTGTAGAAAACAGGAAAGGGATATAAAAAGATATCCAAGGAATTAAGAAAGCCAATCCGCAGTGTTCAAACTCTAATCAAGAAGTGGAAAATGAGGGGTTCTGTCAGGTAGACCAATTAAAATTAAGCCACAACTGCCAGAATTTTTTTGGGATGCAAAGAAAAACCCACAAATAACTTCAGTTGAAATACAGGACTCTCTGAAAACATGTGGTGTGGATGTTTCAAGATGCACAATAAGGAGGCACTTGAAGAAGCATGGTCGAGTCGCCAGAAGAAAGTCATTACTACACAAATGTGACAAAGTATCCATTACAATACGCCAAACAGCACAAACAGAAGCCTCAAACCTTCTGGCACAAAGCCATTTGGAGTGATGAGACCAAAATTGAGCTTTTTGGCCACAACCATAAATGCTATATTTGGAGAGGAGTGAACAAGGCCTATGATGAAAGGTACACCATTCCTACTGTGAAACATGGAGGTGGATCGCTGATGTTTTGGG
Organism: Rana temporaria; assembly: GCF_905171775.1. Lineage (NCBI taxonomy): Eukaryota > Metazoa > Chordata > Amphibia > Anura > Ranidae > Rana > Rana temporaria. The sequence continues at coordinate 291,353,978 of NC_053490.1, forward strand.
GACATGTGAGCTACAAAGACACAGGAAATTTTGTCAAAATTGATGGAAAGAGGAATGCAGTATGTTATCAAAAAATACTGGAGAAACATTTGTATTCATCAGCCAGGAAGCTGCGCATGGGACATACTTGGACATTCCAACATGACAATGATCCAAAGCACAAGGCCAAGTTGACCCATTATAGGCTACAGCAGAAAAAAATGAAGGTTCTGGAGTGCCATATCAGTCTCCTGACCTCAATATCATTGAGCCACTCTGGGGAGATCTCAAATGTGCAGTTCATGCAAGACAGACCAAGAAGGTACAGGAACTGGAGGCTTTTTGCCAAGAGGAATGGGCAGCTTTACCATCTGAGAAGATAAAGAGCCTCATCCACAAATACCACAAAAGACTTTAAGCTGTCATTGACGTGAAAGGGGGCAATACACGGTGTTAAGAACTGGGCTATGTAAATATAAAAAAAAAGGGGGGAAATAAACTGCGCTAATAAAATACAAAAATACCCGTGTGACCACAGGTGTGAAGAAGTTGCTAATGAAGCAAGGTGTAAAGCTGCGACTTGCTGTGTAATATCAAATAGTGACCAGAAGTGAAAAAAAGAAAAAAATAAGAAAAAAAACTGTGCTAAACATATATACATGAGCCAATAAATGCATAAACTGAATAAATATCAAAATTAACAATCTCATATATTAATAGTGAACAAATACAGTGAAAATGTATCAAACCATAAAGTCCATAGATTAAGTGAATAATTCAATATGAAAGTGACAACCCATCCAGTTCAATCCTCCACGATAGAGCACACAGATCTTCTTACCAGATCCCGCTGGTCCCTTAATTATAGGGGACCCAAGGTAGCATGTAGATATGGAAAACTGCTATAGCCTGCTGGTGGTCATCTCAATACTCCATAGTGTAGTAAACCGAATTGCATTAGGTATGGAAAGAAACACAAAATGTATCGATAGTGTAAAACCTTATGGATATTTAATAAATAAAATAATATAAAATGTACACTCACTCACTTTCCAACACTGCAAAATTGTGAGTGTACATTTAATATGCTTTTATTTATTAAATGTCCATAAGGTTTTACACTATCGAGGCATTTTGTGTTTCTTTCCATACCTTATGCAATTGGGTTTCCTACGCTATGGAGTATTGAGATGACCACCAGAAGGCTATAGCAGTTTTCCATATCTACATGCTACCTGGGGTCCCCTATAATTAAGGGACAACTGGGATCTGGTAAGCAGATCTATGTAAATATTTGATCAACATCATTTGGTTAGTTTTTTGTTGCCATTATGATTTAAAAAGAGTAAACACAGTAAATTGATAAGAAATGACTTCAGCCAAACACTAACCATGAGTGAAAGAAAAGTTTTTGTGTTATCATTCATATTCTCTGAAAAATTGCCAAAAAATCATAAATTCTGCCAGGGTATGTAAACTTACAGCAGTAGCACTACTATATGTGAATCTTGGCTCCTGCCGAACTAACAAAAGGCCCAGCGTTCACTTAAACACCCGGATATCCAAAGTTTGTTTCAATCTTGTGTTTGGACTGAACCTTGCACTTATCCTTATGAAGGAATGTATATTCTAATATTATGTCTGGATGTGGCAGTGGGTGATTTCTTTTAGGTCAGAATTGCAACAGCAGATGCTGTGAATGTGTGTGTGTGTGTGTGTGTGTGTGTGTTTCAGTTAAAACACATGGGGGTTAATTTACTAAAGCTGGAGAGTTCAAAATGTGGCCCAGCTCTAAATAAAAACCAAATCAGCTGCCAGGTTTTTCTGTCAAAGCTTATTTGAACAAACTGAAGCTGATTGGCTAACATGCAGAGCTGCATCAGATTTTGCACTCCCCAGTTTTAGTAAATCAAACCTTATGGTGACAGAGACTATTTGTAAGGGGTTGGTTGTTCATTTAACCTGCTGCAGTGCTGCTGCTGTTGCTGCTGCTTGAATTATTGTCAGTGAGCAGGAAAACCTCTGCACAGGGTGGGATCTAAAGCTTTGGGTCTTCAAGCTTGAGTAACTATGCTGTTTAATTTGTCATACAGGAGCTTTTAGTTCCACTTTAACATTTGTAACTGCAGTAAAACAGATAACTTACTTTTATTGATATTTACTGTATATAGTATGAAAATCATAACTAGTGATGGACGAACATCTGATGGGACGGTTCGCGAACGCTAACCGCAAACTTTCGCAAATGTCCGCGAACCGCAAGTTCGCGGCGGGCCCCATTGACTTTAACAGCAGGCGAGTATTAAAAACCTGCAGGTCATATTTGCAGCCACAAAATACTTACTAGCTGTGCACAAATAGTCCCACAACATGGACAGTGATCTACCAGTCTTAAGTGAAAAACTGGATACATAAGTAAGTGCCGGCCATTGCAAGCCCCAAAAATTAGCCGACAGGTGTTCACCTGACAGCAAACAACTTTGTATTCTATGGCTGGATGTACATTAACCTGCCTGGCGGTGTTCCCGAGTCTGACTCGGGGTTAGATTTTCCTGCTGCGAGCGGTAACCCCGAGTCAGACTCAGGCTTGCCTCGCTAGATCCACAGGCGCTGTTTACTTACCTTGTCCCTGGATCCAGCGATGCCACTGCGCTGTGTGAGCGAGCGGGACCTCGCTCGATTCACACAGTGCCTCTGTGTAACGCCGATCTCCGTTCCCTGCAACGTTACGACGCACGGAGACGGAGAACGGCGCCAAATTCAAAAAAGTAAACAAACACTTTACATACAGTATACTGTAATCTTATAGATTACAGTACTGTATGTAAAAAAAACACACCCCCCTTGTCCCTAGTGGTCTGCCCTGTGTCATGCATGTCATTTTATATAATAAAAACGTTTCTTTCTCCCTGCAAACTGTAGATTGTCCATAGCAACCAAAAGTGTCCCTTTATGTCAAAAATAGTTTTAGATCAGCTAGAAAACAGCGATAATAAATTATAATCACTTGCAGAATTGTGTGATAGCGATTTGTGGGGAAATTCGTCATAAAAAAAAAAAAATAATGACAGCGACAATTCTGCAACTGAGCAAATTTCAGTGATTTTGATTTGATTACATTATTGAATAAGTTTTATTATAATTATATTATTATTTGTTATAATTATTTATAATTATTTATTATATTATAATTTATAATTTTGTTTTTAAAAAAATGTCATACCCGGGATGCCTATTAAACTCTGGTTTGGTCAGATTTAAGTGAGTTATTCCTAAAAATTACAGACCTACAATATAAAACGCTAAATTTCCTTGCAAATAATGGTACCGCTTTCAGCATGTTTTTTCTGAAAGAATCATACCACCAGGGAGGTTAAGCCATTCACCGGATACAGAAGTAAGTGTCGGCCATTACAGGCCCCAAAAATTAGCCCACAGGCGTTCACCTGACAGCAAACAACTTTGTATTCTGTGGCTGGTGGTACAATAGGCATTCACCGGATACAGAAGTAAGTGCCGCCCATTCCATGGCCCAAAAATTAGCCCACAGCCACAGGCATTCACCTGACAGCAAACAACTTTGTATTCCGTGGCTGGTGGTACAATAGGCATTCACCGGATACAGAAGTAAATGTCGGCCATTACAGGACCCAAAAATTAGCCCACGGCCACAGGCGTTCACCTGACAGCAAACAACTTTGTATTCCATGGCTGGTGGTACATTAGGCATTCACCGTATACATAAGTAAGTGTCGGCCAATACAGGCCCCAAAAATTAGCCCACGGCCCCGGCGTTCACCTAACAGCAAACAACTTTGTATTCTGTGGCTGGTGGTACATTAGGCATTCACTGGATACAGTAAGTGCCGTCCAGTACAGGCCCAAAAAATTATCCCACAGACGTTCACCTGAATTTGAATGAAACATGGTCTATTGGTCACATGTGTTGAATTCCTCCGAGATCCATGCCTCATTCAGCGAGTGCGCTTATCGGTCACGACCACCCCCCCCCCCCTGCTGCGCTGAACGTCCTTTCGCACAGGACACTGGACGAGGGGCAAGCCAACAGTTCCATTGCAAATTGTGCAAGCTCTGGCCAGAGGTCAAGCCTGCCCACCCAGTAGTCCAGGGTTTCATCACTTCTCAGTGCGTCCACATCGGTCATTAACCCGATGTAGTCGGACAACTGTCGGTCTAGGCGTTCCCTGATGCTGGATCCAGAGGACAGCTGTTGATGGGTCAGCTGAAAGAATGATCTCATATCATTAGTGACCAAGACATCTTCAAACTGCCCTTTTCTTGCAGGCGCTGTTGGATTGGTACCCGAAAATGTTTCTCTGTGAGTGGTAATTCCTCTGCCAACGCACGCAAAAGCAGAATGCAGCATTTCTCGAAGCAAGGCCTGGAAGTGCTGCATTCTAATAGCCCTCTGTGATGGTGGTAACATTTGAGCCATGTTTTGTTTGTACCGGGGTTATAAGTACGTTGCCACCCAGTACTGGTCCTTGCCCTTTATGCTTTTTATACGGGGTCCCTCTTAAAACACTGGCGCATGAAGGCCCCCATTTGCACTAAACTGGAAGCGCTGTACTGGCCTGGCTCCAAACAGCAACCTTTCCCTACACTGACAAAAAGTATATGAATGTATTACACCTACTGTATATACTGCACAGCAAGTAGTACACCTATACCAGTCCTTAAAAGGACATGTGTGGACCTTTTAGATAGCTATTTGATTCAATACAGCCTGTCCCTGCTCCAAACAGCAACCTGTCCCTACACTGACAAAAAGTATATGAATTCATTACACCTATATACTGCACAGCAAGTAGTACACCTATACCAGTAATTTAAAGGACTTTTGTGGACCTTTTAGATAGCTATTTGATTCAATACAGCCTGTCCTGCTCCAAACAGCAACCTGTCCCTACACTGACAAAAAGTTTATGAATGTATTACAGGCATGTACACCCCTATATACTGCACAGCAAGTACTTTTGTGGACCTTTTAGATAGCTATTTGATTCAATACAGCCTGTCCCTGCTCCAAACAGCAACCTCTCCCCACACTGACAAAAAGCAGAATGTAAGATGGCCGCCAGATCAGGTCTATTTATAAGGTAGGGGGTATGTCCATGTGCTGAAATGTCTCAATTGGCTATCCTGCACCACTTGATGGATGTGTCATGGGTCAAAGTTCTTCTCAATGTAAAATGGCGGACCGCTGCGAATATCGCCAGATGTCCGCCTGTTCGGTGAACCGCAAACAAGCAAAGTTCGCCGCGAAACGACCGCCGGGCGAACCGCCAGGCCATCTCTAATCATAACATTTACACAAAGAATCCTTATTTTCATTCATTAACCACTTCAGCCCGGACCATTTTGGTGGTCAAAGACCAGGCCACTTTTTGCGATTCATCACTTTAACTGACAATTTTGTGGCCGTGCAACGTGGCTCCCAAACAAAATTGACATCCTTTGTTTCCCACAAATAGAGCTTTCTTTTGGTGATATTTGATCACCTCTGCGATTTTTTTTTTTTGCGCGATAAACAAAAAAAGAGCGACAATTTTGAAAAAAAAAATTATATTTTTTGCTATAATAAATATTCCCAAAAAATCTATATACATTTTTTTTCCCACAATTTAGGCGATATGTATTCTACTTATTTTTGATAATACAAATTGCAATAAGCATTTATTGATTGGTTTGTGCAAACGTTATAGCTTCTACAAAATAGGGGACTGTTTTATGGTATTTTTATTACTAATTTTCTTTTACTAGTTATGGCGGCGATCATCGATTTTTATCGTGATTGCGACATTATGGCAGACACATCGGACACTTTTGACACCACTGCAGAGGTTAAGTATTCCCTAGGGAGTGATTCATACTGTTAGGGGGCGTGGCTACACATGACACATCACTGATTGATCATGGAGAACGGTCATCAGTGACAGTGTCACTAAGCAGAATAGAAGAATGCCTTGTTTACAAAGTCATTCCACTGTTCTGCCCTTGCCGACAGAAATCGCGGGCCTCCCAGGAACATTGAGTTCCCTAGAACCATGTCTGCACTCATGAGGCATGCCTCAGGCGCATGCATGCCCGCTCTGTAGCAGAGTTAAAGGGACGTACCTGTAAGCCAATCTGCCTGCCCGTGCCATGTTGTCGACATACATAGTTGTGCCCCAGTCAGCAAGTGGTTAATTATATCTGCATGGGGCTGCAATTTTTGCAAGCTGTTCTTTCAGCTGACTAATAAAACATTGCAATTGTTATTTACATTTCAACCTCAATGCTTCCTATAAAATCAATTAAGTAATTTAAGATTAACAGCATGGAAACAGATTCAGATTCAGATTCTCCAAGAGGTTCATTTACACTTTGGAATGTAAAGACCAAGTTTTTGTCTAAATTGTATGGATCTAACATGATCATTGTAAAATTATTTTTACATCTTTTTCATAAAATTGAGTAACAGGGTGCTTGCTTTAATCTACTAAAAAGGGATCTTGAACCATGAGTATGGGAATCATGTTAATTTTCTTTTATTAACAGGGGAACAGGTAAGAGGTCCAAGGACATGCACTGCAATTAACTTGCCCCTCCAAGTGGAAAGAAATTTGCACATAAACCCCTTGAGACTCTCTTATTCTTATTGGTGTAAATATTTCAATATAGGTTTTTCAGCATCATTTTTTGTATGTCACCAGTCCAATTCTCATTGTTCATGCATAATTTTGATTTAGGAGACTAAAATTCACCAGAATTATTACAAGCAACGGCATAATATTGGTTGTGGTTACCACTTGTGATAGGACAATGGCTGACCTTGAATTTTACATTTGGATTTTAGAGTTTGGTTAAAGTTTATGGTTAGGAGTTTTCTTCATTATAAGGGTTTGTTGCCAAGGTAATTTTGAGGTAAAATATGGATGGAAAGATTACCTTTAGCTAGGCTAGATAGCTAGGTTTGGCAGTGAGATTGAGAGTAAAGTTAGTTTGAAGTTTTTATTTGGTTAAAAAATGTGTGAAGTTCAGCAAAAAAAAAAAAAACAATTTGGGATTGCAATAAATTACCTGTTTAGGTGAGTTATAAGTGCATATTATATATGTGCACTGATCCTCACATGCAGTAATGCCACGTACACACGATCGGTTCATCCGATGAAAACGGACCGATGGAATTTTTTCATCAGATATCCGATGAAGCTGACTTTCATTAGTCTTGCCTACACACCATCAGTTAAAAATCCGATCGTGTCCAACGCGGTGACGTAAAACACAACGACGTGCAGAGAAAAATTAAGTTTAATGCTTCCGAGCATGCGTCGACTTGATTCTGAGCATGTGTGGATTTTTGACCGATGGATTTCCCCACAGACGATCGTTTTTTTCTATTGTTTTTTTAACCATCAGAAAATGTTAAAACCATCGGACCGTTTTCATCAGACGATCCGATCGTGTGCACAGGGCATAAGAGTATCAGTGTCATGTATACATTTAAAAAAATAGCATTGATACTCCTGCACCTAAGCTAACTGTGCCAATGTTCAGAAGCCACAAAACACGTACCGCACTTTGAAACTGGTACTAATCCACACATGACACATCTTTGTAATGCATATAGCATCTTTAAAATGAGGGAAATATATCCTGTTTATCTGGGCTAGGAGCCAAGCTCTTAAAGTCAAGGCAGACCCTGGGCTAGACTTATAGATTTTATGTAATACTGTACTTGCCTCTTATTAGTCTTTTTTCAGAAGACACTGAGTCTGATCTTAATAATGAATGAAATTGTGTATCCTTTGAAAGGCTTTTTCTCCTACAGATGCATTGACTGAAACCATCCTGTGCACACAGGGAGCATCCCTCCTGCTTTATTGCTTACTTAGAACTTACATGGTTCTTCTGTCAAGATGAGGCATAGCAAGACGGCAGCTAAGCAAACAATCCATATCTCATTAGCGCAATAAAAGGAGATGTTGTATATTCTTTATTTATTTATTTCATTTTTTTTTGTATTATATTTGCAGTGGGAATAATATGAATTCTGAACAGTATGTTCAGTGAGGTGTCATTTGCAAGCACTGAGGTGCAAAATAGCTTGCAATCTTGAAGGCAGTGTTTAGAATATTTTATGGCTAATAATTTCTCTGTTAGATAACATGCATTCTATTCATAGTGCTGCACGCACCATAATACAACTATCTGCAAAAGAATGTGTCTTCAGATTTGTATTCTTATTTTCCTTTCCTTGAAAAAGTAACTAGTGAGGTTTTTCTTTTTCATCCATGAGTGTGGTTTTGATAAAATGACACATTGCTTACAATGACTATCAATTTTTACCCCATAGGAACTTCAATTTAATAAGCATAGGTCAAGTTAACATTTGTAGCATATCTACTATTTATTTATTGTAGAGATATACTGTGTGGATTGATTTTTCCCCTATCAGATTTTTGGTTGTGGATGCACCACTATCCTTGTATTTCATTTCACAACTGTAAAAGCATTTCATTGACACCTGTCTGCCTGCGTTGATTGTGAAGTAAGTTAGTCCATGTAGACAGTATAATGTAATCATTCTAGTTTCTTTTGATCCTAAATTTAAAAAGAAAATTAGATTTTTGTGTTTTTAACACTCATATATAGCAGTGTATATATTAAAATTACACATAAAGTAAAGTAGAACAGACATTTTAAATTTGTGATGCATGCAATATTCCAAGCCTACCCTCAGAATTTTCTGTCTAGCCTTGTTTCTATTTGTCAGTAAAGAATGAGAGAAATTATCAAACAAACCAACTGCAGGCATGTTGCTATCTCTAACATACAGAAGGCTTGATTTAATAAAAAAAAGTCAGTATACAAATATTAGTAATGCATATCAAGACATTGCAGCTATCAAATAGATATACATTTTAGGCATGTAAATATGAGTGGTGATACAGGAAATAGTAATGTCATTGTAGAGAAAAAACTTTAGAGGGTATGTACCTAGTAACCATGTATGGTAGCCCAGGAGTTCTTGACAAAAATCTCAGAATAAGGCAAACTGAGTAAACTTTCAAATTTTTAGCACAGTTGCAGAGTTTGATACTATTTGGTTTATTGTTTGGTTTAATTCACCCCAAAATAAGGAATTTATTATACTGTAGCTTACTTGATAAGGTGGCAGCATTAGTTTATTTTTGTACCTTCATTTTTTTTCACCATTATATCATTAGAGGGAGCCACTGTTGCCACCCAGGCCTAAAGTAAAATTTCAACAGACATAACTAGTCCTAAAAATACTACATACCCGGTCCTAACACTTTTTCTGTAAAAAAGATTTATATACTTACCTGTTTTCAGCCTGGTCGGGTCAAGTGACCTGGCTCCCTTGTGGGGAAGAGGAGAGACTGATGAGGACAGCTGGGCCATGGGGGTCTATGTGTCATGTTGCCAATCCCATTGTTCCCATCTGTTGTCAAGCACTCATTTTTTAGACTAGTTAGGTTTATGTTGTAATTCTACTTTTTTTTGCCTTTGTTTGTGTCTGCTTTTGTTCTCTTCATTGCAATAAGGCTGATGGGAATAGTAGTTTACGCACGGAAGATGAGAATGTTTATATTTTAAGCTTAAAGAAATTGACAAGGACACGGACATCACAATAAAAATTGTTCTATTAATGGAGGAGGCAAACCTTTTATTCATCTGACCATCCTTATCTCTCTAATGAGACAAATATAAAACAGAGGTTTGGTAAAACAAATTTAACCAGCACCAGTGATGGTACTTATAATGAATGAAAAGTATCCCTTGTACTGGTGGCTGCTATGTTTGTTGAAAATGTCATTCCTCTGCCCCTCCAGATACTTCCACAGCTGTGATCTTCTGGTGCTGTGAGGGTTAATACGAGTGGCTGAACCTATCACAGGTGCTTTTCTAAAGTGCTGCTGTATGAATGGAGAATGGGCAGATGAATGAAAGGTTTTCTTTTACAATTCCTCATTTCTTGTCCCAAGGTCATAGAGGTGTCACAATGTTAAGACAAGGTAGACGGAAAAGGTAGAGGAAATTGCTCCAATGGACTCATCGACAGCAGAGGTGGCAGAGATTGCATTCCCTCCCCAATGAATTAACCTGGAATTTGACTTTAAAACAGAATACTTAACAGATACCAACTCACGCTATATAATTTTAGAATTGGCATTTTTAGACATAAACATTTCGATTTTTATTGTATTATCGAATTAAAAAAAAAATGCTCAGTCTATGCCAATAAATACATTTGTGATGAATAAGGGAATAAGGCTGTTCTTGCATACAGTGTGATGAGTAACAGACGTGTATAGCACAGGCTATCCCCTCTCAGTACACAAGTACTTGGATCCAGGTTTGATGTACCTGGCTGCGCTATAGCGGATACCTACTTGTCTCCGTTATTCCCTCTTTGGACTGCCCCAGAATTAATGTCGGTATATCTTTGAGCCATTAGAACTGGTTTACTGAACAACCGATACTTTAGGTAGAGTTTTTGGAGATATTTCTGGCCTTTTTCTACTATATATGGAACTCTTTTGTATGATCTTCTCAACATATATGTATATGATCCAGATTATTCTAAGATAATGAAATGTATTTTTCTACTATTACTTTCTTCTGCTTGTCCTGAGGAAGCCCAATGGCGAAACGCGTAGACAATGCACAGAGGATATTTTCCATATCATATATCCTATATGTTTTTTTATTGATCTGCTTTGTAAATTTTTCTTTTTTTGTAATAAAATGTATATATTTTTTGATATTCCCATCTTGCCTCTAAAGTCCGACCATCAAGTAACTCCAGTAACTGTTCCTTTTTTGTCTGCTAAATTTACGGATGTGGTAATGTGAGTGCTCCCCCTTTTTCCCATTTTTTTAAGTAACAGACTAATGCAAGTTCAAAAATCCCATTTGCAGCAATGGCTGCTATATTTGTCATTGCCAGGAAAATGCTGAATTAAGGACAATAAGTGCAGCATTTCTGTTATGCATATCAGTCAGTGGAAAAAGCTGTATTTGCGTTGGATGAGATTATGAAATTAGGAAATGTTTGAGTCATGTAATTTGATGCACAAGAAGATAGCTGGTTGTTATATTGCTGTAGCATCAAGAAATGGTTTACAGCATGACATCATTTCTCCTTTTTGTATTAATTTCAGTTATCCTGCTGGATTCCAAAGAATCACAGGCCGAGCTGGGCTGGACTTCACATCCATCTAATGGAGTAAGTGTTGCATTTGATGGGCTGATATGTGGAGGGGTGGTTTGCAGAACTTAATGTGGTTATAGGCAATTAATAATCATCATATAGCAATTTACTAGAATACTTAGGTGACCTGAGCAAATTGAGGATAGATTTAAAAGGATTACATGGTTAAATTGTGTCTACACCTCTGATGTCAATGACCAACTTATTGAATATCTGCTCTTACATAAATAATTACATTCAACCAATCGTTTAATTATCAGTCTTTGCAAACTTGCATTTATTGAATTCAATAAAATATTAATTCATAGTTTGCCTTGAGGTATGTAGACCAAGCTTTAGAGCTTAAAAAGCAATTTTTATTCATACACACGCTTCTTGATCCAACTATGCATTATGTTTTTAAATTATCAATATTTTATACAAACAACGCTATAAGTAGGGCTATTGCCACTATTAGGAAAGGTTAGAATTTTGCAGCGACTTCCATGAGCAGAATAAAACAAAATTCTAACCATTCCCTTTGATACACTGCAGAAACAGTAAAGGAAGGCAACCAGCATTACCCCTGTTTGCACAGCAGTAATAGAAGTATGAACAACCAAACATGCTAAAGAGGGACTTTGTTTTCTGTTGCGAATAGAAGTAGCATTTTGGTGCAGCCCCACTACTCCCTAGAAGTAATAAGGAACAGTGTCATACAATAAACAGGCACTCATAACACGTGAAACTGTATTGCAAACAACTCTGTTGCTTTAACCCTTTTTTCAGAATTTCCTGTATTTCTAAATATAGCTTAGGACATTAAGCAAAAATCCCATACACATGTCAGGGAATTTTTGCCATAACAAAATAATAATTTTAACTTTTTCAAATAAATATGAACAAATATTGGTTTAAATATGTATGATATAAAGAGCTAATTCTCACCCCCTCCAATTAAAAACATATCCCATAATGTGTAGGGTTAAATATACTAGCTGCATTTAGCTGATTTAATGTATGTAACTCTGCTTGTACTTGTCACCATTAACCCAGATGAACCTAAACTGCTCTTGAATCTCTTCTTCTCAAGATAAGCTTATTTTATAGTCTTCACAGACAGAAGGTTATGACAAATACTTTGAGATGCCTCCAGGGTATACATAAAGTTCAGAAGGTGGTATTTCTAGAGAGAACATTTTATGGGAAGCTGCATAGGGATGCGATCAGCACGAGTATAATGCAGAATTTCTTTAGAGAATATGTAGGCCTACAAAATAACCTGTAATGCCAGGTGATTATTTTTGGTTTCTTATTCTACCTAGGCAAATTACAGAGAGCTGACAGGAACTACCATGAAAGAACATTTGTAATTTAGCTTTAAAACCTGGGGCACAATACAATCACAAATATGTGATTTCACTGCTTAAATGTTGATCACAAAAGCTTTTATGGCTTCATCAATTCCTATTGAAAATTTGAGAAAAACACTGCGTGTTTAATGCTCTTATGTCCATGTGTGAGTTCATAGTTTTACAGTCTGGATTCAGTACAATATTTAGTACATTTAGTGTAAGTTATGGCTCACATAATTGTTATTGGATATAAAGCTCTCTCGCAATAGTGGACTACATTAGGAGTGCATATTGGCCCTAGCATATAAAACTTACTGACCACATTTTGCTAACTTCACAGCATGCTAAATAATAGGCATTAGGAATAATTACTACTAGGTATACAATGACCTTGATAAATGAGAACCTTCACAGTCATTTCACTGGCTTATTAAATATATACAATTTTGCTAAATATTTACTTGATAAAATGATAAATAGCGTGCAGCTGGTCTTTGGAAAAACAAAAAATGCTGAAAAAAAATGAAATTTCCAGCTTGCTCATTGTTTTTCACTATAAGATAAAAATGTGTTGAACTCTAAAAGTCTTACACTAGCCCCAACATCATTAACACTAGAATACCCAGTAATTGCCAAATTTGCTGATTAAATTTTGCTCTATTGTGTTGTCTTTTGTTTAGCAACATAACAATGTATATTTGAACCATCTTTTATTCCTGCTGTAAAATGTAAAATAACTTTTCCTGACAAAAATAAAATATGAAATAAACTGTCCACCGTGGGAATATTAGCATCACAGCTATTATCCTAAAAATATAATAGATTGAAATATTGTAATGATATGTTTACCTCAGTGAAAGGGAATTCTAATATATCTAATATCATGTTGTTTTTCATCTACTGTACAATTAGCACCACGATATTAGTTCCACTAATGAAGATATAGATATATAATATGCTAATACAGCAGGAAGCCACTTGTATGTAGTCTAGAAAAGCCAGAATACCCTGGGGGCATCAGAGTTACTGCTCAATGATATACTGTGTATATATATATATATATATATATATATATATATATATATATACACACACACAGTAGATATATATATATATATATATATATATATATATATATCTATATATATATATATATATATATATATATATATATATATATCTATATATATATATATATATATATATATATATATATATATATATATATATATATATATATATATATATATATATATATATATATATTCTAGCTTTTACCAAGGCAGTAAATGAACGGCTGTAATCTATGCTGTCCAAAATCAAGTTGCTTAGACAATGATATGCAAAAGAAAGATAATAAAATGAAGCATATTTTATTTAGAGTGAGCTAACCTCTTGAATCATGCTATCATATACTGTGCATACATTGTATATGCTTTCCTCTGATTTATTTTTGAGAGCTTTGAAAAGAACCATATAAATCAATAGATTTCCCACTATTTAAACATGAACTTGCCAGAAATAACTATCATTGTATTAATGGTTTCCTTAAAGAGAACCAGTTAGCAATGGAAATGTGTTTTCTGGACTTGAATTGTTGAATTTAATTATAGACTGGACATGAATTGTTGTAATAGTATATATAAATATAACATATACATACTGTATAAATACAATTTATATAATTAATTAAAGCTTAACCAAACTTCCAATGTTACAACTGCTGTGCTAAAACATAAATAGATAAAAAACAATATTACTATGGAACAACATTACTATACAGTATTGGTTAATACTAAATCAGAAGCAAACAAATCCTCAAGAAAATAAAATAAACAGTAAAACAATAATATTATATTAAATCAATAAAACAATCACAAAAAATATCCCAACACTTTGAAAATAGTACCACTCAAATGCCCCCCAAACCTGTATCAGTCGAATCAGCATGTAAATAGACTTGTGCAAAAAAGACAGAGTCGGCTTGTCAGGCTTTGGTAGACTTCAACAAATGGTGAACGTCTTTTCACAGATATTGATTCCCTGTTGGATAAATATGAATAAGATGGTAAAAGATGGATTTAGCTCCTGTTCTCCATCTGTAGAGAACTCCTCAGATGTGTTTTGCCCTTTTTAGGGCTTACTCATAGAGGAAATGCCCATCCCATCTCATTCACAGTTATGCAGAAGGTAGGTCACAAATAACATATTCCAAAATACCCTTTGTGATAGTGAATCATAAAATGTACAAACAATATCTGTTACTAATAGCAACTAACATATTTAAATTACTTATGTGTCCTTTAAACTTCACCCCACATAAAACAAGTCAATCTGGATTCAGTGACTGTCAATATTTCAAAAGTCCAGTAAGTACCATCCATTCGCAGTAATAGCAACCAATTATATTCCAACAAAGATCCACCAAGTATTGAAGCATCAATCACACTCTCTGTGTGATTTATATGGGTAAACTCACCAGATTTTACTGACTTTTATATTAATAAAGGGTCAAAAAGCACTTTTTCCTAATTAGACCTTTTCACAGCTCCTTCCGCCAACTTTTCCTACTTAGGAATGGTATATTATCAGTGCTCCACATTAACATATTAGAAATAGAAGAGGGGGATTCTCAATACTGTAAACAGCTTTCTAATGTTATGATTTTATCAAATGGGAGCAAAATCCTATTTTCTGTACTACATGACCAGGATCGATATAGTGGAAAAGATAATTAGGACATTTGAGGAAAAGGGGTATAAAAGAAAGAAATGAGATCATGTTATAAAATAGGAGATGTAAAGGAAGAAACACAAAGGGTCAAGCAGCATTGAATGAATAAAAATGACTTCTTCTTTTCATTTATCACTAACTTTAACAACCATTACAGGGAGATTGAGAAGATTTTTTTATTGAACACTGGCCTATTCTCCAAAGGGTATAAGGTAATAGGACTGCAGTTAAAAAAAACACACACATTATATATGGATAGAGTTCATAAAGGTTCAGGAAACATAAGAAAAGAATAGGCACCTTTAAACAAGTAATTGCGGGGACACTATTAAAAAAATATGGGTTGATAACTTTTATAAAAAATATAAACATTGATTTCAATATTATTAAGTAAGGGTTTTAGGCTTAGTAGATGAGATGCTTTGTAAACGAGATTGTCAATGCATGATTTGTCTTGCATTTAAAAAAATGAACTAACAGGATAGATTTAGATTCTTATAGATGCCCATTCCTGATGTTTTTTCCTTTAGGCACAAGCTTTTTGAACCTAAGTGATTGCCACAGACGTTTGGTTTTCCATGCCTTTGTCTGCAATAAACAATCACATTCTCAGATGTTCCGATTCTAAGAATTGTTTTGTTTTTTCTCTCCATTTAAGCCAACTGCATCCATGCATTGTTCTTATTCTTTTTTATTTTTTCTTAGTGGGAGGAAATTAGTGGTGTTGATGAGAACTACAAGCCCATTCGTACCTATCAAGTGTGCAATGTCATGGAGCCGAATCAGAACAACTGGTTACAAACGGGCTGGATTCTGCGGCGGAATGGACAAAGGATCTTTATTGAGATTAAGTTTACTCTGAGAGACTGCAACAGTATTCCTGGAGTTGCGGGGACATGCAAGGAAACCTTTAACCTTTACTACATTGAATCTGATTATGATCTGGGGAAGAACATCAAAGAAAGCAAGTATGTAAAAATTGACACTATTGCAGCTGATGAAAGCTTTACCCAAGGGGATCTGGGAGAACGTAAAATGAAACTGAATACAGAAGTGAGAGAGATTGGACACCTAAACAAAAAAGGTTTTCACCTGGGATTTCAGGACGTTGGGGCTTGTGTTGCCATAGTCTCTGTACGTGTCTATTATAAAAAGTGTCTCTCCACAGTGCAGAACCTGGCAGTATTTCCGGACACAGTGGCAGAGGCAGCCTTTTCAACACTGGTGGAAGTTAGGGGGACTTGCGTGAATAACTCTGAAGTAGACTTGGATAATCCACCCAGGATGCATTGCAGTGCAGAGGGGGAGTGGCTGGTCCCAATTGGAAAATGTACTTGTAGTGCTGGCTTTGAAGAAAAGGAAGGTAGCTGTACAGGTAAAACTCAGTTTAAAGTTTCTATAGATTCTCTTGACTGACAATGTATTTCTGGTAAATTTCTAAAAGTGAATGTTATATTTTGGTAGCTAATTAGAGATGTCACAGATGATTCAGTAAATAAAACAGATCAATTGCTATAGAACATATCTGCACTGTATACCTCTGTTGATTAACCATTGTCTACAATGAGATCTATATACATACATTTAGATGTATATGCAGGCTTGTTCATGAAGTGTTAAAGAAGGTTTAATTGTCTAGCTTAAGTGTCCAAATGACCAAATCCTTAACCTAGTTGTGGTGCTCTGATGATTATAAACATATATGGGACTTAATTGCTTTAGCTCAATACTAAACTCTGCTTAGTGTCACCCCTAATTCCTACACCATTTACCAACCCAATGCCAAATCTTTAGCAGCCACTAAAAAGGTGACGGGAGGGCATTTTTCTGGTAAAAGACAGAGTTTAGTACAGATACTCTTCGTTTAATGACTTACCTGTTTAATGACCACTCGGACTTATGACCCACTATACAACATTGTATTGTACAGTACAGTTCAGAATTTTCGTTTTTGTTCTGAATTTAGGCAAATTAAAACAACGTTATTGAGCTGGAGTGTTGTGTTCAGACCTTTTTTTCACAATACAGTACAGTACAGTAGTTAAGAATGCTTAAAATATTGATTAATTGTAGTTTAACGACCCGGTCATTGGAACGGAACATTGTCATTAAGTGAGGAGGGCCTGTATTAAATCAAAGAAGTTGAGTTCTAGCATGCAAGTTCTAGTGCACCAAAACTATTTTGTGGATTAATAATAAACTTTCAGCCACTATTTTGTGCCAGTTCATCTTCCATTTTTTTAGTTTATATTCTTAATGCAGAACTGAATTGAAAAATCTATCCTTTCAGTGTTAAATATTTTTTTTTTCCTAGGGTACCTATAAAAAGAACTTTTGCTTACCATCTGCCCCCCCATCATCTGGCTCTCTTCCTTCTGACACTCTGGAGTCAAATCTGCAACTTTTGACTGGAGCACCAAAGAAAGAAGGAACCAGTCGCTCTTTATAGCTGATATTTGCATCCTGTACTCTATGCCTTCTGTGATATCTGTTGGCTATTCATGTATGTACAATCAGCTCACAGTCAATAAAACTTATGTTCAAGTCAAGAGGGAATCAGATGCATGAAAGGAGAAGCCTGGGGGTGTGAGGTATAAAGTAAGTAAAAGTGCTTTTTACAGGTACCCTGTACCATCACTAGCAGTTAACTCTAACCCAAACCCTACTGCAAGGGTAGAATTTTTATTTTCTGGAAGTTCAGCTTTAAAACAGGTGACTGGTTCATTTTAAGCTGCCAGTTAACGCTTCGTGTATTTTAATGCAATTTTAGAACACTGCAATATTTTTTTGATTCCCACTGATGATTTTTTTGCAGATGTTATGAGATAGAAAATATGCACATTTATTATATAGCATATTTTCCCATTCCGTAGGTCTTCAGTGATTTGTGTACAACTGTTGACAGTATATCTAGTAAACTTACTATATTACCTTATTTTGTTGGACACTTAAATGCATTCTGCAGGGCTGCATATGCAATGTCAATGACAAACAAACATTTAAGTAAGATAGTACAGGCATACACACACACATACATGCACATACTTATTAGAGCAGTATCATATTTTACCTATTACAGACCATTTAATCATGATTGTCATAGCTACTACAGATGCAATAGGCAGACATGCACACATGTATATGTGTCATGTGTTATTACTTACCCAATAGGCAGCCGAATGTAGCATATATGTCCTGCATGAAAGTTAATTGTGTCCAGTATAACATGACTGGGTATCAGCCCGTATTTTCGGAAAATATTGTGTAATTAGTTTGCATGTTTATAAAATAACCATAACGGTGTGGGATAATAATGAACGTTAGATGAATCACTTTCTATTAGAAAATGTGTAACGTCTACTTTCAACTGCTTAGTCCTTCGGCAGTAGTAACTACTACTGGGTATATGAAGTAATCCACTGCCAATTAATATTATTATGGATTTGAACACTTTTTTGTAAAGAATAAGTGCTGGTTCACACAGGAATGGCTTCAAAGTTGTCCGACTTTGAAGCCACCCGGTACAGCATGACTTTAGCGCGGATTACAAAACGACTTCTGTATAGAAGTCAATGTTAACCACTCTGAAGTTGCCCCAAAGTAGTGCAGGGACCTTTTTCTAAGTCGGAGCGACTTGAGTCGCTTATATTAGAATGGTTCCATTGCAATGCATGGAGCACGACTTGTCAGTCGGCTAAGTCGCCTGACAGGTCGCCCTTGTGGGAATCGGCACTTACGGAAAATTAGTCTTCTGTGGATGAAACAACCCAGTACATCATGTGTACAGAATTCTATCCTGATGACTGTAGGGCTGTAAGAATGCAGCCTAACTTTTAAGAAAAATACCTACCAGATGCTTGTGGACACCAGACTCTTCTGCATCTGTAATGCCCCGGGAGGTAGTACAAGAATAAAAAAAGTGCTATGTGTAACTTACTGAGGGGAGAAACTTTGTTTCTACTGCTTCCTTCTTAAACTGTTATAGTATTCCACTGTAAATGTGCATTCTGCTAGAAATAATACACAACCCATTCTCTCTTGCTCGCCCAATTATTAAAATATATTAATTAAAATGACTACATAGGGTCCTGAGGGGAGACCGTGTTCTGTATACCTCTTAAGCTTGCTAAAGGTTGGAAGTTTACACTATGAATTTGAGTTTGATTCAGATTAAATCTATTAACAATTCACAGTACTCATAACTGTGTCATAAGATTCTAGAAGATTTCCATTGTGTATTTCTGTTGGTTAGACAAAAAGGGGGAAAAGGGAAGGAAAGAGGGTGCGGACAGTTGCTGAGGCTGTCCTCCAACACACTCAAACCAAAAAGGGGGAGACTACTGTTGGTTGATAAATCCGAGATGATAACATAAAACCTTTACCAAATAAATATACTGTTCACTTTGCAAATGAATTTTCACTTTTGTAAGCTAATTTTTTCTTAGTTTAGTAAAAGGATGAAATTCACTTTGCAAGTAATACCCAATCACACGCAAGGCAAATAAATAAAAAAAAAACACAATGTTTTTGCCTGCACATGATTTGCTAATGGAGGACAGCAACGCTTCACCAAGCTAAGAGAAAAATGAAAATTCTCTTGCCAAGTGAACAGTTTGTTTGCCTCCAATAAATCAACCCCCTAGAGTCCTCATAGTCCAATTGAAACATGGTAGAATAGATTTACTAAAGACAAATAGACTGTTCCCTTTAAATGGGTAGCTGTACATTGCAAGGGAATTTTCTCCAGAGCCGAGTGCATTTACAAAGAATAGTGATTCAGTATAGGGGAAAAGAATGTATGTTTGCACATAATTTGATGGTGAAAATCAGCAAAGCTTGACCTCATGCATTAACTGCTGGGGAAAATTCCCTTGCAGAGTGAACAGTCTATTTTTCTTTAGTAAATCAACCCCTATATCTCTCCTAGTGCAGTAGAGCTCTTAGTACTGTAAGAGCTTTTGTTACACATATTGTTAAAGAGATTTTCTATCAGAAAGAATAAAGGAATCATGCACATGGGTTTGTTTTGTTTTAACAAACCATTGAATGTAGTAGGAAGTATAGTGTTGTATTTCTAAAAAAGCTTATTTATTACCATGTGTCTTTTTTAACAACGGTTTACTGCAATGGTAAGTGTGTAATAGAATACTTTTTTTCTCACAATTAGAAATTATAGAAATGTAAAGCAGTTCAATAGATACAAGCATACACTTTAATTTTTTTTTTTTAAATCAGCATTGTAATAGCAACACAAACAATGTTTTTTTTTGACAGTCCAATATAACCTTATTGGAAAAATCTTCTTTTGAGTTTGTGCCTGTTTGGCTGGCCATCTCTTTCATCAGATTCCCCTTTGCTGATTCATTAGGTTTACTTTTGCTTCTCTAAAGACTACATACCCCATGTTACTTTGCTATCTTTTAGCAGTGGTGATGTGGTGTGTTTCCTGTACTGACTGCACCTCTTGAATCTCATCCTCTCAGCTCCTATGTGTTTCAAACAACAGGCTCTGTGAAATGTGTGACACAAAAGTGCATATTCACACATTATAGTAAATACGTGTCACTGCATTGAAGGACGCGTTCCTAAAAAAGTACACTTTCAGACATCATTTGTATTAAAAGTAGGTTAGAAATAATTGCAATTGGAAATGAATACACAATTTTCAATTTTGACCATAGATACATTTTCCCTTATAAACAAAATGCTTATAAGCTCTCAACCAATGCTTGTATCACTCCCTGGGGTACCAGTAGTATGGAAAAACCTTAGATCTAACAGCATCAGACTGGTTTATTTGGTGTAAGGGTATAGGTCAAATTTCTTTGATTTAGCCTGGAGAGGAACATAACATGCTTATGTCTCAACAATCAAATGGAAATGTACTGCCTATATACCAGTGTGCTAGGCTCCTTTTTTTACATAACCTCTAATGACATACAAATATTTGTTTTCAAATGAGTATTACTAAACTAGGTATTTGCCTTGCAATATCATATTTTCTTGAGCAAGTTCGAATTATCTATCAGGCCTCGTACACACGACCGAGAAACTCGTCGTAAATGAAACATTGTTTTCCTCGACGAGTTCCTTGTCAGGCTTGTCGAGAATCTTGACAAGCTTTCTTTGCGTACACACTGTCAAGACCAAATCTCGTCGTTCTCAAACGTGGTGACGTCCAACACATACGACGGCACTATAAAGGGGAAGTTTGATTCCACTGGCACAACCCTTGGGGCTGCATTTGCTAATCTAATGTTACTGTGTGTTAAGGAAAAGTTTGGTAAGAGACGATTCACGCTTTTCAGTCTGTTTCAGCGTGACAAATGTGCTATCTCCATTATAAACGCTACTTTTACCAAAGGTGCGCTCCCGTCTCATACTTTATTCTGAGCATGCGCGGGTTTCTAAGCATACACACGAACGTGTTTCTCGTCGAAAACCAGCCCGACGAGGAACACGACGAGGAAATTGAGACTCCCGACGAGGAAAAAGAGAACTTGTTCTCTTTTTTTCTCGTCGAGTTCCACGTCAGTTTTCTCGCCGAAAAACATACACACGACCGTTTTCCTCTGCAAATAAGCTCTGGCACCAAGTTTCTTGATTGATTATGTCGAGGAAAACGGTCGTGTGTACAAGGCCTAAGATTTGTAACCAAGAAAAATGGAACCCCACAATAATAATAATTTGGTTACTCCTGCAACTAACTAGGAATCACATTCCAAAATGGTTTCAAATCTGTGTTTAGAAGTGGACTGCTACTGACTGTGTATGCCACTGTTGCTCAAGTGCTTCCCACATTGTCACCATAAATCTTGAAGGGTTTCTATTCACTTTAAGCCTTAAACCCAACTATCAGCATTTGATCCTACCTCAGTTGTTGCTATATTCCTTTATACGTCTTGTAGGCTTGATAACTGTTTATTTACATTTGCAGTATTGCAAATATACGGTATTATTAAGGTATCAATAGTGAATTAACCATATCAACCAACTACACTGCACTTTTCTGTTTTGAAGTTAGTAAAATGTTTATTCGGATTGGTTGTTCTGTACAGTAAATTATATGTGGTTGCTATACACTTTTGCTCTTTGCTTTGTAAAAGGAGCCTAATAAAGTGCATAGCTAGCTGAAAAAATAGCTGGGTGCTCGCTGAACCAAGATTCTAAGACTAGCTCAATTACATTCCCAGAATGTTTTTAAATTTTTCAGTTTCCATTTAAAAATAATGCTAAGAGAAAATATGATTTGTAACCCATCACAATTATTTAAAAAAAACATGTCTATGAGTTGAAATTATGTTGTGAATGGTTAGATGGAAACTACACTTAATTGTTGTTTGCACAATGCCATCACATGAAGCCTTATGTATTAAAAATGGACATTCTTTTTTTACCAATTCCAATATTGTTACATAAAAATAAGCATTTGTACAGCAGTTTTTTACTTTATTTAATTTAATAGAACAATGTTATTTCTCCAACAAATGCAATTGATCTTTCTCAATGAATGTTATTATTTTATTTATTTTGCAAAATACGTATTGTAAGCACCTTGGGATCAGCCTGTTGAGAATGCTCCTAGCTGTGATTGTAACCATAGAAAAATAACACCAATGAAAAAATGTTAATGCAGATATTTGGTTAATCATTTTTAAAAAGTGCTCTTGAAACAAGTGAAACAAAAACTTTCTAATTTCCCTGTGTACCGAAACACATGTTATCTTTTTTTACATATTAAAATAAATGGTATTGTTACTTGATGAAAGCATATTTTAAAGTCTCATTTTCTTTTGTTAATATTTACACTGTTATGTATAGAAAAAAATAGTACTTTGACAGGTAGTTTGGTGTGCTAAATTAATATATTTCCATAAAGGAAAATATTACCTTCTTCAACATGACCTGGTTCTTCTCAAAACTCTACTGTTCTAGGTGGTCAAACCATTTTACATTTTGTACATTTGTTGAGTGAAAATTGTTCATATGCCCCTCTTTTACTACTCTATGATCTTTTGTAAAAAACAGTGTGTAGATTTAACAAATAGATGTGATATATGGTGTTTATGGACATTTTTCCACTACTGAATCTATACACCTGTAAGCATAAATTATATTTTAGACATGTGCGGTTCATTTAGTTCCAAATAAATATTCGTACAAATTTGATATATCCCAATACCCGAAATACAGTATAAACTAAGTTTACCGAATATTTCAAATAACAAAGCTAAATTTGTTCAAATTTCCAAAATTCTAATCAAATTTTACATTGAATCCCAGTCGAATTTGAACTGTAAACATGTTTGAGTACCATTTTGAAATAATGCTATTTTAGTTAAGTCAAAGGTGATTAAAGCGTCATTGTAATCATTTGATGAAGATTTTTCTTTTGTTTGTTCACTTTGACACATTCAAATTGAAAACAATTTTTTTTTTGATTCGGCTGATTCAAAATTTATCGATTCAAGATGGTTGCATCGAAAAAATGTATAAATTCGAAGAAAATTTGAAAAAGACATAAAAAGAATTCCGAATATAATTTCTGAATACGAATCCCGAATATGATTTAAACTAATGAACCAAACAAACGAAACAAAATACCTAGATTAACTAATCTAATCTAAACAAAACAAAACAAATTTTTCTTCCTGAACATGTCTACATTTAGCTTGTTTAGTTAAGATTTGAAAATTAAAGATAAAAGCTGAGTGATTGCCATGCACAACTGTCCAGATTCTGTATACACCGGATAAATTCCCCCTACTGTGTTTATTTAAAAAACATCTCAACACTTTAATTCACTGGAGAAGTTAGAACATGTTTTGTCCCCCACAAGTGGAAAACAATTGAGGCATCAGTGAGGAAAGGAGAAATGTCCAGTTTGAGTTAGTACACTAATTTACTTAGCAGTAAGCACACCCCTGGCAATATATGACAACAAATATGATTGCACTGGAACATACATTTACAACATGTTTAGATTTTTCTAATTTTTAAAAAATATCAGCAGCTTATAGAAAGGGTGGTTGTAATTTTTTATATAACAGAAACAGATAATGATCTGCAATATTTGTTTGCTGGTGAATATTAGGGGCACATGTAATATTAGAAGCATCAAAGGGATCACTAAGGAGACAAGTTCATATCAACATGCCCACTTCAGCCTTCATAGCCACCTTTTTATCTGCCAAATTATTCCTCATTCTTGAAAGTGCTTAAACTTATGACAATTCCTTTTAATACACAGAAGAGTTTATATGAATTGAGCATTTCATGATATTTACTTTACCAGCCAAGGATCTCTATGTAAAGTCACACTAGATCAATGAAATTGCACAAGAATCAAGTGATGTTTTTGCACAAGAATCAGGTGATGCACAAGAATCAGGTGATCTACCAAATAACCTGTTAACATTATAGCTACTCTCAAGCCACTCTAAGTGTAGTTCATCTAAACAGACCACATGATTTGAAACCATAGACACATTCCTTTTGAGGAATTAATTTACTGTCTTGCTGTTGCCTGCACATTGCAGAACTGCTGCAGTTTACATCTGGCATGCTGACTTTTTTTTAAAACACATGACAGATAAGCTTTAACACCCCTAGTTAATTGAAATTGGAACTAACATTTTCCTTCTTGTAAGAAAAGAAATGGCTGCACATCCAGGAATTCAGATTGCCTTTTATTTGTCCAAAGTGATAACACCAAAGACACCAAAACAAGATCACATTACGCGTTTCACACAAACATCTTGTGCTTAATCATGATGATTAAGCACAAGATGGTAATGATTAAGCACAATATGTTTGAGTGAAACGCGTCTACGTGACCTTGTGTTGGTGTCTTTGGTGTTATCACTTTGAACAATAAAAAGCAATCGGAATTCCTGGATGTGCGGCCATTTCTTTTCTTACAAGTTTCCCACAGAGGTGGGCCAGGGCTGGCACTCAAGATATTCCACCTCAGGTTA
Organism: Rana temporaria; assembly: GCF_905171775.1. Classification (NCBI taxonomy): domain Eukaryota; kingdom Metazoa; phylum Chordata; class Amphibia; order Anura; family Ranidae; genus Rana; species Rana temporaria. The sequence goes on from NC_053490.1 coordinate 291,379,243, forward strand.
TCATCATACACCTGGAGCAGCGGCTCTTTTTCTTTGAACATTTTCCTTCTGATCAAATTAAAGCCCAAATTTATCATTAAAAACAAATCAATATTTTGATGCATCCATGCATATTCTGGTAAGCTCAGCTTTTTTTTAGGCCCCAGACTTAGAGGTATTGGCAAAATCAGGATGGTTAATAGGTACAGTTGCCTGAATAGAGAGATGTAGCAGCTAACTAAAGTTGTGCTAGGAGAGGTAGCTCAAGGTGAACCTGCCATGTCCAAGAAATGTGTGTACTTACATCTCTGATAAAGTGCAGGCACCTTGTGATGCTTACAACTAACTGTGCTTATCTTCAATTCAGTTCCTGTGGGTTCAAAGAGGGACTTCAGTTCTGTGTCCAGGTGGTATGCTGAAAGCGACCTCTTTGCATGTGGGGTTTAAGCTCTACAATCTCCTGGCATTCCAGTATAATTAAAAGCAAAAATGGTTTAAAGCTTTGGATAAAGTGAAGAGGGATTAAAACACCTGTCCATTTTTAATGCTGTCTATGTTCCTGTTAGGGAGATTCACTCTCTCTATTTGTCCAGTTATAATCAAAAGTGAAGGTAGAAGAAACTCTCATATGTTGGGTTGTCCCCAGAAAAGTACTAGATTGGAAACCTTCCAATGGGGACACATGTTCTGGTGACCTTAAGTGGAGGACGACTCAAGGGATTGTCTTAATTTACAGGGATTTCCTCTCCCTTCCTGCTGTGGCTATTGGACAGGAAGTGAAGGGAAATCTCCCTACTGGGACACATATGGCAAAAAATAAAAAATAAACTGATAGGGTTTATAACCTTCCCTTTCTCTATCTAGAATAAAAAAAGTTTTGCCTATGCTTTAAATTTAACTTCCCACATTTTGAGTGTGAAATGCCAGCCCATCAGCAGCCAGTAGAGGTTGAAGCCCTGTACTCAGCCTGGTACTGGAATTCCTTAACCTCCTCAGGCACAAAGGATTGTATTCAATGACACTTTACTAGGAAAGTTAGTTTATAAACTTTGGTGGAGTTGACAGTTTCACGTTCACCTGTCGTGAATCGTGACTAGGGATATAATTCTGTTTAAGCTAATTTAGTCATTTATAATATTAATGGAAAAAAAATCATTTTTAGGCTTTCCAGATGTTGCTAGATGTGAAAGGTGTTTACCATACGTTTTCAGATAATGAATTGTAGAACATACTATTGAAATATTTATGTACACTTTGCATAAGTTAATGTCTGTTTAATTAATGGAATTTAGAAGTGTAATTAAAGTTATCAAAGATATTAAATTCTAGTAAGATGTGAAGCCATGATTAAAATCAGAGGCAATGTATTGAACTGCTATGATAATTAATATGGATTATTTTTAATTTATTTTTCTTAACACAGTTTGTGTTGTTTTGAAGTGATGCTTAGTTGGTCCCTTTCTATTAAGTAGCTATAAAGATAAAACAAAACCTAAAGTCCCATATTTTGATAATATTACAGAATTTGACAGATTTGCATGCCGATTGGCTATAAAACACTGTTCTGCTTTATGCCTCCCAGTCCAGCGTCAAGCCCAAACCCACCAAACCCACATTAGCTAATCATACCTTTGAAAAAGAGGACAAGTGGAGACATTGAGGTTAATTTAATAAAGGCAATTAAGCTTTTGACTTTTCAAGGTTTTACCTTTGCATGGTGATTTTTTCCTTAGCCCTTCCACTTACATTATATATTGCTACCTCCCAACACTAAGAAAAACAACATCCACACTTTTTGGAGAGGACAGCTGTACTTACTGTACTAGACATGCAAGCAGACTCTGCATGCTATAGAAGTGAAAACTACTGCAAAGCCACAATAATAATCGTAAAATGTAAATTTAAGCATGATGATGTTACAAGGTTCTAGCTCCATCCAATGGGTTTCTTCCAATTTACATCATTAGGAGCAGTCCCCATATGGAGCATATATACACAAACTAAGAGCAGGCTCACTTGGAAGCAGCCCAAACTTCACAAAAACGTGAAACTCTTTCCCCACTGTATCCAATATGTAAATACATTTTGGCTTGAGTTAGGCTTTAACTATATCTGTACTTTCCCTATGGGGTTGCAGCCAACATTCTTGTTTAATATCAACTTATACATTCACATTGGTCTCAAAAAAGCAATAGAGAAAACAGTTTTCATCAGTATTGGCAAGCCAATAGACTTTCACTGAGTAAGAGATATAGCAAATTACTGTCACTGTGCCACACAACTAAGCAGGCTGCACAGCTTGGGTGGTTCCATAGACATGTACTGTATTTGTACAGCCTATATATTTAAAAAAAATTATTAAAATGTAAATATGCATTGATGCAATTAACCACATCCATATGCCTAATGTGGCACTCTATCAGAATGATCTTGCACATAGAAAAATAAGAGAGTTTATGATTAGGCTGACTTGCATTCAAATTGGAATTACATATTTTGATTGGACTACACATTCAACAAAATATTTGGAATTATGTTCAACCATGCTTGTGATTTGTACACCACTGTCACAATGCATAGCTAGCAGTGTGCCCCCAGTGTTAATAATGTACCCTTTAGCTTCCTTTGGCAACTAATGCTCACTGTCTGGTCTATGAAAGAACATTGTAACATTGCTTAGATTCACTCTGCATGTCCATCCTCCTATAAGCATTACACTAATAATTGTATATGTTCTGTTTATTGTTTACAGATCTGTTAAATGTTCCTACATCCTTTTTAGATCTTTAACTACATATTCTACCTTTTAAAATTACTTTGACATAGGCTTTGTCCTTATAAATAGTGTGGAGCACTTGTAATTCTACATTCCTTCTCTTAGGCCGCGTTGACACGGTCGGTTCATCTGATGAGAACAGTCCGAAGGACCATTCTCATCGGTTAACCGATGAAGCTGACTGATGGTCTGATGTGCCTACACACCATCAGTTAAAAAAACGATCGTGTCAGAAAGCGGTGACGTAAAACACAACGACGTGCAGAAAAAACGAAGTTCAATGCTTCCAAGCATGCGTCGACTTGATTCTGAGCATGCGCGGGTTTTTAACCAATGCTTTTGCATACTAACCATCGGTTTTGACCTATCGGCTATCAGTCAGTTATCAGTCCATCGGTTAAATTTTAAAGCAAGTTCTCTTTTTTTGACCGATGGGGCCCACACACGATCGGTTTGGACCGATTAAACGGTGCTTCAGTCTGTTTTCATCGGTTTTGACCGACCGTGTGTACGCGACCTTAGATGTATCAGAGGTTCCCAGACTTCTACATGTTCTTCCAAGCAAATCTCTGATTAAATCTTACAATAATGGCACCTGCACCTCAGAAGATCCTTTTTTTGCAAGGATTCCACTAATTCTAAACATGTCTGATAAGCTCCCACATCATGAAAATGTTGGCTGGATGGCAAGGTTAAGTACAACAGAGACTGATTAGCTCACATTGCATAGCCTCCTATTTTCAGCATGACGTCTACATGGTAGGGAGATAGAGGGAACATAATACAAAAATAGATTTTAGGCAATTATAACAATTTTTTTCACAAATCCTTTTAATTTATTTAATAACTAACTGGACTAAAGGATGTTCTTTAAATATGTAAACAACAAAAGATGTAAACAACTGGGAAAGTATCTGATCCCACCAATATTGGTGAGATCAGATGCTTTTGGGGGAAGAGAAGACATCTGGGGTCTAATAGAACCCATATTTTTCTATACATATGTTCCTGTCACTGCCTATTGCTGTCATAAGGGATATTTACATTAAAAGTGACTAAAAGAAAAAAAAGAAAAATGTATAATGTGCAAAGACGAACAAACGTGTTGGTCCCTCACGCATACGTAAGTGACAATCATGCCACACATGTGAGGTATTGCTGCAAATGTCAGAGCGAGAGCAATAATTCTAGCACCAGACCTCCAGTGTAACTCTAAACTGGTAACCTGTAAAGGCTTTTAAACCAATGCCTATGGAGATTTTTAAGTACTGTAGTGTGCGCTATTTTAAAATGTGACATGTTGGGTAACTATTTACTCCACATTAAACCATGTTTTATATTTTACCCAAAAGTGGGTACTGGATAGTGTTTTTGTGTGGTTAAAATTCTTAAAACTTCCCCAAAAAGTTTGTTTGAAAAATGGCTGCATAATATCGTGTGACATAAAAAATTGCAAAACCCCCCTTTTTTTCCACTAGATCCTCTGCTTAAAAAAATTAAATAACATCTATCTATCTATCTATCTATCTATCTATCTATCTATCTATCTATCTATCTATCTATCTATCTATCTATCTATCTATCTATCTATCTATCTATCTATCTATTTATATATATATATATAGTACACCCCTCCCATTTGTGTAAATATTTTATTATATCTTTTCATGTGACAACACTGAAGATATTACACTTTGCTACAATTTAAATTAGTGCCTGTTATGAGTGGAACCTGTTAAACCGCTGTATGGTCTTGGCCACCATGCTGCAGTTCAGTCTTGGCAATCTTCCTACAGCCTAAGCCATCTTTATGTAGAGCAACAATTCTTTTTTCAGATCCTCAGAGAGTTCTTTGCCATGATGTGCCATGTTGAACTTCCATTGACCAGTATGAGAGAATGAGAGTAATAACACCAAATTTAACACACCTGCTCCCAATTCACACCTGAGACCTTGTAACACTAATGAGTGACATGACATCGGGGAGGGAAATCGCTAATTTCGCCCAATTTGGACATTTTCACTTAGGGGTGTACTCACTTTTGTTTCCAGCAGTTTAGACATTAATGGCTGTGTGTTGTTGAATTATTTTGAGGGGAAAGAAATTTGACACTGTTATTCAAGTGTAATATGTTACACTCACTATATTACATTGTAGCAAAGTATAATTTCTTCAGTGCTGTCACATGAAAAGATATAATAGAATATTTTCAAAAATGGGAGGGGTGTACTCACTTTTGTGAGATACTATATATATATATATATATATATACATATATATATATATATATATATATATATATATATATATATATATATATATATATATATATATATATATATATATATACACAGTTGTGCTCATACATGTATATACCCTGGCAGAATTTATGATTTCTTGCCCATTTTTTTTGAGAATATAAATGATAATACAAAAACTTTTCTTTCACTTATGGTTAGTGTTTGGCTGAAGCCGTTTATTATCAATCAATAGGGATGAGCTGTATGCTCGAGTTGAACATGAGTTTGACTCAAACATTGGCTGTTCGCTCTTTCGCCGAACAGGGAATAATTTGGTGTGTTCGCAGCAAATTCAAAAAGCCATGGAACACCATTTAAAAGTCTATGGGAGAAATCTAAAGTACTAATTTTAAAGTGTTTGGGGACCTGGGTCCTGCCCCAGGGAACATGTATCAATGCAAAAAAAAGTTTTAAAAAACTGACGTTTTTTCAGGAGCAGTGATTTTAATAATGCTTAAAGTGAAACAATAAAAGTGAAATATTCCTTTAGATTTTGTACCTGGGGGTGTCTATAGTATGCCTGTAAAGTAGTGCATGTTTCCCGTGTTTATAACAGTCTCTGCACACAATTTAATTTCTAAAGGAAATACAGTCATTTAAAACTACTCGCGGCTATAATGAATTGTCGGGTCACGGCAATACAGATCAAAGTCATTGAAAGTCATTGAAAAATAAAAAATAAAAATGAGTGGGGGTCCCCCTAAATTCCATTACCAGGCCCTTCAGGTCTGGTATGGATATTAACCCCCCTGGCGGTATTCCCGAGTCTGACTCGGGGTTAGATTTTTGTGCTAGGATCGGTAACCCCGAGTCAGACTCGGGCTCGCCTCGCTGGATCCACAGGCTTGGTTTACTTACCTTGTCCCTGGATCCAGCGATGCCACCGTGCTGTGTGAGCGAGCGGGACCTCGCTCAATTCACACAGCGTCCTCCTGTGCCGCCGATCTCCGTTCCCTGCTTCGTTACGACGCACGGCTGCGGAGAACGGTGCCAAATTCAGCACCTTTTTTCTGAAAGAATCATACTGCCAGGGAGGTTAAGGGGACCCCTACTTCAAATAAAAAAAAAAATGGTGTGGGGTTTATTGTTTCACTTTAACGGGGGTGTTCGGCTCATCCCTATCAATCAACTGTGCTTACTCTTTTTAAATCATTATGATAACAGAAATTACCCAAATGACCCTGATCAACAGTTTACATACCCCAGTTTTTAATACTGTCTATTGCCCCCTTTAACATCAATGACAGTTTGAAGTCTTTTGTGGTATTTGTGAATGAGGCGCTTTATCTTCTCAGATGGTAAAGCTGCCCATTCCTCTTGGCAAAAAGCCTCCAGTTCCTGTAAATTCTTGGGCTGTCTTGCATGAACTGCACGATTGAGATCTCCCTAGAGTGGCTCAATGATATTGACAGGTCGACTTGGCCTTGTATTTTGGATCATTGTCATGTTGGAATGTCTAAGTACGTCCCATGTGCAGCTTCCTGGCCATTGTAGCTCACACATCTCCAAAACATCAGCGATCCACCTCCGTGTTTCACAGTAGGAATGGTGTATCTTTCATCATAGGCCTTGTTGACTCCTCTCCAAATAAAGCATTTATGGTTGTGGCCAAAAAGCTAAATTTTGGTCTCACCACTAATGACTTTGTGCTAGAAGGTTTGAGGCTTGTCTGTGTGCTGTTTGGCATATTGTAAGCGAGATACTTTGTGGCATTTGCATAGTAATGGCTTTCTTCTAGTGACTCGACCATGCAGCACATCTTTCTTCAAGTGCCTCCTAATTGTGAATCTTAAAACAGCCACACCACATGTTTTCATCGAGTCCTGTATTTCATCTCAAATTATTTGTGGGTTTCTCTTTTCATCCCGAACAATTTTCCTAGGAGTTGTGGCTGACATATTAGTTGGTTTACCTGACAGTGGTTTGGTTTCAACAGCACCCTTCATTTTCCACTTCTTGATTAGAGTTTGAACGCTACTTCTTTTTTTTTGCTCATTATGCCCCATAGGGAGGATTTTGCTTGTTTTTTCTCCCAGACAAACAACAGGGTGTTAAAGGAAATCTCTTCAAAGTGAGGGTAATCACAGCAAGTGTCTTCATTGGATAAACTTCAATTATTTTTCTGGTGACAACTCAAAATTCTGGATTTTCCCTCACTTTAACTTCTATTGACTGCTGCCACTAGGATACAAAGACTTTTCCAGGAGTTATAACTGAGCATTACTCATTACTCATTACTAAAAAAAAAAGTTTTTGCTTTACGTACACTTTATATTTGTAGGCTATAAATGCTAGAGATAGTATAAGAAAATACAGTGATAGCTATAATATATTATAGGAATTTGCTTCTCATTACAGAAAGTTTACTTACTCATAAACCCAGAAGTCCTGTAATTCTGAAAAATAGGCTCCATGTCTGGAGCCTATTAAACAAAGAAAAAAAACATTACATTCCATATATTTTGAGATTATTATTTTTTTCCGTTGCTTCACAAGAAGAAAATGACAATAACAATTTACTGGATATATAAATTTTATAGCTTGTCATGGTTATGTATAATTTATAGGGCTGAGAGGAGTGCATATCTCTTTGTGCAACAATCAAAACTAGACAGTTGTGATTAGTGGAAATAATCCTGAAAAAGCATAGCTCCGCAATGAGAAATCACCCTCAGTGTCACAGATGACACCACAACAAGTGTTTAATGCCCACTGCAAAGTTCTCATTTTAAATGGCTATAAAGCATTTAGAGACAGACAAACTACATTCACCAAATCTCAAATTGATGAACTGTTACTTTGTTACTTGCTTTTTCTGTTGCCTTGTTTGAATGTCCTTCACTTCATGTCTGAAAATCCTCTATGTAAATATTAAAAAGCATTGTCATGTAAGTCAGTTAGTTTACAATAGTATCCCTATGAACTAGCTGATGGTCTTTGTTTATTGAGTTTATATGTATTACAAATAAATTAGGGAAGCAAGGAGAACAGGTGAGTGATCTTGCAGGATTTTTTTTAAGATGTATATAAACTCAGAAACAAAAATAATATATCTTGCAGCTTATTAGTTCTTATATGAGCTGTCTGCATTATTTTTGGGTGTTTTACCCTTTATTTTCAACTAGTAATCTTGCAAAAAAAACACTTCCCTGACCCTACGTGGCTATGCACATTCACTCCAAAGTACTATGGAGAAAGCCATGGTTGTCATTCATACTGGATTTTGAACATATCCTCATCTCTTTATCTCCATTACATGGAAAGTTTAGTAGGTTACAGAAGAAGGATAAGGTAATTTTATGATCCGGTTTAGCTCACAGGAATTAACATTGACACTACATTTTTGGCAAGAACTACAGTTATTTTCTGTATTTGCAAAATATGTTCTTAGGCTTAAAAAATGAAAACTAATGTATCAACCACTTTTAAGAACTGGTAAGTTGCAATATATTACATGTATGCTCTTAAACTATCCATTAACAAGAAAAAAATCTTTCCTTGAATAATTAAGAAAGAGTAAACATTAGTCATGTTTGCCTATACCAGTGTTTCTCAATTCCAGTCCTCAGGCCCCCCCAACAGGTCAGGTTTTCAGGATTTCCATTATTTTGCACAGGTGATTTGATCAGTTTCACTGCCTTAGTAATCACCACAGCCTTTTCATCTGAGGGAAATCCTGAAAACCTGACCTGTTGGGGGGGCCTGAGGACTGGAATTGAGAAACACTGGCCTATACTAAGTGCAAGTCCAAGGTTAAAATAGACTTTGCATTAAAATGCAAGGTCTACTCACTACCTGCACCCCACCCTTCTCACAAACCACCTACTATTAGTAGGCGTAAACTGTACCTGTAAATAAAAAAGTTAGGATTTATACTTCTCTCACCCCTATCTTCCACCTGTAGCACCCAGACAAACATGAGGTCTTTCCCTCTCTGGATAAATCCTGGGGAATTCAGAGCAAACGTAATCCTGTGAGGAGACACTGTTGCAACTCTGAATTTCCCAGGAAGGAAGGTGATGTCACACCCAGCCATATGAAAGATGGAGGTAAGTTAAGTAGATATATCTATATATAGCTATATATAGATATATATCTATATATAAAACAAATGTTACACCTAGTACAGTAAAGAAGAGAGGGCCCAGGCAAATAAAACAGACATTTTACTGCAAGGTCCACTTTAAAACTGAGGGTGTGAAGCATTAAAAAATGGGACTCTGGCTATAACTACATTTGACTTGGTTTTCATTAAAAAAAAAGAACACAATACCTGCTAGAAAAGCAGTTTTGGCTTAGGTGGCTGCATTGGGCACCATTCGGGTTATCAGATCAGATCATGTTATACTGGAACTAAGATGTAAATGCTGCAGGCTTTTAGATTGCTTATTACCAGTGCAGAGGCCACTGGCATTGGACAAGTTAAGTATGCAGCATAGTAGAAGTTAGTATTTATCTTAGGGACTAAGTAGGTGTTAGGGTTGAGTGGGTTATGTGTTAAAGCTTTGTTTAGGGGTTGTGTTTTTGGGTGAAAGGGAGGTAATTGTTAAGTGCTCATATTGGGAATTAAATGTTACAATAGGGGTGGGGAGGGAGCAGGGGTCCCCCGTCCTCCCCCCGCCCGCAGACCCCAACAACCAATGGCCAGGGTTGCCAGGAAGAGGCTCTGTCCTTATCAACATGGGGACAGGGTACTCTGGGGTGGGGGGGCCGCAGTGCTCAGGAGGGGGGGGCGCTCGCTCGTCCCCACTCCTTTCCTGACCGGCCGGGCAGCGTTATTTTGATACGGGTCTGGTATGGATTGTGGGGGGACCCCCACACCATTTTTTTTGGCGTAGGGGGGTCTCCTTACAACCCATACCAGACCTAAGGGCCTGGTGTGCCCCTGGGGGGGAACCCATGACGTTTTTTTATTTAAAAATTGGCGAGTTCCCTCTCAGGATTCATACCAAATCCCGCAGCTAGAATTGGCGGGAATCCAAGTCGGATTCCCGTCGCTTCTATGACGGCTTTGTTCCCATCGTGGCAAGCCAGCTTGCCACTGGCTCCCGCGATGGGGCTCGTAGGTGGTCAATCTCGCCAAGAAAGGGAGCGAGATTGACACAATATCGCAGTCACCCACTGTAATGTCTGTAAATGATATGCAAAACAAAAAGCTCTAGAAGCAATCTAAGAAATTAATAATGCTACAAACTATATTTATATAATATTTTTCTTTTCTCCTTACTAGGAAAAATGTAATATTATTGTTTACACCAATATTAAGAGTCCCTGAAGAAGGAATTTGCATATGGTTTATGAATTAACCTAACCGTCTGCCTCCGAAACATGTCGGGTTTTATCCACCCTTCCTTGTCTTGATTTATTTGTCAGCATTCGGGTGTGGATTTCTGTATATTGGTGAATTCACTTTGTATGACAGAAATTTTTTGTATATTGTGACTATCATGATTTATACCAAATAAACTTTTCTATTTTTATATACTTTTTGACAATTCCATCCTATTATTACAATCCGTACTATCCCAGGGTCTTTTTTCTCCTACAAATTTCCATTGCACATACCAGGCCCCTAACCTTAAGTCTGAATATTGAGGGGGATTCCATCAAAGCAAAAAATACAGCATGGGGTTCCCCTAAATTTAATAACAGGCCCTTATCTGAGCTTCCAATCTAGCCAAATACTGCCCCCCCCATGTGAATGAGTAAGGGCCATATAGTGCCTTACTCATTTACATTATTAAAACGTAAAAGCCATAAATAATGTAAAATGTCCCACAATGTAAATCCATAGTCAATAATGTTTTCCATCGATGCCGATCCATGTCAATCACGATGAAGGATACCCACAGAGCTGTCAAAAAAAAAGCACACTAACCCATGGACTCATCCACACATATCAACTACTGCATGCTAATGACAGCTTCCAAATCTGTCATCTAAAATGTAAACAAATGGCTGGAATATTGAACAACATAATTGGCTAAATATGGCCATGTCCACATTTGGTCAATGCCATTGTCCAAATGTGCTCATGCAGATATCAATGATGTCGCCATTACCCCTCTTCTTTGTTTACATTTTGGAACCAAAATCTGCCATCTAAAATGTAAACAAAGGGGTGGGGATAGCTGCTGACATAATAAACTAAATATGGCTGCATTGTCATATCTGGGCAATGTCATCACCTAAATATGATCATGCTGCCATGTTTATTTAGTAATATCAGCCACTCTTTGCCTCTTTATTTACATTGCCAGGGATATTCCTGGCCAGCAAAGAACATGGCCAGGTGATCAGGTGCTGGCATCCACTGCCTCTTTAACAGCCATTGATGGGGAAGAGGGTAGCTGTCATATACAGAAGCAATAGAAAAACTTCTACCAAATATATGAAGCTCAGCAGCTACATGTTAAAAGTTTGGTGTTTGGATGCATGTTCGAGCAAGCAAAGTTCTATCCAAACTTGGGTTCGAACCAAACCAGGCGTTCATCCCTAGTGCTGAGTAACCCATTCAAGGATGAAAGAATGATGTCTTTTTTTTATTTTTTATAAAAGGGCCATTATGCCCAAATTACATCATCCATGAATAAATATGTAAACATTTTAGGAGTGTATCAAAATACAAAAACATTTAGAAAAAGCATCTAACCTTTCAACATACAACAGATATTTTTTAAAGCGTAACTCCAATTTTGGGGGGAAAAAATGCCAAATAAAGAAAAAAAATCTAGCATATACAACTGCGACAAGTCATATTGTAATTGAATGTTATTAAAAAATCCCTTTCCTTTTCAATTTGCAGCCGCTGTAATTTTCTGTAAAGTGCTATGCAATATAGCTACCTGGAGTTGTTCTGTACACAGAATGTGTACAGAACGCCCCCTCACAAACATAATTTCCTGCTTGTGTGATTGGCTCACTGATTTTCCCTGACGTCTATACTAAGATACAAGTCCAATTTCAGGCAACAAAAATGTAATTTTTGGTGATGTACTCCCAAATAGGAACTATCTAAAGGAATGCAGACCCATCAGGTTCAGACCCATCAGGTTTCCTCAATAGTGCTCTGCAGCTGCTGCAGCTGACTGATAATTATGAAACCTCTCCCATTGGACCTAAGTGGCACAGGGGCACAGAGGAACAAACATGGAGTTCTTCAGAATAACAAAAGGTAGGAATCTGCAACAAAGGTTGTTATAATCCTTGCAATGTACATAGATCACCCAGAGGTGGATGTTTATTTTCTAAACAAAAGTGGAGTTACCCATTCCTATAGAACCAAACTAACATTTGTTGCTTTCTTGCCCCATTCAGTGGCAACTTACATAAAGCGTTAGGTTGCACATCCATGTTATAAACAATTTTAAAATATGTTGGACATTAGCAACATTAGTGCATACTGGTGTTATTCGGTGCACATTCATATAACACATATAAAAATATTTTGGGTGGAATGTGGTTATCAGTTAATAAGGCTCAAAGTGTATTGCGTTATTTGTAGTGTTTGTGGAAAGAAAAAATTCTCCCCCTTCTGTCAGTTGGCAATGAACTTAAACGTTGATAAAGTGTTATACCAAAAAAGTTTATCAGTACTTTGTTCACATGTACTTTTTAATTGGCTGTGTTTATTTTTAGTGAATGTCATCATCCAATTATCCCTCTGTTCTTGGGTTACTGAACTGTTTTTATCTTCCTGGTCTACTGGCAAAAAGTATTAAGCTTTGAGTCAGCATAAGTTCAATTGGTTTATGATGAATTCATATAGCACAGGACCGGATCATACAACAACACCTCTGTTCTAGGTATTAGCCATGTATAATTGCTTTTGTCTGGGTTAGCAATACAAATAGCAGCTATATTGGGCAGCAGCAGACTGTAGCAAGCAGACACCCCTTGCATTTCAGCTAAATGATAATTTGGTGCTAACAGAAACATTTATTTATATATGCTTGATTTATCTTGTGTAATCTTTTTATTGTAACTGTTAAGAGCTCTGGAACTTACTTTGCATTTCACCCTTTCTTTAATAAATGAATGTCTTGGTACAGAGCAGCTATTTTAAGAAAGCAAGCAATCCACAGGCAAAAAGGTTTGGAACAGCTTTGAGATTCAGAAGTCTTTTCTGTAAAAGTCTGTATTGTTCATGAGTAGCCATACAGGTAATGAATAGTTTAGAAACTTAAAACTGGTGCATGGCCAGTGGAACAAGTACTTTTATGTCATAGTATCTAACATCCCAGGGTAAGAGAATCTGAACAGTGCTGCAGAATAGTCACCAAGTGAATTAGGATTAGACTGCAAGACTGCTAGAAGAGTCACCAGGTTTGTGTGTCCTCTAATGCCCCGTACACATGATTGGAATTTCCGATGGACTTTTTCCATTGGATTTTCCGATCGTGTGTAGCCGCATCTGAGTTTTTTTCATCTAAAATTCCAATGAATTCTATCGGATTTTAGATATAGAACATGTTCTATATTTTTCTGATGGAATTCCATCGGAATTCTGATGTGATTTGGCCGGACAAAAGCCTGATCGTGTGTACGCGGCATAAGGCCCTCTTTTTGAAAGCAGGGAATTACACAGCAGTTAATCCTTATGTAGTCCATTGTTTGCATGACATTATGGGGTTGATTTACTAAAACTGGGGAGTACACATGGAAATAAAAAAAAATAAGGACTTTATTGGTTGCCAACTTTAACCCCAAGAGAAGTAAGTGAGTACTACAAAATATAAAAATACAAAAGATTATTGGCAACATCAATTCAGTTAACATTTACATAAAAAAAAAAACATGTTCAATGATTATCAGACAGTGTAGAGTACATTCCCTATGTGGGTATGAGCATAGGAATATGTATACTGAAACCTGTAACACCTTAGCCCATTTGTGAGTGTATGACAATATACAGATAGATACAATTTTCAAATATCTCTCAAAGCATTGAACCAAATCCAAGAATAAACTGGTATAGATCTCTATGCGTTTTACCAAAAATCACTCAAATTGGAGAATACAGAATCTGGTGCAGCTTCTAACTTCAGCTTGTTCAATTGAGCTTGAACAAAAAAAAAATGGAAGCTATTTGGTTTCTTTGCAGGGCTTCACCAAATTTTGCACTCTCCAGTTTTAGTAAATCAACTCCAGTGTGATTATTGCATGTAGCTTACTTAGATCCAAAAAGTGATTAGGGAATTTACCAGATTAAGCTGTACTGGTAAGCATTGATGAAATTGTTAACAACAGATTAAAAAAAACTGATTGAAATTCTGACTGGTAACAACTTTGCATTCATAGATTTATTTAATTACAAGTCACTTGTTAGAGAGATATCCAGGCAAGGTTAATCTTTTTTGCACAACAAGGTGAATTTATCAGACATGATCTGGGGCAGCTGCACATGGCAACTAGGTTTCATTTTCAAAGCTTAAGGAGTAACTCCACTTTTGTTGAGAAAAAAAAACATTCCTCTTTGGGTGATCAATGTGCATTCCAGGGATTTTAACAAATTTTGTTGCAGATTCTTATCTTTTGTTTATCTGAAGAAATAACTGTTTGTTTGTCCGTTCCAAGCTCAAAATGAAGGTGAATGGGTGTGACTTTATAATTATCAATCAGCTGCTGCACTTACAGGGCTCTAATGAGGGAAGTTGGAGGATCTGCATCCCTACAGCTGTGATTTCTCTTTCGGAGCATCTCACCAAAAATGTAATTTTAACCACTTCCCGACCAGCCAAAATCACGTTATATAATGTCACTTTGCCCTGTGGCTACTAGGGGAGCGCCCCCTGCTTGCCCCCGGTGCCGACGCGATGACTGCCGGGCACCCGTGATCGCTCGTTACAGAGCGAGAACGGGGAGCTGTGTGTGTGTAAACACACAGCTCTCGTTTCTTCAGGGGGAGAAATGACTAATCATATGTACATACAATGTATGAACAGCAATATGTAATTTCCCCTAGTCAGTCCCATCCACCCTTCAGTTAGAACACACTTAAGTGAACATAATTAACCCATTAATTGCCCCCTAGTGTTAACCCCTTCACTGCCAGTGACATTTTTACAGTAATCAGTAAGTACAGCACTGATCACTGTAAAAATTACAATGGTCCCAAAAATGTGTCAAAAGTGTCTGATATGTCCACCATGATGTCGCAGTCCCGATAAAAAGCGCAGATCACCGCCATTACTAGTTAAAAAATATTTAAAAAAATACAATAATTCTATCCCCTATTTTGTACATGCTATAACTTTTGTGCAAACCAATCAATATATGCTTATTGTGTTTTTTTTTTTACCAAAAATATGTAGAAAAATACATATCGGCATAAAATGAGGAAAACATTTGTTTTTTTTTAAATAATTTTGGTATATTTATTACAGCAAAAAGTAAAACATATTGTGTTTTTTTTAAATTGTCGCTGTTCTTTTGTTTATAGCTCAAAAAATAGAATATATATATATATATATATAAATACATAATTTCACAACAGTGAGTACACCCCTCACATTTTTGTAAATATTTTATTATATCTTTTCATGTGACAATACTGAAGAAATTACAATTTACTACAATGTAAAGTAGTGAGTGTACAGCTTGTATAACAGTGTAAATTTGCTGTCCCCTCAAGATAACTCAACACAATGTTCTGCATTGATGTGTACAGGGTACAACTGGAACATGCTGTATTTAAAGCTTAAAATCAATGTAGTATATACTGCTACTACAGTAATTTTTGCTAGCTTCCGGGTCTTGTGCAGAGCATATTCTCTGCTACATAGCAAACATGGGGGGTATGGGTCACTTGGATTCTGCTGTGAATTTATGAAAAGCATTAAAAAAAATGCATGCCAAAGGATGCCAACTCAAGTACATTTAACGCACATCCACATGCACTAAACACAAGGCATGTGGTGTAAATCAAGCCTGTCAAGTGATAAAGCCTGTTGAAACCCTACTGAATAAAGGCTGAAGGTACTGTCAAGCTAGATCATTATTTGTAGGAGTAATGAGAAAAGGCCTTTCTTTTGGAAGGTAAAACAAGGCTGTGAAACTGTTATCACAGTCTGCAATACTGCCAGTCACCACTAGAGATAGACTCAACCAAAACCTGGTCACACACACACACAAGCAGATGAACACCTTGCATACTTTATAATCTGGTGCACTGTAAGGGCTGTGTAGAAGTTAAGTGATTTCCAGACATGTGATTTTCCAAGCTACCCTGTGAGCTTGGCAATGAGATCTGTCTTTGTCTATAGCAGATATGACAGCTTCCACACATTAACACTAGCCTACATGCATTCAAATTGGCTGCCTTATTCTCTATTAGCCACTGGCAGCAATTACAGAGAACATGAGGACATGACATGAGCCACATAATACAGTCTCACACAGATTACCAGTGAATTTAAAAATGAGCATATTACATTAGTAATATAATGCAATAATCTCTCTAGGAGTTATGAATTCCTAGTGTAATTCATAGAAGGCCACTTACTATATTTTTAGATATATTAACCCTAGACTAGTAGTGCATATAAATCTGTGCAGAAGTAGTAATTACAAAAACAGGAAAGAAAATGGTATACAGAAATTTGATAATTTGCTGTAAAATAAAAAAGGTAAACAACAGGGCAAACAAATCCACATTTTGCTCAAACCTTACTATTTGGGCTATATTGTTTTATCTTGTTGACAGGAGCACACTGGACATCCTGTCATGTTTTTAAACACTTTCCAGATGATTTACAATGTTCATTTTCATGCTACTTCATTTATAGGGGAAAAATATGGGATGGGCTCTTCCCTTTTTTGCCATTTACCTTTTGAGATGGTACCTCATCTGGTGTAAGGGGAGTTTTTGCCTGTTCAAGTAGCCATGGATTTTATGAATGAGCAGGTTATGATGGCTTGGCGTCAGATACCTGTATGAGGAGCTTGAGATGATGAGGCCAGCCAATTGCACAGGTGCCAGGAAGCTGGAACCAAAGCCTAGCTGGTGTCAGTAAGCAGAAGCACAGTGGTGGGGGGTATAAGATTACACCAAGTCCAGTAGAGATCAGAAATGGGTCACAAACCAAGTTTAGTAACGGCTGAGGAGGAAGGCATCAAATCGTGAGCAGGATCGTAGAGCAGAAGCTAAAATACATACAACATAGGCAATGGAAATTTACTCTCTAGTGATGAGCCAAATGTCAGGGTTTGGATTCAGCGTAAGTTCATATTCTTACCGACAGTTTGGATACCAAAACCAAACCCTATCATTTTAGAAATCAGCAACAAACACATACAGGAAATATAAAAATACTTACCTTTAGGAGAGCAAATTTTCCAAGGATGAGTGCTCCTCTCCAAAACATAGACTGGGAGAGAATATTGGCATTGATGAACACTGAATATAAACTTAAAAACACTGTATGCAAACTCACTGCAAAGTATATTCCCATGGGCAATAGGTTTAAAAGGCTAAAACTAAAACCTATGAGGCTCATGGCCAAAGTTAAGAAAGCTATAAATAATAAGAAAATATCATTGTTTAAATTACAAAGAATATAACAGAACATGTAAACAGTAAAATAAAGGATGCATAAAATCAAAAGGAATGACAGATTTCAAAACATAGTAGGACAAACCCCCAAAAATTCTTCAAAAATATTAATAGTAAAAAGGTCAGATCTGAGCATGTAGGCCCTTAACAAAATAATCTGGAGTGAGTGACTGTGGACAAAGAGAAGGCAAATGTATTAAATACTTTCTCCAGCTCTGTGTATACAAAGGAGCATGGGGGAGCTCAAGTCCATAATGGGGATGGTATTAACACATCCCCAAATGATCCACAATGGCTCAAAAATTATATGGTCCACAAATATTTAGACAGAATAAAGCTGAATAAAGCACTTAAGCCATGTACACGCAATCGGTTCGTCTGATGGAATATAATCCGATGGATTTTTTCATCGGATATCCAATGAAGCTGACTTTCATCAGTCTTGCCTACACACCAACGGTTAAAAATCCGATCGTGTCCAAAGCGGTGACGTAAAACACTACGACGTGCTGAGAAAAATTAAGTTCAATGCTTCCGAGCATGCGTCGACTTGATTCTGAGCAAGCATGGATTTTTGACCGATGGATTTCCCCACAGACGATCGTTTTTTTCTTAAGAAAAATTTAAAACAGGTTCTATTTTTTTTCACCGGTCCATCGGTCCGTTTTCATCAGACGAACCAATCATGTGTACAGGGCTTTAGACCAGATAGCATCCACCCACGTATCCTAAAAGAATGGAGCTCTGTACTTTCAAAGCCATTGTTTCTAATTTTTAGGGACTCATTAATAATTGGAATAGTACCACTGGATTGGCGTAAGGTCAATGTGGTGCCCATATTTAAAAAGGGATCAAAGTCTTTACCAACTATAGACCTGTTAGTTTAACTTCTATAGTCAGGAAATATATAAAAGAGTTTAATAAAAGACCACATAGATGAGTTCTTGCTGGAAAAAAAATATTTTAAGCAACAGACAGCATGGATTCATGAAAGACAGAAGTTGTCAAACAAACCTGATTTCTTTTTATGAAGAGGTAAGTAAAACCTTGGACACAGGGGTGGTTGAGGCTGTATTATACTTGGATTTTGCAAAGCGTTTGACACATTTCACCGCACACGGCTAATGTCTATAGACTGGAAAAGATCAGCTTGTGAATGGCTAGAAAACTGTCTAAAAGATAGAATTCAGAGAGTAGTGGTTAATGATTCTTACTCTGAATGGTCTAAAGTTATTAGTGGCGTACCCCAAGGTTCAGTGTTGGGACCCTTACTTTTTAATACCTTTATAAATTATATATTTCAGTACCATTTCAGTGTTTGCAGATGACACCAAGCTATGCAGTGGAATAACGTCCTTACAGGATGTCTCCAATTTACAAGCCAACCTCAATGCACTGTTTAATTGGGCAACTATGTTGCAAATGAGGTTTAATGTTGATAAATGTAAAGTTATGCACCTGGGGGATGAGAATATGCATGCATTATACATACTAGGGGGAGTACAACTGGGGAATCCCTAGTGGAGAAGAATCTGGGGGTTTTGGTAGATCATAAGCTTAATAATACCATGCAATGCCAAGTTGTGGTTTCCAAAGCAAGAAAAGTCCTTTCTTGTATTAAGAGAGGTATGGACTCCAGAGAGAGATATAATTTTGCCCCTACACAAATCTCTAGCAAGACCTCATCTCTTAAATGCAGTTCAGTTTTGGGCACCAGTTTTCAAAAAAAGATATTAGGGAACTGGAGAAAGTGCAGAGAATAGCAACAAAACTGATAAGAGGCATGAAGGAGCTAAGCTGGGTACTAACATTTATAGGTAAAGTTGATCCGGGGAAAATCTGATTGCCTCTCAGGGGATCAGCAAGGAATTTTTTCCCCTGCTATAGCAAATTGAAACATGCTTTGCTGGGGGGTTTCCCTTTCCTCTGGATCAACTATAGGTATAGGATTGTGTATATGGGATTGTATAATTTTATTTTATTTTTTATTGGTTGAACTAGATGGACTCTTTTTTCCAATCTGACTAACTATGTAACTATGTAAGTAACGGCTATTTTCTGGTATAATAGACAAGGGATTGTCAAATAACATTGGTGGGGCTAGGTACAATCCTGGGAAAGCTGTACCAATAAAATGTAAATCATGTTATTTTTTATTTTTTTATTATTCTATTTGGTGGGGAGCAGTGATTTTACCACTGTTTAAAAGGTTAGATGAAAATGCTAAATTATTTAAAATAACATGCATGGACTTACCCTTTAGAAAAAAACACATGTAGGATGCACTTAATCTGCCTGGGAAGAGACCCATCTGTATGACATATACAACCTACTTACAGCAAAAACTGACATTTAAAGAGAAAAAAATCCATTGAAATTGCAGATAAATGACAGTTCCCAGCTGCTTCCCTCTGTTTCTAAAAAAAATAACCATGGATTCTCTCCATCTAAACTAGATGAGGGTGATATATAGAAATTAATAAGAGACCCCACACAAAATTCCATACTGGACTCAATGTTATTCCTGCTCAGGTCTTCTTGTTGGTCAGGAGCCAGCAGCTAGTGGCAGCTTAACAACCAGTGATGTATCCCTGCCCGGCACATTAAGCTGTCAGCTGGGTGGGGATATGTTTTTAGGATGCTGGCAGCCCCTGGCTTCTTAACAAGCAGGAGCACTGAGCAGGTTACTTCCACACTTAGTAGCAGTAATAATATTACTTATAAGTGTTTAGGGAAGTAAATGCTACATGAATCATCTTGAACTTCTGACTGCATGCCTGAGCTAAGGGAAGATGGGTTCCAGGAAGAAAATTGCTATATGGATCATCTACCCTTACTCAAGATGGTTGGGGCTAGAAAACCTGATTTCTCTACAAAATAAAGCATAGAGACATGCATAGGTGGGTGAGTTTGCTTTGAATATTAAAAATGAATTACATCGTTTGTTCAGTTTGTGGTGTCCAGATGCAGTTTAAGAAATAATAATAGACAATTTTCTTCCAAAGTATTGCTAGAAGTTGTCCTAATAACTCTTATACTTTGTAGTCTCCAGTTATACTTGTTCTGCTATTTAAGTGTTCTGTGTGGAGTGTTTTATGTGGGAATCTCACTGTACAGGAATGTCCTGATGGCCCACTTTTTACTTCACTGATGCTTTGCAGTAAAAATAACACTGGCCCAGGGGAGCAATTTCTATCCACATTCCTCTATAAATCATATGCTGATATCTGCAGATATGATACACACAGGTCTAAAAGCCTGTCTAAAAACGTTATCTTGTACCTATTTATACTAGAGCTTCAGTGTTACCAGTTACTTTCTTTTGACACTTAGTTAATAAATATAATTTTATCTGTAGACACTATTTTATTGTTTTTGCAACATTTTTTGTTGTACTTAATGACGTTTATGTTTTTTGTTTATAGTTTTAATTTTTCACACTTTTTAATAAAGATTTTCAATTTCATGGAAAATGCTGTGACTGTTTGGACATATAGTATTATGGAGATCAGTTTTCTTGTAAAAATATTATGTTGATCAGATCGGATAAGTTGATCACAGCACGGATTGGTTTTGTTAGAAACAAAGAATAGCCAAATCAAAATTACCACATTTAATAAGCTCTGGGGAAACAGTCTATTTGCCTTTGGTAAATCAACTCCATGTAATTTTATGGTCAGAATAAAGCATATCAAGTTTGTAAATAACAGCAGGGAAATTATTTTTGCTTTAAAAGTATCGAGATTTCCTTGAACTCACCACCGACACCTATCACCTACATCACCTACATATGCATTGGCTTGTCTGGGTAGGGCCTATTGTTCACATCAGATCTTTTTCTCTCATGATACAAGTCAATGGAAATGCAAAAGTATAAAATATCCAGGAAAATTATGGATGTTGTCATTGAAATGAACAGAATATCAAGTCACTATATAAAGAAAAATACATTAATTGAACATACCTGCTTAAGATGATCACAAACAGCACCACTGTGCTTTACCAGCAGGCTTATCAAGCAATGATTTGATGGTCAAAGAATGGTGTACATACACAGACTTGAATGTGTTTCATTACATAGAGAACATTTCATGGTCATAACTGAGGCAGAAAGAAAAACATCACCAGCCACAGAAGAACCATTACAAGGAACCTTTAAGCCTTATAAAAGTGCTTAATGAGAACTAGAATCCCACCATATAGGCTTATTATAAAATTCAAAACAAACAAAAAGCATCTTAAAGCAGGTTGATTCAGCTTACAAGAATGTCCAATGTAGATCACAAGGAGATCAACTGAAGGTTAAATGCATAAACAAAAAGTTTTTTCATTAAATGCATAAACTTTTGATTATCTCCCCAAGATCATTTTTTGTAGATGCTAAAGCAGTGTTTCTCAACCCAGGTACGTGGAGTCCTAGGGTTCCTTCAGAGGTTGCCAGAGGTTCCTTGAGCAATGAGCAATGTCTGCCTCTCCAATAAGTTCCCACTGATAACATTGATCTTTTAGCTATCTGGAAGAAGATAATTCTTCCAAATGACCACAAGTGTAAGGAGCATTCATCCCACTGACCATAACACTTATGTATCATGAGTTGTAGATATAGTATTTTTTAGCAGGGGCTCCCTGAGATCTGAAAGGTATTTCAAGGGTTCTTCTGTGTTGAAAAGGTTGAGAATGGCTGTGCTAGAGTCTGGAAATCCACACAAAAATCATGTGTACACAATGCAACCAAACTTTCCAAAATCAACCCTAGGCTCCAGAATAGAGTGTAATATTTTTTTTTTATTGACAGGAGAAAAAAATACACACACTGCAGATAACAATTAACAAAGGCAAATCTGGCAAAAGTGGAAGGCCTGTGCTAGGTAAGACAGGAGCAGGACAATGCAGGAGATTTGTAGGGCAAGAAAATACCAGGACTTGATGGGATCATGAATTAACAGTTTAGGAGGCTGAACAGGTAAAGTAAAAGAACTAAACTAAAGCAACTGAATAAAAAGGAACATGCTTGGACACTTAACTGCTGCAAAGCCTGGAATAAAAATCTCCCTTCTGTCAGACCAACATGGATGGGCTGTGGTGGCTGCAGCCTGCAAGGAGAAAACCATTGTAACCGTTCTCAAATCTACTGAATGTGTTACTGTCTGTGTCCCTATTGGATAGATTTTCCATCACTTCTCTTCCTGTCCTGAATTTTTTTTTTTTAAACGTGATAGAATTCCTACCCTGTAATATCCAAAATGTTTTTTAAAAAAATAGATTTTTTTTGTTATAACTTGCTAGGGCCCCATACTGAAAAAGGCAAAAGGAGACCATACTATTCCATCATTAATTAAAATGTCACCACTTCTATGCTCTTTTGAACCCCTTCCACCTTTTTTAAAAAAATATTCCCCAGCATGATGCACAGTGCTGGGCAAATGTGAATAAATTCCCCCTTTTAAGAGTCAGCAACTGTCACTCTAAATGCTTGCTGTCTTTGACAGCTTGGGTCACCACCAGTGGTCGGGAAACAGTCAGAGTGGTTTCCAGTCTTGTGACTGGGATGTTAACTAGTGATCACATGCAAGCTGGAGACTACACTTACAACATAAGGTAGATGAATACTGCCATTTTCAATTTGCAATTTGGCTTGCAATGTCATTTAAAAATGTAATAAATGCAAGTGCATAAAACATTTGTGATACATTTTTTTTAAATGAAAACATTGTTAAAAATATTTTTTTTTATATCTTTGTACATTTTTCATTCTTAAAAAACAAACAAAAAAAACAGCACAGTTTTTATTGAACACTATTCTAACAACAACATAATTACATACAAAGTATACAAGCCACAGGGCTACCAAAGAGAGCACCACTGGACGAGACTGTTACAGATCAGGAGCCTACTAAGTTCCTTACCCGGACATCTAGACGAGGCTCTGAGGAAGAGCGTTACCTTGAAACGCCTTAGCCGATGTGTTTACAAGTATAGTGGATTCCTGTTTTAACTGCCCAAATGCAATTTTTTTGTTTTTATTTCTCAGATTTTTGTAAATGAATATGAAAATAGCATTGAGGAAACCAAATACAGGCATACCCCACAAAGCTTTTCAATTGGGTTCAATGTTTCCTCATCTCTGATTGGTTGGGGTATTGTGCTTACTAAGGCCTTGTACACACGATAGGTTAACCAGAGGACAACGGTCTGAAGGACCGTTTTCATCTGTCAAAACTGATCGTGTGTGGGCCCCATAGGTTATTTAACCATAGGTTAAAAAAAATTCAACTTACTTTAAAATTAACCTATGGATTCCTAACCGATAGGTCAAAACCAAGCATTAGTAGGCACGACCATCGGTTAAAAATCCACGCATGCTCAGAATCAAGTCGACGCATGCTTGGAAGCACGTCGTTGTGTTTTACGTCACCGCGTTCTGACACGATCGGTTATTTAACCTATGGTGTGTAGGTGTGACGGACAAAAAGTCAGCTTCATAGGTTAACCTATGACAATGGTCCTTCAGACCGTTGTCCTCTGGTTAACCTATCGTGTGTACGAGGCTTAAGTGTTTGAGTTGCAGAAACTCCCAATCGTTTACATGTTGCCACCAGTGTGTTATTATTAAAACTGCACTAGCCTTTATTTTTCCTTGTGTTACTATATCTTTTAATTGTGCATCCCCTATTTGCCTTCCCATCTGTGTCCAGTTACCTATACATACAGTTATTTTAGATTCTGGAACAATAAAAAATTAATAAAGTTATACTGTAGTTACAGGCATACCCCACTTTTAAGTACACAATGGGGTGTATTTTTCACATCGCATCGCTGGAGAGTGCAAAATCAGGCTCACTTTGCATAGAAACCAATGAGCTTCTAACCCCAGGTTGTTCATATAAGCCTGGTAATAAAACCTGGAAGCTCATTGGTTTCTATGCAGAAGTGAGCCTGATTTTGCACTCTCCAGCGATAGTAAATAAATCCCATTGTGTACTTAAAAGTGGGGTATGCCTGTAAGTATAACTGTATTTATTTTTTATTGTCACAGAATCTGAAATAACGTTTCTGTATAGATGAAAATATAACTAAAACATACTGTATGATAGATTTTTCATGAACATGAAATGACTAAATAACCACCTACAGTATGTGGATATAAATGCTGAATAAGGAATAAGGAACTGAAATTAGATAAGCCTATGAAACGTCTAACATTACATTACAGAACATGTCCAGTTGAATGTAACTACTGCTACTATTAGCGACATGACTGCTTAATATGATTTGTCAAGAACATGTTGAACATGATCCATATATAACATGACCGCTGAAAACAACCCATCAAGCAGTTTGCTGGAATGTTGAGCTTGATCTGACAAATTTCTGTCATCTGTAGCTGCATTTGTAATACATGACAAGTCAAACATCAGACATGTAGCATTGTACTAGTCACTTACATATTTAAAATAGAAAAGATCTGCCACTAGCAAAAAAATAAATAAAATAACTATTATTGAAGAGCCAATATACTGTATTTATTGGCGTATAACACTCACTTTTTTACCCTAAAAATAGAGGGTAAACTGTGCCCACGTGTTATACGCAGGGGGCTGTGGAACGTTTTTTTTCCTGAAACTTCTCTCTTAAAGTTAGGGTGCGTGTTATATGCCGATAAATACGGTACATGAAATTGCCTTTGATAAAATTGTATGAATATTATGTGCAAGGGTAGTAGAATTTTAAATCTTCTATGTCTGTTCTTATTTTCTTCTGCTTTAAATATTCACAAATAGATATGCAAAAGCATCATTTGGTATATATGTGGCATTGCAGGGTAGAATTTTTCTATATCATATTGCCTTCACAGTTGACTTTTTGGTATTTTCCCAAGAGAAAAAATATAAATTGCAGCTTAGGGTTAATGAACCCCCCAACCATTCTAAATGTTTAATAGAAAGACATCAGTCCAAGAGCAAGCACCACAAGCTGTCTGCTATTACCCTTAAAATCCTGTCTGCTTTAGATTTGCTTTGTAATAAGGAGCTTCCCTTCCCTGAATTTTGTGCAAACCCTCTCTATCTTTAAGCATCTTGTCCAAAACAAGCATCTGTAATGGCAACTAAAGTGCTCTCACTGGATGGAAGGGAGCATTTGATCAATATTTAGCTCAAATCAGGGAAGTCATGCAACTATGCTTAATGGATCAGGCCCTGAGAGCACAAGGCACAGCAATGGCACATATATGCACGCTTGGCTCAGTCACGTTTGCAGTGAATATGCAATGCAAAAAGGATGGTGGTGGAGGTGGATCAGCGGGGGTCCATAGCTGGGACAAGTTTTCTAACTATCCCTACTGACTTAACCTTCCAAAAGTTGGTAATCCGCCAGCTTACGAGTAACCAATGGACATGAGATCATTGCTCATTCCAGCCTAATTTACCTAAATCAGGTAACTATAATGTGCATGGTTAGTAACAGTTTTGGTAGTCATTTACAGTGCCTTGCGAAAGTATTTGGCCCCCATGAACTTTGCAAACTTTTGCCACATTTCAGGCTTCAAACATAAAGATATAAAACTGTAATTTTTTTTGAAGAATCAACAACAAGTGGGACACAATCATGAAGTGGAACAAAATTTATTGGATATTTCAAACTTAAAAAAAAACAAAAAACTGAAAAACTGGGCGTGCAAAATCATTCAGCCCCCTTAAGTTAATACTTTGTAGTGCCACCTTTTGCTGCGATTACAGCTGTAAGTCGCTTGTGGTATATCTCTATCAGTTTTGCACATCGAGAGACTGAAATTTTTGCCCATTCCTCCTTGCAAAACCGCTCAAGCTCAGTGAGGTTGGATGGAGAGCATTTGTGAACAGCAGTTTTCAGTTCTTTCCACAGATTCTCGATTGGATTCAGGTCTGGACTTTGACTTGGCCATTCTAACACCTGGATATGTTTATTTGTGAACCATTCCATTGTAGATTTTGCTTTATGTTTTGGATCATTGTCTTGTTGGAAGACAAATCTCCGTCCCAGTCTCAGGTCTTTTGCAGACTCCATCAGGTTTTCTTCCAGAATGGTCCTGTATTTGGCTCCATCCGTCTTCCCATCAATTTTAACCATCTTCCCTGACCCTGCTGAAGAAAAGCAGGCCCAAACCATGATGCTGCCACCACCATGTTTGACAATGGGGATGGTGTGTTCAGGGTGATGAGCTGTGTTGCTTTTACGCCAAACATAACGTTTTGCATTGTTGCCAAAAAGTTTGATTTTGGTTTCATCTGACCAGAGCACCTTCTTCCACATGTTTGGTGTGTCTCCCAGGTGGCTTGTGGCAAACTTTAAACAACACTTTTTATGTATATCTTTAAGAAATGGCTTTCTTCTTGCCACTCTTCCATAAAGGCCAGATTTGTGCAGTATACGACTGATGGTTGTCCTATGGACAGAGTCTCACACCTCAGCTATAGATCTCTGCAGTTCATCCAGAGTGATCATGGGCCTCTTGGCTGCATCTCTGATCAGTATTCTCCTTGTATGAGCTGAAAGTTTAGAGGGACGGCCAGGTCTTCATAGATTTTCAGTGGTCTGATACTCCTTCCATTTCAATATTATCGCTTGCACAGTGCTCCTTGGGATGTTTCCTCCTTGGGAAATCTTTTTGTATCCAAATCTGGCTTTAAACTTCTCCAGAACTGTATCTCGGACCTGCCTGGTGTGTTCCTTGTTCTTCATGATGCTCTCTGCGCTTTAAGCGGTCCTCTGAGACTATCACAGTGCAGGTGCATTTATACGGAGACTTGATTACACACAGGTGGATTCTATTTATCATAATTAGTCATTTAGGTCAACATTGGATCATTCAGAGATCCTCACTGAACTTCTGGAGAGAGTTTGCTGCACTGAAATTAAAGGGGCTGAATAATTTTGCACGCCCAATTTTTCAGTTTTTTTTTTTTTTTTTTAAAGTTTGAAATATCCAATAAATTTCGTTCCACTTCATGATTGTGTCCCACTTGTTGTTGATTCTTCAAAAAAAAAATACAGTTTTATATCTTTATGTTTGAAGCCTGAAATGTGGCAAAAGGTCGCAAAGTTCAAGGGGGCCGAATACTTTCGCAAGGCACTGTAAATAAGTAAAGTTAGCATAGTTGGAAGCTTTGTCTGCACACCTTATATTACACCCATATTATCAATCTCAAGTGGTTTAAGAGATTTCTGCCACTCCATATCATTTTTCAAGAATCACTGGAATGTGAATATATGTTTGAAGGAGTGCTGGTTTTATAATATAAATGACTGCACAGGTAAACATGTGTGTAGATGATGTACCAGGTTCTCTGCATATGGATAATAGGAATTGATAGCAGCCATTACAACTCCATTCCATCCCTATGTACTTCATATTGTTACCATTCTGCCCTTTGCTGTCTAAAAGCTCTGATGGCTCTTGAGGAAATTCTTGATTTTTTTTCTATTACAGAATCAAGCACTTTCATCAGACTAAGCGAAATTTGACCTCACTTCAATACCTTTGCCTTTTTGAAATATTAACAGTTTTTGTTTCTCGAAGACTGAAGTAGGGAGAACTTTGAAAAGCACTCTAACTTCTATTTGCTCACTTTAAATCAAAGAGTAAATAGACACAGTAAAAATCATATTGCAATCTTGCTATTGTTGTACGCTTCACTGCCCCAGTGGCAGCTAGCCATTATCAGCCATCTGCTTGCTGTTGAGCATTTACATATCAAATCCCTGAAGAGGATTTTTTACTAATATTTTTAGGATTTCTTTATGTTAAGTGTGAATAATTTATGCTCTCATAGGACACATCAGGGGAAATTATTAAATGTGTATGATTAACCCACCCACTGAATAACTTTGGCGACTGCGTGAATGCATTTAAGTTATTTGTTGCATATTACTAAGCGTATAGACTGCGACATTTAGTATACAAGGCATTAATGCAAATGGGTTTGGGACTTTAAATGAGGCATGTGAATAACACATGCCTCCATCCCTAAAAGTTGAAAGAAAGAAGTATACAAGGCCTTATAGCCTTTTTAACACATTTTTTTTTTTTTAGCAATTCGATTTTTCTTTTACCTAATGATTACAGGAACTGCTAAAATAAATGTATCATGAGAGAAATATAGGGCTATCGAAATGGTATCTGCCTGGCAGTTATACTGATGCACTGGGTTACTTTTGAGTCGGTAATCTAGAACAAATATGCAGTATAGTAAGAATTTGGGAAATCCTCTGTGTACTTGTCGAACCAGTGACTCAGAGGTCTGAGACAGTAGGGTTGATTTACTTAAGGCACGTAGACTGTTCACTTTCCAAGTGCAGTTGCACTCATTTTCACCAGAGCTTAGGGAATGAGGTGAATCTTCACTTTGTAAAGAATATCCCATCAGCTGCAAGGAAAATAACAAAACAGCATTTTTGCTTGCACATGATTGGATGATGTCTATCAGCAGAGCTTCACCACATTCACTAAGCTCTGGGGGAAATGAGTGCACTTGCACTTGTAAAGTGCACAGTCAATTTGCCTTTACTAAATCTCAATCAGTAAATCAGTGACAGTGAATTGTTGAGGGTCAGTATGCCAGCATTTTCAGAAAAAAGTCAGCCATAGCAACCTTCACATTTCTCTCGGGTCAGAATGCAGTTTAAACACACACTAAATAGGTTTCATACAAGCAGTGAACTGCATCAGAACAGAGAAAGATAGGACCTCAAAAATACATTTCCTATTAACTGTATTATATGTTCATTCAAAACAATGCTTCACAGTTATCTGTTAAAGACCCCTTTCACATGGAGCGGATCCACTCATCAGAGTCATCCAGCTCAGTGGGAGATCACTCCGGTGATCTCCGCTGAGCCGGCAGATGAAAGGTTTCATCAGATAAAATCTGATCCGCCAAGATGGATGGCAGACGTATCGCCATACATCTGTCTTGAGTGGATCGGATGGTAGGCGGGTGTCGGTGGACACATCATCGCTGACATCTGCCTGCCCATAGGAGTCAATGGATGGCTCACTCGGGCCATCCATTGACAGGTGGATCTGAGCGGGCTTATCGTGCGAAATGGGCCTTAATCACTTTCAACCAATAGTTAATAATAACAACTAGTAATAATATAATATTATAATATAATAGTAATAATAATATACTGTATATATGTAGCAACCAAGAAAGGCACTTACAGGGAGCCATCATATGCAGGGAGCCACCATATGCAAAATAAACCTTTATTTTACTGAGTATCCAATGTTTTTGTAGGACACAGCAACTGTGACAATGATGTGCTGTGTCCTGATGAACACTCGGTAAAAAAAGTTTGTTTCACATATTGTGGTTACTTTTAAGTCCCGCAAGTGCCTCTGGTGAGTCTGCTGAATATATTATACTTTTGGTGTTGTGCAACCAGGCATTTTTTTCACTCTTGTGGTTTTATATATGTAGGCAGGTGCAGTCATTCTGCTCTGTAGGTGCTACTGTGTTGGTGTGACAGGGGAAGAAAAGTATATTATAGCGGTACTAAAGTCTCATTTTTTTGTTAAAAATAATCCCTACCTGCTCTGTGCAGTGGTTTTGCACAGAGCAACCCAGATCCTCCTCTTCTTTTTCCTTTTAAGCACTCCTGGCCCCTCCCTCCTGTTGAGTGCCCCCATAGCAAGCCGCTTGCTATGGGGGCACCCAAGCCAAGCCGCAGCTCCCTGCATGCTTTTAGACATGAAGCCACGGTCTGGCACGGCCCCTTCTCTCTCCTCATTGGCTCACTGACTTTAATTGACAGCAGTGGGAGCCAATGGCACTTTTCTGCTGTCTCAGCCAATCAGGAGGAGAGTTCTGGAGATGCTGAGTCTCTCGTACAACATCACTGGATTGAGATGGGGCTCAGGTAATTATTAGGGGGGCTGAGGGGGTCTGCTGCACACAGACGTTTTTTTTTTATCTAAATTCATAGAAAGCATTCAGCTAAAAAACCTTTTGCCTTCACAATGACTTTTAGGGAAATGATCCCCTTAGATACTCTGTTAGTCCTCTCTAGTGATTCCCATGAGATTTCTCAACAAGGGAGTCTTTAAATAGAGGATCCAACATTGTTTAGGTGCACTTTGAGTGAGTGAGTGGAAGGTTAGGGCGAGGAACCCACCGATTAAGTACAGTGTTTAGAGTATGGACACACAGAGTAATGGCACGCACACACGACCGTTTTTCCTGTCATGCAAAAAAACAACGTTTTTTCTCTACGTGATTCGTCGTGATTCCTCTTAAGCCTGTCTTGCATACACACGTTCTCGGTGACATACAACACGTACGACAACACGTACGACGACACTATAAAGGGGATGTTCCATTCAAATGGCGCCACCCTTTGGGTTGCTTTTGCTGATCCTCGTGTTAGTAAAAGTTTGGTGAGAGACAATTTGCGCTTTTCAGCCTCGTGCTTTTCAGTCCGTTACAGCGTGACGCATGTGCTATCTCCATTACGAACGCTAGTTTTACCATACTTGATTCTAAGCATGCACGTTTTTCCCCCCTCTGAAAAGCATACACACGATCGGCTTTCGCGACGAGAAAAATAAAAAAAATATTTATATATTATACAATTTTTGTTCAGCCATATAATTTTATACTTAGCTTTCTTTTTCCTAGTTCATTAAGATATTATTATTCACTATTTGCCTCATCAGTTCATTCGTTTTAGGTTTTAGTTATATGTGAACTGTGTTGCAGTTAGCACTATCCATTATGCCCACAAGCATTTGTTATTTGGCCGATTGTGATGCATGCTGTCTGGTGATTGGGCTGTATAGAGGTGTGTGCTGCGCTCCGTTGCTGCGTTCCACGTGACGACAGCGACATTTGTCATCCGTCGTGACGTCACAATTGATTGGGCCACACAGAGGTTGCACTGCGCTCCGCCGCTGCGTTTCACGTGACGGCGGCGAAGTTCGTTGCGCGTTGTGATGTCACGCTTGTGGCTTGATGTCACGCTTGCGCCCTTGCCTTTCGTCTGCCATGTATAGTGCCAATTAGGCATAGTGGGCGCACGTCCTGGTGCCTAGGCTTGCATCGGTTACACTGCGGTGGTGTGGGTTGGGCACCCGCCTCTATGGGTTTTACCAGATTTACACTGAGTTCATTGGCCACTCAGTATATTACACCCATCCAATGCGGTAAGTGGGGAAAACATGTGGGTGTTTATCACCACGTGTTATTTCCTCCTCCTGTATTTTGGCGGGCTTTTGCAGGTTCACCATTGGTTTAACAGAGATCCCTTCTGGGTCATGAGATAACAGTCATGGCCCCACCGGGAGTGGTCTCCGAATGTGTTGGTTTTTATTGGTTGAGGCTTGGAAGCTGCGAGCCTAGCAGGTCATGCACTGGCTCTCCTCCAATTATATACCTTGATTTGGGAAATGTGTCTGATTGGCTCTTTTCCAGTTTAGATAGGAGTGTCTTTTATATATACATATGTGCAATATGGGGGAGCAGGTTGATGCCCCAGTTGAAGTCCTGTTGGACAAAATGCATAGGGCTTGGTTTCGCCACTCCCCATATTGCCTCCTATTTTATTGTCATTTGTGATCACTTTTAATGTTTATTTTTTGTGGTTTTATTACAATAAAACCATAATACTTTTGATCTGCACAATTGGGGCCCTGTTTTTTCTTTCTCCCTGTATGTTCTTCGGAGTATGTTTTTTTGGAGCTGTTCCGTTGTGCCCTAAAATTCTCTAAAGGGTCCTTTACCACCACCCCAACCATTCGTTGGATTCAGGGTGGACATTTTGGGAGATCCGGTTTGGTACACTGTTCCAGGATACTGTCCATCCAGGGTCCTTCATTGAAGATCATTGGTTTCCAACAGTTCAGTTCGTGGTTCCAACTGCACAGTCTTCAGTGAAGCCGAGCTGATTCGTCTCGAGATTTCCCATGCCTACATGATCTGCTGTCACTGACAAGTAGATCCATTGGTTCTGGTAAGCGCATTCACATCTATATTTAGTTGGAAGGAATGACTGCCTATGAGGATCTACATGATCATGTTTGTTTTCTTTATTGTTCATCCACAAGTTATATTGATGGACTTTTTCTTTGTCTTCTTATTTTTGGATGTGGACTTATCAACACATTTATTCACTTAATATTGGTTGTTGTCATTAATATCACTGGTTCTTCACAGTGATCACACATATATCAAGTGAGGCATCGTTGTCTCCTCTTTATCACTAGCGCTACATTTTTTTCACATCACTAATCTTTGTCATATTGTTGTGTAGCAGCTTTTTCTCTAGTATATTTGTTTATTTTTCAGACAAGAGCAATATTTTAATTTTTTCTATATTCCAGAAATATATTGATTGTGCACTCTGCATTATCTTGATTTATTGATATTTATATAATATTGTATCCACGTTTGTTTGCGCCCTTTCTTCCCTTTATCATACTTTATTAGTAGACAATAATTTTGGTGCAGCATCAGACAATAATATTTTTTCACATTGTAGTTGGCGCCGACACTCCATTTATTCAATTCATACGTCCTTAGTCTGCTTGTCTTCAGCAAACTGTTTGCGTGCTTTCTTGTGCATCATCTTTAGAAGATGCTTCCTTCTGGGACGACAGTCATGCAGACCAATTTGATGCGGTGTGCGGTGTATGGTCTGAGCACTGACAGACTGACCTTCCACGCCTTCAATCTCTGCAGCAATGCTGGCAGCACTCATACGTCTATTTCCAAAAGACAAACTCTGTATATGACGCTGAACACGTGCACTCAACTTCTTTGGTCGACCAGGACAAGGCCTGTTCTGAGTGGTACCTGTCCTGTTAAACGACTATATGGTTTTGGCCACCGAGCTGCAACTCAGTTTCAGGGTCTTGGCAATCTTCTTATAGCCTAGGCCATCTTTATGTAGAGCAAAAAAAATATTTCAGATCCTCAGAGAGTTCTTTGTCACAAGGTGCCATGTTGAACTTCCAGTGACCAGTATGAGATAGTGAGAGCGATAAAACCAATTTATTTTTTATTTTATAAATTGTGTTTTTTATTGAATATAAAACATGGTAGAGTATAAAAATTAAGAAATGCAAAGAAAAGCACATCTGGTACAAAATAATCAATTGTAGATCTAATAACATCAAACAGATCTTGTACAAAATGTGTAACAATATTAAAGGGAATACAAAAGGGTGTAATCAGAGGGCTATAACCTAGAAGTAGTTGAAAACTGAAGATAAGGGACCGAAATGTTGGGTTAATATGTGGGTATCAGGTTGGGTTTAGAGGTGTGATGCCATACTCAGATGTGTCCCACAATTCCCAAACTCTATCAAATCGGTTCACTGCATCATCTACCTGGGCTGTCATGTGTTCCATTCTACATATTTTGGCAATAACCTGTAGAAATTGATCCTGAGATGGGGGGTGGGGACAACCAACAGATTGGGATAACTTGCTTGGAGGCCAGCAAGATATAGGAGGCTAATTTTTTGCGAAGCTTTCCCCAATCCAGAATAAGGCAGACCCACAAGAAGCTGTACCAGATCCAGCAGAAGATAATGTTCAAATATACTCTGAAGCAGAGACATCATCATGGACCAAAAAGGCACAATTAATTCACATTGCCAGAAGATGTGGTAGTGGGTGCCTATAGATTTACCACATCTCCAACAAAGAGGAGAGAGGGAGGGATCATAGTGATGCAGTAATTATGGGGTCCTGTACCAGAAGAGTAGTATTTTAAGTGCTGTCTCTCTCTATGTCACGCACCTGGATATTTTGGACGTTGAAATCCAGATTTTAGTCCATTGAGGGAGGGAGATTGGTGTTTGAGTGATATGGGCCCATTTTCGCATATAAGTGTGTAAGTCCTCAGAGAGTGGAGAGGACTCCTGCAGTAATTGATATATGGTAGATATTAGCTGCATTTGATGGGGGCCTTGGGAACAAAGTAGCTCAAAGCCGTTGGTTTAGGAAGAGTATGGGTCAGAGAGAAAGTTGATAGGTAATGACTCACTTGGAGATATGAGTAAAACAAATTGTTGGGTATTTGGTGCTTAGTACAAGTCACAGCAACGGAACCTAGGACAGCTGACACGTTTCACACTAACTTCAGTGTTTACTCATAGCTGAGTAAACACTGAAGTTAGTGTGAAACGTGTCAGTTGTGCATTGCTAGCACCCTCAGTTCCTGAGAAGAAGATTGCACCCAACAAGACCTGCCTGGAGCGGCAATCTCTGTCTCTCCAAAGATAGCGAGAACCTTGTAGCGCAAGTACGCCATATCTTTAATGAGAAGAGCATAGCTTTTTAGGTATGTTAGATCTTCCGGGGGGATATGTAAAGGCAAGTCTTCCATTTTAGAGTTGTTGATTTTATAACCAGATAGGGAGCTAAACTGAGAAAGGAGAGCGTGTAGGGATGGAAGGGAAATGTGAGGGTGGGTGAGGGTCAGCAAAATATCATCCACGAATAGGGATAGTTTATATTCCCTATGGCGCATTGGAACCCCTCGGATATCAGGATGGGACCGTACAGCTTCTGCCAAGGGTTCTAGACATAGAATGAATAGGAGCGGGCAGTGCCGGCCCAAGACATTGTGCTGCCTCGTACCAAGAATGAAATGCTGCCCCCCCCCCCCCCAAAAAAAAATCATGCCCACCAAAATGCCCCACATCCATTATTTTATATCATGATAACTAAAGAGGACCTGCCATGGCTTTATACATGTAAAGGAGTATAAAGAGGACCTGTCATGGCTTTATACATGTAAAGGAGTATAAAGAGGACCTGTCATGGTTGTTTACATGTATGAAGGAGTATAAAGAGGACCTGTCATGGTTGTTTACATGTATGAAGGAGTAAAAAGAGGACCTGTCATGGCTCTATACATGTATGAAGAAGTATAACGAGGACCTGTCATCGCTCTATACATGTATATAGGAGTATAAAAAGAGGACTTGTCATGGCTCTATAAAAAATACTTGTTATGGCTCTATTCATGTATAGGAGTATAAAGAGGACCTGTCATGGCATTATAGGTGTATGCAGGAGTATAAAGAGGACATGTCATGGCTCTATACATGTATATAGGAGTATAGAAGGACCTGTCAGGGCTCTATACATGTGTATAGGAGTGAAAAAGGACGTGTCATGGCTCGATACATGTATATAGGAATATAAAGAGGACCCTAATGGCTCTATACATGTATATAGGAGTATATAGAGGACTTATCATGGCTCTATACATGCATAGGAGTATAAAGAGGACCTGTCATGGCACTATACATGCATGTAGGAGTATAAAGAGGACCTCTCATGGCTCTAAACATGTATGTAGGAGTATAAAGAGGACCTGTCATGGCTATATACATGTATATAGGAGTATAAAAGGACCTGTGCGTGGCCATGGCCATGATGTCAGCTGGACACCCACAATCGCTCCAGAGAGTCAGAACAGGGATCTGTCAATGTAAACAGACAGTTCCCCATTCTGACAGGGGAGGAGAGACAAATCTGCTGTTCCTAGTGATTAGGAACAGAGATCTCTCTCCTCCTCCATTCAGTCCCATTCCCCCAGTTAGAAACACCCCCCAGGGAACACATTTAACCCCTTTCCTGCCAGTGACATTTACACAGTAATCAGTGCATTTTTATAGCACAGATCACTGTATAAATGTCACTGGTCCCAAAAAAGTGTCAAAGGTGCCCTATCTGTCCACCACAATGTCACAGTCTCGCTAAAAATCACAGATCACCACTATTACTAGTAAAAAAATAAAATAAGAATGCCATAAATCCATCCTCTATTTTGTAGACGCTATAACTTTTGCGCAAACTAATCAATATACACTTATTGTGTGTTTTTTTTTTACCAAACATATGTAGAAAAATACATATCGACCTAAACTGATAAAGAAATGTATATTTAATTTTTTTTGAATGTTAATTATAGCAAAAAGTAAAAAAAAAAAATATATATATATTTTTTTAAATTGTTGCTATTTTTGTTTATAGCACAAAAAAAAATGCAGAAGTGATCAAATGCCACCAAAAGAAAGTTCTATTTGTGGGGAAAAAATGACGTAAATTTTGTTTAGGTACAATGTCACACGACCGCGCAATTGTCAGTTAAATCGATGCAGTGCCAAAATCACAAAAAAAAATGATTGAATTGCATTATTTCTATTATTACATCGTTATATAAAATAAAATAGTTCAACTCACCATAATGCAGAATCAGTGGGAGCCCCGAGTGTGTCACTTGCCGCGTCACCTGCCATCAGATGCAGATTGCCACTTGCCACACATTGCAGATTTTCACTTGCCACGATGCCACCTGCCACACATTGCGGATTTTGTCACCTGCCACACGTTGTGAATTGTCACTTGCCACATCGCCTGCCACACGTTGCAGATTGTCACTTGCAACACATTGTGAATTGTCACTTGCCACGTCACCTGCCACACATTGCGGATTGTCTCTTGCCATGACGTCACCTGCCACACATTGCGGATTGTCACTTGCCATGTCACCTGCCACACATTGCGGATTTTGTCACCTGCCACAACTTGTGAATTGTCACTTGCCACGTCGCCTGCCACATGTTGCAGATTGTCACTTGCCACGTCACCTGCCACACATTGCGGATTGTCACTTGCCACGTCACCTGCCACACATTGCGGATTTTGTCACATGCCACACGTGAATTGTCACTTGCCACGTCGGCTGCCACACGTTGCAGATTGTCACTTGCCACTTCACTTGCCACATGTAGGGCAGTTCCCTGTGTCCAGCAATCACTCTCTTTTACTTCCTGGGTTCCAGCCTCTCTCTCCCAGCAGAGTGCATGCTGGGGGCTGAAGTCTGCTGGCTGTGCACAACAATGGGACAGTAATTTTTCTGGGACTGCATGTCCCATGATGCTCCACTAGACTCTAGTCTCTGTTGATTGGCCACAGCACAGCCAATCAGGAGAGACAAAGAACTAAGCGGCGAACCAGGTGAGAGCCACTTTCTCTCCACTGCTGTGCTGACAGGAGAAAGGAGGGGGCTAGCGGGGAGATTTACTGACGTCCCGCAGCTCGCCTCTCTCCCTTGTCACAGCTTCCCTTTCTATATCGGGCACCACACGGGCATGCTGGGGCCACTTACAGGAGCACTGCCTGCCTGATGGCAGCCCTGGGAACGGGCTGGCTGTCGGGTGGCAATTTGCCGCCCCCTTGAAAGTGCCGCCTGGGACCCGAGGTAGCATCGGGTCCCATGGTAGGGCCGGCCCTGGGAGCCGGGATAGGAGGCAGCCCTGTCTGGTACTGTTTGACATAGGGAAGACTGGGACGTAAATGAGGCCATTGGATCTGAGATGAGGGGTTGATAAAGCAGATATGAATGGACTGTGAAACACAAATTTGGAAAGGGTAGCAAACATGTAGGGCCAGCTTAGTCTATTAAACGTCTTTTGGGCATCTAGGCTGAGGATAAGTGCAGGTCTGCATACTCTGTTCAGCATATTAAAGGGTCACTAAAGGAATTTTTTTTTTTAGCTAAATAGCTTCCTTTACCTTACTGCAGTACTGGTTTCATGTCCTCATTGTTCGTTTTTGCTTTGAAGAAGCTGTAATTCTGCTGTGATCTCCACACTTCCTGGTTGCCTGTTTCCTTATAACCATCGTACTGGGAGATTTTCACAGTGGTCTAAGCTGTCATTACTGTGTGCCTAAAACTCCTCAGAACCAATTAGATTCATTTTAAAAACAAAACACTGCCCTGGATTTGTTGTTTTTGTTCTGTGAGTCTTCCCGACTCACCTCTCACCCGGAAATTCATGTATGTACCTTTAAAACCGAACGTGAAACTAGAGGCACATTGTATGATAGATTAAATTCAATTTTTAATCATTTTTAAAAGGAATCAGTTAACTTTTATGTCTTTATACCCTGTAAACAGTCATTTCAGCAAAAAATTTTTTTTCCTTTAGTGACCCTTTAATGATATTGCTGGTTGCACCCAACGTGTCTGGTAGGCACAAAGCCTACTTGGTCTCTATCAATTAATTTGGTTAGGAATTGGGATAAACGATTGGCAAGAATTTTAGGATTAAAGAGTTTGTAATCCAAATTGAGAAGTGCAATTGGTCGGTAGTTGTCTGGGATGGATGGGTCTTTATCTGGTTTAGAAATTACCGAGATGTAGGAATGAAGAAAAGGTTGGTGGGGGGCCTTGCCCTGTAGAAGGGAATTGTATAAAGATAATAGGTGAGGTGACAAGATCGGTGAAAATGTCCTGTAGTAGGAATAGAGGAGACCATTTGGGCCAGGGGATTTGTGTAGAATTAGGTGTTTAACCACTTCCTTACCTGCCCATAGTCATATGACATCCACAGAGGGGATCTCCCATCCTGGGTGGACGTCATATGACGTCCTGGGCTTTGTGAGGGCATATCTGAATGATGCCTGCAGCTAGACGCATCATTCGGATATCATTGTGTTCCGGCGACGATTCTGCGCACCATAAGAATGATCAAAGCGGTGGTTCCGCCACTTGATCATTCTTATAGGCAGCCGGAGGGGACATCCCCCCTCCTGCCACCATCCGATGCTTCTCCAGGCTCTCCCGTGCCATCGGGGGCCCGGAGAAAGAATCGTCCAGCGCCGGATGGGAAGGCGTTTGAAAAATTATTGCGCAAATACCGTGCTAGATAAAAAGTTGCAATGACTGCCATTTTATTCCCTAGGGTGTCTGCTAAAAAAACATATATAACGTTTGGGGGTTCTGAATAATTTTCTAGCAAAAGAATGATGATTTGTACATGTAGGAGAGAAGTACCAGAATAGGCCTGTATTGAAGGGGTTAATAGTAATAGCTAATTCTTCTCCAGTAATGGGGCGTTTAAGATGTGTAGGCCTGGTTTGGTCAGTTTTGGTAGTTTTAGGTCTGATAGAAAGGTCTTAAACGTCTTCTAATGAAATGGGGGATGGAGTTCTGGGGTTAATCAGTTGTAAAGTTTTATGTAAAACTCACCAAAGACCTGAGTCATGGTTTGTGGGCAGTGGGTAGGGGTCACATTGGGTTGTTTAAGGTGATCCGGAAAGGAATGGAAGGGCATAGGATTGAGTCTGGAAATTAACATTCTATGTGGTTTGTTGGAGAACTCGTAGAACTTTTGCTTACCCCATAGGAGGGATTTGTCTATAGCTGACATCTCCAGGGACTTTATCCTGTTTCACAGCAAGGTTACTGTCCGCAGTCTAGCCACCGTAGAAGAGGGAACTAGGGAGCGCTCAGCTGTTTGTAGTTCGGCCAGTAAGGATGATTTCAGGAGGGTGGTATCTTTATTTCTACGAGAGCTTACTGAAATACATTTCCCACTGAAATACGCCTTGTGAGCTTCCCATAGAGCGGATGGACTGGAGACAGTGCCTACATTAAGCAGAAAGTATTCTGTCAGAGCAAG
This sequence comes from Rana temporaria, assembly GCF_905171775.1. Taxonomy (NCBI): domain Eukaryota; kingdom Metazoa; phylum Chordata; class Amphibia; order Anura; family Ranidae; genus Rana; species Rana temporaria. The sequence continues at coordinate 291,419,317 of NC_053490.1, forward strand.
GGAAAGTAAAACTTTAATTTTGGGGACAAAAAGCCTCCAGTTCCTGTAAATTCTTGGGCTGTCTTGCATGAACTGCATGTTTGAGATCTCCCCAGAGTGGCTCAATGATATTGAGGTCAGGAGACTGAGATGGCCACTCCAGAATGTCCAAGTATGTCCCATGCGCAGCTTCCTGGCTGATGAATGCAAATGTTTCTCCAGTATTTTTTGATAACATACTGCATCTGGCCATCCATTTTTACAAAATTTCCTGTGCCTTTGTAGCTCACACATCCCCAAAACATCAACGATCCACCTCTGTGTTTCACAGTAGGAATGGTGTACTTTTAATCACAGGCCTTGACTCCTCTCCAAATGTAGCGTTTATGGTTGTGGCCAAAAATGTTGGTCTTATCACTAAAAATGACTTTGTGCCAGAAGGTTTGAGGCTTGTGCTGTTTGGCATATTGTAAGCAGGATACTTTGTGGCATTTGTGTAATAATGGCTTTTTTCTGGCGACTCGACCATCATGCAGTCCATCTTTCTTCAAGTGCCTCCTTATTGTGCATCTTGAAACAGCCACACCACATGTTTTCAGAGAGTCCTGTATTTCACATGAAATTATTTGTGGGTTTTTCCTTGCATCCTGAACAATTTACCTAGCAGTTGTGGCTGATACATTTCCCCTGAGGGAAAGTACCCAGGTCCCTGTATACTTTTTATGACAATACCATGCATATAAGCCTTTAAAATTAGCACTTTTGATTTCTCCCATAGACTTTTAAAGGGTGTTCCGCGGCTTTCGAATTTCCCGCAATCACTGCAAATTGTTTGCTATTCGGCGAACAGGCGAACACCCGGATGTTGGAGTCAAACTTACGTTTGACTCGAACATGGGCTCATCTCTACTCATTTTCCACTTCTTGATTAGAGTTTGAACACTGCTGATTGGCATTCTCAATTCCTTTTCTGTTTTATACAGTTCAACTACCTTTTTCCGCAGATCCTTTGACAATTCTTTTGCTTTCCCCATGACTCAGAATCCAGAAATGCCAGTGTAGCACTGAATGAAATATGGAAGGGTCTGTCAGGAGTCCAGAAACTCATTGACCTTTTACACACACTAATTACAAGCAAGCAGATCATAGGTAAGGATGGTTACCTTTAATAGCTATTCAACCCCCTTTGTGTCAACTTGTGTGCATGCAATCAGGCCAAAATCACCATGGTATGTAAACTTTTGATCAGGGTCATTAGGGTAGTTTCTGTTGTCATTATGATTTAAAAAGAGTAAACACAGTTTATTGATAATAAATGGCTTCAGCCGAACACTAACCATGAGTGAAAGAAACGTTTTTTGTGTTATCATTCCCTGAAAAATGGCAAAGAAATCAAATGTTGCCATGATATGTACACTTATCAGCACAACTGTATATATATATATTTAAAAAAACAGTCTCAAAACAACCAGGTAAATCTAAATGCTCTCATTCTCTTACACGAGAAGTCACCCTTGGTGTATTTAGAAATTAATGAGATGCATTCCACAGTCTATTTACAATCACATTCTGTCTAATCCACATCACTGTCACTCAAGCAAACCAAACCATCAATGCATCTCTCAGTCACTTTATCAAACATCAATTACATTTACATTAACTGTGCAGGCAATCAATAGCTCATAATTTGAAGCCGCCACTGAAAAGAAGTGGTTTTCATTTATTCTGTTAAACTGCAAGGTTTGGCTTTAATCTCCTTATAGATATAGTATGCACGTACTGTGCTTGTATTTTGCAGATGTAGACAACAACTAAGAATACGTAGATGATAAGCACGGTGCAGTTATGGTGTTCCACACCATATACATAAAACATTTAATAAAAATAAGTAATTATCATATCAAGGTTTTACTCCAGTTATATTACTTAAGATAGACAGATAAATAGATAACCATTCTACTGGCAATTTCCCTTATTTTATATACTGAGAGTCTGTCCACTGATCTGCCAGTTTTTCATACCACAATTTTTTCATTTGTTTTTCACTTTATTGTTTTTAAAGAATCTTTATTAAATTTACAAAAATTGACAGACAATCAAACAACCTTGCAGTATATCTCCCTGGTAAACTACGCATACAAGTTGCTTTCCCCATGATTGGAAGGCTCCAAGTATGAGATCTCCCCAACACGCTTAAAGCCACCTTTATATAATTTTCTTTACAATAGAAACATGAATTAGAAGACTAAGACTCGCCAGGGATTATTTGCGCCTCCTAAATTTAATTTGATTGTGTACACAGTGCATTAACCCCAATTGAGGCACAAAAAGCAATAAATCACTTTTTTTTTGAAGAGTGGAAAAGGATTAAAATCTTTTTACATTTGTTTTATGTTATTGTTGTCTTTTTTTAAATAGTGAAATTCCCTTTAATTTCCAATTACAGTGATACCTTGTATGTTAGGGTATGACAGGGTGTCGCCAGAAGTGGAAATACATGAAAAGTATCTCAATAAGGAACCCCAACAGCAATACAAATCCCAAAGATATATTATTTTGCTACTTAGTAGATTGAAAAGAAGCACCACTTACTATATTTAAAGTGTCATTGAACCCAGACTATGAAAAACTTGCATTACATGCATTACATGCTATATAACAGTGTGTACAGTACATACTCAGAAAGCTACTAAAGCATTTTTTGTGTAGATTAAAATATACCGGGTTGATACTGCCTTCAGCTGTCCCTTCAATCTACTTCATTGTCTCTGTGTCCCCATTACACCCTGAGATTTTGTAGACAAGCTGTTGTCATCTACTGAGCATGCCCCAGTTTCAGTTCCCTTCTACCCTCTTAATTTCCTCCTTTTTCTTATCTGGATTGTCCACATGAGTATAGAGTCTTGTATACACAGTGGTAAATGCCACTCTCATTTTATCCTTCTCCTCCATGCTCTTCTATTTATAAACACTATAGGGGCGGGATAGAGTATGTTTTTTTTTTATTACATTCGCTAAGAAACTCACAAAAAGTCCTATTTTTTATGTAAATCCATATTACTTATATCAAATATAATTTCTAATACCTGTAAAGTTAAAAAAGAGCCTTAGATGAAGATGCTGTCTGAATAAAATGGAAGCTAGTGTCAATTATCTTTAAATAAACCTACATATTATTATGCAAAACAAATACCAATTTGATGTTCAATAAAGATTTATATAGAGCTATTAAACAGTTGTATTGATATTTATCATCTAATTTGAATTGCATTTTTTTTTGTCATGTGATCGGCACAGCACTAATCCGAGCTATGCAGACACAGACTCATACTGTAGAGAGCACAAATATCTTTCCCAGCAGATGCCAAAGAACAGGGAAAAGTCATGTGACCACAAAGTCATGTGAACAGCACTGCAGGAATAAGGTAATAAGTAAAAAAAAAAAAATACAATGGCATGATATATATGATTTATGTGAATGAATTATGGCAATTAACACTTCTCTATTTAGTGTAACTTACTATCTAAACTAATTTTCTTTTAATGTTGAATTATCCTTAACCACTTGCCGACCACCCATCGCAAGGTGGCTTGGCATCGCAAATAGCTGTAGGTATACGTCAGTTCATGCACCAGCACTGTGTAGGCACATGCGCGCTGCTGGAGGCACGCGCACCGATCGGCCAGCAGGGGAGCCAATCAGTGGGTCTGGCGAACTCTGGCCACCCGCGATCGTTCCACTGCAGAGACAGAATGGGGACCTGCCATGGTAAATAAGGCAGATCTTTATTCTGACAGAGGATGACATAGGATCTTGTCTTGCTATACAGGAAGACAGATCTATGTGTTGTCCCAGTCAGACCATCCCCCATAGTTAGAAAACACACTCAGGAAACACAATTAACCCCTTGATAATCCCTGACGTTAACCCTTTCCCTGCCAGTGTCATTTAAAGTTTAAACAGTGATCAGTGGATATTTTTAGCACCGATCACTGTAATAATGTCACTGGTCCCCAAAAAAGTGTCAAAAGTGCCTGATCTGTCCGCCACAATGTTGCAGTCCCGCTAACAATCGCTGATCACCACCATTACTAGTAAAAAAAATAATAATAATAAATCTATACCCTATTTTGTACACACTATGGCCCGGATTCAGATAGGAGTTACGACGGCGTATCTCCAGATACACCGTCGTAACTCTGAGTGGCGGGGTCATATCTATGCGACTGATTCGTAGAATCAGTTACGCATAGATTTCCCTAAGATCCAACTGGCGTAAGTCTCTTACACCGTCGTATCTTAGGCTGCATATTTAAGCTGGCCGATAGGTGGCGCTTCCGTAGATTTACGCGAGGAATATGCAAATTAGGTAGATACGCCGATTCAGAAACGTACGTCTGCCCGGCGCATTTTTTTACGTCGTTTACGTTAGGCTTTTTCCGGCGTAAAGTTACCCCTGCTATATGAGGCGTATCATATGTTAAGTATGGACGTCGGGCTAGCGTCAAATTTTCCGTTGATTACGTCGTTTGCGTAAGTTGTTCGCGAATAGGGCTGGGCGTAATTTACGTTCACGTCGAAAGCATTGGCTTTTTGCGGGTTAATTTGGAGCATGCGCACTGGGATACGTTCACAGACGGCACATGCGCCGTTAGGCAAAAACGCCATTTACGTGGGGTCAGCCATCATTACCATACAACATGCCCACTGCATGGAGAATTTGAATTCCTTGGGCTTACGCCGGACCACATACGCTACGCCGCCTTAACTTAGGGCGCAAGTTCTTTCTGAATACGGAACTTACGCCCTAAGTTACGGCGGCGTAACGTATCTGAGATACGTTACGCCCGCCGATAGATACACAATTGTATCTGAATCTGGGCCCATAACTTTTGTGCAAACCAATAAATATACACTTATTGGGATTTTTTTATCAAAAATATGTAGCAGAATACATATTGGCCTAAACTGATGAAGACATTTTAATTTTTTATTTTTTTATTGGGTATGTTTTATAGCACAAAGTAATAAATATATATATTTTTTTTATCGTCCGTCTTTTTTTAATTATAGCACAAAAAAAATAAAAATGCAGAGGTGATGAGATACCACCAAATGTGGTAAAACAATGCAAATACATTTTATTTGGGTACAGTGTCACATGACCGCGCAATTGTCAGTTAAAGTAAAGCAGCGTCGTATCACAAAAAATGGCCTGGTCATTAAGGGGGGAAATCCTTCCAGTCCTTAAGCAGTTAAAGTATAAGCTCACTTTTGGAATGATCCTCCCATTTTTAGGGTGGAAAATGTAACATGTTCCAGCATCTGCTGCTCTCCCCCCCCCCGTGACAGTCAAGTATCTTCTCCCTGCACCCACTATCACTTTATTTAAAACAGCACAGCCATGCGGGACTCTGCCCACATGACAACATAATTCATTCACAGTTTTTGTGAATGAATGCCTACAAGTACCATCAAACATTGCGGCTGACGGCTTGTAGTTTTCAATGAGCAGTGAGGGCGCTGGTGAACATCCTAAGGCTTCATTTCCACTGGCGTTTTTACAGCCACTGTTGTTAGGCTTTTTTACAGCTTAAAAACGCCTGTCCATGTTTATTTTGTAAAAAAAAAAAAAAGTGGGAATCACAGGCAACTGTAAGCTCCCAAGCTGCAGACTGCAGACTGCTAGCATGGCTACTGGCAAAATCTATGGGCCAGATTCAGAGAGACTTACACCGACAGTAGATACGCCGTCGAATGTCCGAATGTGCGCCATCGTATCTTTGCGCTCATTCTTAAAATGAGATACGCCTCACTGTTGCCAAGATATGACCAACGTAAGTCTCCTACGCCGTCGTATCTTGGGTGCATATTTACGCTGGCCGCTAGGGGCGTTTGCGTTGATTTACGCGTTGAATATGTAAATAAGCAAGATACGCCGATCACAAACGTACGTACGCCCGTCGCAGTAAGCTACGCCGTTTACGTAAGGCGTTTTTCCAGCGTAAAGATAAACCACCAAAAAGATGGCGCAGCCCATGCAAAGGTATGGACGTCGGAAGTGGCGTCGGATTTTACGTTGTTTACGTAATTCGTGCGTGAATGGGGCTGGGCGTAAGTTAGGTTCACGTCGTACGCATTGAGTCATTGAGCCGTCGTATCGTAGGGAGTATTTGCGACGTGATTCTGAGCATGCGCGTGCATGCGCCGTACGAACGGCTCTTAATTTACATGCGGTCACGGTTAATTTAAATGTAGCACGCCCACTACCTGCCTACTTTGAATTAGGCAGGGTTACACCGGCCCATTTTCGCTACGCCGACGTAACTTACGGCGCAAGTGCCTTGTGAATACTGGCCTTGCCTCACTATGTTACGTTGGCGTAGTGCAAATGGGATGCGCTACGCCGGCCAAAAGATACGCCGATCTCTCTGAATCTGGCTATATGTTTCTATATACACAATATGCACAAAGTAGAGGAAGAAAATAATTGCAAGTAGAGTTTTTTATATATATATATATATATATATATATATATATATATATATATATATATATATATATATATATATATATATATATATATATATATATATATATATATATTTGAGGTGTCTTCCTAACAGTATGCTTTTGCTTTCATACCATTTTTCTTCTGCTTTTTTCCTGCTATATTATATATTTCCCAAATCTTTAGCATGATTGACACCCTCATGTAAATGCTACCCTTGTTCAGATAAACCTTCACTATCAAACTCCCATCGTCTCATCACACATCCATTCTGCTCTACAAGGAGAATTTCAACAAGGCCCAAGGTTAATGTTTTCCGACCTGATTGGTCACAAATGAGACAACTTCAGACTGGGGAGATAATGCTGTGGAGGCATGCGTTTGTAAATTACACTTGTCTTCTCTGACTGAAAAACTATGAAACCATGCTGTAGTATCTCTAGTCAATCAAGGTCAAAGATTCCATCCGGGGAGCCTTACCGTGCAGTCCCTGCCTTCTTTTAACTGTGACTACTGACAGCTAAGGTCTTTTAAACAGATATGCTGACAGAGTAAAAGACAGACTGAGAAATATTGTAAGGAGGTTGCTTTGGTGTCAAACTAAAGCAAGTATTTTTGTATGTAATCTAAGAAATGCAGATGCTCAACTACCTAGAAATGTTATGCAGTAGATACTTATTATTCAGGCTCATTGTACTCTTCAGTTTTTCACAAAGACTGTTTAATAGAATATACTGAAAAAATATTTTTAGCCAGCTGTTATGGAAAGCCTCTGTTGTCAGAAAGCAAAATTAATGCTCAATGCCACCTATGCATCATTTGCTCATATATCATAAAGATACCCTGTTGTTTACATCAACAAAAATCTTCCCATAAGTATATATGCACATTTTCAGTCTCCCTTGTGTAGATATATAAAAGCCTTAAGACTGCTGCTAGACATATATTGAATGTCATGCCAGCAGACGTATTACTTAATGACACTCTATAGCAGGGATAAGCAATCAGCGGACCTCCAGCTGTTGCCAAACTACAAGTCCCATCATGCCTCTGCCTCTGGGTGTCATACTTGATGCTGTCAGAGTCTCACTATGCTTCATGGGACTTGTAGTTTGGCAACAGCTGGAGGTCCGCTAATTGCATATCCCTGCTCTATAGTATTCCACTCAACCCTGATCAAATAAAATGGTAAAGTGGTATTAAACTCTCATTTAAAAACAATTCTAACAGGTAGGGTAGGCCCGGTCATTCAAGCAGCCAGAGAGAGCACACCCAGAAGAAGTCCAGGCAAATATGGAAGTGCCTGTGACCAGCAGGAGTGGTGACAGCTCAGTACTGAAGGGCTTTGTTTGACATGTAAGTCTGCCACAATGTGCTTATGTGCTGTGCATATGTGCATACTACTAGGACTACCAATAAAAAAAAAACTCCTGGGGCCCATTTAAAAATAAATAAAAAAAAAGCAGAGTTTAATACAACTTTTAGTAAGGAAATAAGTATTACGCTTGCCAAAGATGATCTTATTTTCATTCCTGCAACCGCAATTGTGTTCTCCCGGTTGGAGGAACGCAGTGATTATTGCTAGTGGCTATAGCCATGATCTATGGATAGAATGGAGTACAATCAGCCTGCCCATACAGGGTTCAAATCTGCTAAACCAGCCGAGATTCTATGACCGGCTTATGGGTGGAGAAGCTGTGCCAGCACAGAGAATAATTGGACACACCCAGAAAAGCAGAGGCCTATGACATACAAGGATTGAGGGGCTTTGCCTGCAATTTCTCAAGTTGGTTACAGGGTCTCTTTAAAGTTTGCTTCTTACATTACCTTCTTTTAATGCATGTGTAAATCAAAATAGGTATGTTGTTCCATAATGAAGAGCTGTTGATATCATTAGCTTTAACCAAAACATAATTTTTACCTATTTTAGTTGCAATGGGAAAGAAACTAATATAGAGGTCAGCACCCTGGAAATGTTGTGTCTTTGTCCATCCCTTCCACTACATCATGCTAACTGACAGAAGCCTTTTTTTTAGACTCATAATAGTTTTTGTAAATCAGACAGTTTTATTTTATTTTTATTTATTTGAATGTGCTTATACTGTATTATCCTTTTGATTATATATGAATATGGCTTAGTGGAGTTCTTCTTTAACTCTGAGAAGTAAAGTGTAAAAATTAATGAATGCCTTTTTTTTCAGCGTAATAGATAGCTCTAAGCATTGTAAGACTTGTGCTTAGCAACAAACATTGCCTTAATGCAATCCTGCCATCCTGAAACCACATGGAGTTTTATCTCCTGCCAAACTCCAGGACAGGGTTTGAACGGCTTTCCATTCATTTCTATCTAGAAGCCATAATGGAAGCAGAAGAAGGTTTTATGGGCTAAACTGGAAGGCTGTATGACTTGCAGATATCCCAGCATGAAGGGGACCTAAGTCATTACAGAAAGCAGCAGTTACTTTTCACCTCCCTGCTGATTTCCCCTTTCAAGGAGAAAATGTATTCATCAGTCAGGGACTTAAGATATGTGGTCTAGTAGATTTTAACTGTTTATGTGATGGACCCTAATAGTCAAAAATGCTAAAATGTACAGTGTATAGCTTATATACATAATTAAATTAAGGGTGCATATATATTGTATTGTTTACCTATAATCTATTTATTCGTTTATGCTTTGGCTTTAAAAGAGGCTGATTCGTAAAAACAGCAGGATAAGAGTATACAGCTAGAACTTGTACTGTAGTGATTAATCAATGTTGTTTATTTTTTCAAAAAATAAAGAATCATCTTCGAAATTTGTGATATTTTCCTATTCTTCGTCTTTTTAATGTAAACGCAAAAAAGCTATTTTTTTTATTATTAATTTCAGATTCAGATGGCCATTTCATATGTTTATAGTAATAGAGTTCTTCAAATTCTCCTTCTTAAATGTTAACATAGAGTCATTTCCGTTACTTGTTTTTGAGATTTCTACAACCTTAAGATATTAGGCAGCACATTGTAGAGTACATTGAATTAGTAGCTTACAATATACATCACAGTCATAATATAGAAACAAATTATGGCCCCTATGGCTCTGGTAATTATACATAACTGTGAAAAAAAAAATTCCTACAGAGGCCAATTAGGTTTAATCCCTTACAAAGGAAGGAATCTGACTGGTCATCATGGCAAACAATTACACATATCTTTCCATTTTAGCTTACCAAGTTTCTTATACATAGTTTAGTATGTATTTAGGTTATGAGAAGAACATCTACAAACTCCATGCAGATGGTGCCACCTTTTTAAATGTCACATGCAAATAGAGATAGCTACTTAGCCATCATGCTAAAGTCAATTGAGATCATGGATACACTAAAGGAAAGCCAAATTTGTGACCCTTAGCAACCATATAAAAACCATGTTTAATTGTGTTTTATATATGTCTATTTATTCCCTCCGACACAGTTATCACCACACACACCTGAATTTGGCTCTATATTAAATGTAATTTTTGTATTTAGGAAATCGCAAGCATTTGGAATTATTGGAATCAGTGGTTAAAATTATTGAAATTAGTTTATTGGGGATGGTTTAATTTTGCCTTCACTGTTTTAGCAGTATTGGTCAGCTGCTGCCCATTTGACATTTTGGATACACTCTTTCATCTTTGGGTTTTCCCACTCCTTCTTTTGTACTCTCTATATTGTAAAATAAACAAATAACTTATTTTGGCCACAGCTAGTGTACAGCCCTGGAAAATAAAGCACAGAGATCTCACCAATAGAATGCTCAAGGGATGTAAGAAGTTGCCAGGTAGTTTAACTTTTCGACTTTACCGAAACAGAAATATCAGCTTTGGGTGGATTGAACCTTTAAAATCAGGGAGAGAGGAAAAATCTCCCAAGATTTGAAGAGGTAACCATAGCAAAATAATTTTGCACCAACAGCAGGTTAGTGAGCTGTAACTCTAGTTTACCTATGTACATGTATTTAGGCAAGCATTGTTGTTTGGTTAGAGATGCTATGTCACTGCTTATTAAATTAACCTCTGAAACAGAGAAAAACAAATACAGCACCTATATATACAAATGCTTGTGAGATTTGATGTTAGAAAGAAAAATGTTGCAAAAATCATAAATAAGCTGCATGTGCAAAATATCCAGTTTTGCTCTTGACGGTTGTCAAATTCATATTGTTTCAGGTTTTAGAAATTCCACTCTCCTTTTTTTTTGCCAGCTTAGTTTTCTCAAAGGCGTTCAATGTTTCTGTAACCGATATAGTAAGTAACCAGCAAGATTTTCTCTGTAAAAGATTCATGTGTGCACTTGTCTGATGGGTATAGCTTTATAATCCCTGTTGTGGGCAAGGATTAGACAACAAGATAATTAACAATTTAGACATCCACAGTGCTGCTTATCTGCACAACTGTCTCTAAAAAACATCTTTATCAAGGAATTGTGATGCTTGGTATCATGTTCTTTACTTGACAAAATGTTAATGCGTGTCCTGGCTTATTGCACCATAAGACAAGAAAGGGACATCGGATTCCTGTGATTAAAGTACCAGAGGGGAGCAAGAAGAAGGCTTATTTCTAGGTATATATATATATCTCGTTTTAAAACTTTGCTATTGGTATTTCAGTAAAGCTATAAAAGCAATGTTGCTTGTATCTTTTGTTTTGGCAAAATAACACTCTTTGGTATGTTTGTCATAGTGAGTGTTCGTAAATGTGCATTGCTTGAAGACTGTATATATATATATATATATATATATATATATATATATATATATATACACACACAGTATATATATGGCCGCAAAGCGGCTCCTCTGCTACATGATTCTGCACTTCCAAGTCTGGGGCGCACATGCCGGCGACCTGCTCCTGCTGTGATTGGATACAGCCGATCGTTCTTGAGAGAGAAAGAATGGAGGTCTGCATATGTAAACAAAGCAGATTGCCATTCTGTGAGAAGGGGAGGTAGTGATCCTGTGTTTCTGTTAAGCAGGAACACAGATCTCTGCCTTCCCACATTACCATTACAAGCATAGGTGTGCACAGCCTTTGGCATTAGGGTGTACACCCCAAAGCCCAAGCACACTACCCATCACTCACGATGTTCATTCAGAAATGGAGGGGGCCAACAAATCACCTATTTATTGGCCCCTTCCCCACTCCTAAAACATCCCAGCAGCAACAGTCAATAGGAGAGGAGGGAAGCTTGCAGTGCTGCGGGGGGGAAGTTGGGAGCCAGCCAGGGCAGTAGGGGGATCTGTGCTGCACAGGGTGATTAGGGTGTGCCTGGGCACACCTGGCACACCCTGTGCGTACGCCTATGATTACAAGTAGAAATTGGAAGATTCAGGATTGCTAAATCCAAACATCTGGTTGGTGGGACTTTAGATGAGACTGTGGCCATCCGGCACACAGGTCTCCATCCCTGGTAGTATTGAGCGAAGGGGGACTGAGGGAAAAGGTTGGGACTTTAAATGAAACAAAACATTGAGGGCAGAACGAATCAGTAAGTAAAATAAAATAGGCTGTTTATTAATGACAAAATGATTACAAGTAGCCCCCACACAGTTAGCAAGCACTCCCTAGGAACACATTTAACCCACTGATCGTCCCTGATGTTATACCCTTTCCTGCCAGTGTCATTAGCACAGTGACATTGCGTATCTTTAGCACTGATTAGTGTCACTGGTCCCCAAAATATGTCACTTAGTGTCCGATTTGTCCGCCGCAATGTCACAGTCCTACAATAAGTCATTACTAATATAAAAAAAATCTATAAATCCATAAATCTAACCCATAGTTTGTAGCCGCTATATTTTTTGTGCAAACCAATCAATATATACGCTTATTGTGATTTATTTTTTTATTTTTTTTTTCATTCATTTTTATTCATATTGGCATAATTTGATGAAGAAATTTGATTATTTCCATTTTTTTTATCAGATGTGTTTTATAGCAGAAAGTAAGAAATATTGTTTTTTTTCAGATTTTTGGTATTTTTTTTGTTTATAGTGCAAAAATTAAAAAAACATAGGGCCAGATCCACAGTGAGAGTACGCCGGTGTATCTACTGATACGCCGGTGTACTTTCAAATTTCCTGCGTCGTATTCCATCAAACCAAGATACGAAGGCATCTGGGTTTGATCCGACAGGCGTACGGCTTCGTACGCCTTCGGATCGTAGATGCAATACTTCGGCGTCCGCTGGGTGGAGTTTGCGTTGTTTTCCGCGTCGGGTATGCAAATTAGCTATTTCCGACGATCCACGAATGTACGTGCGGCCGTCGCATTCTCTTAGGTCGTCTCTAGTCGGCTTTTTGCGGCATATAGTTAAAGCTGCTTTTTTGCGGCGTATAGTTAGATTTGCCATGTTAAGTATGGCCGTCGTTCCTGCGTCGAAATTTGAATTTTTTCTTTTTTTTGCGTAAGTCGTCCATGAATCACGTCTAAGTTTAAAAAATGACGTCCTTGCGACGTCATTTTACGCAATGCACGGCGGGAAATTTTGAAACGGAGCATGCGCAGTTCATTCGGCGTGGGAACTCGCTTCATTTAAATTAAACACGTCCCCAAATTGCCGATTTGAATTCCGCCGCCAGAAATACACTACGCCGCCGTAACTTACGGCGCAAAATCTTTGAGGATTTGAAAGAACGCCAGGTAGGTACGGCGGCGTAGCGTATCTCTGATACGCTGCGCGGGTGCAGATCTATGTGGATCTGCCCCATAGAGTTGATCAAATACCACCAAAAGAAAGTTATATTTGTGGGAAAAAAGGACATACATTTTATTTGGGTACAGCATCGCATGACCACGTAATTGTCAGTTAAGGTAAAGCAGTACCATATCGCAAAAAATGGCCTGGTCATGAAGGGGGGTAAACCTTCCAGAGGGCAATTGGTTAATGTACCAGATATCTTCTTACTACCCTGTTATGGAAAAATTACATTCCAACATGAAATCAATTTCCTATTTTGGAAAAAAAAAAACTTAATTGAAATTTCAGTTTACATCAGCTAAATACATTCCAGGTGCATCAAAACAAAACGTGTGCCAGGTCATAGGCCGCGTACACACGATCGGTCAAAACCGATGAAAACGGATTGAAGGTCCGTTTTCATCGGTCCAAACTGATGGTTAGTATGCAAAAGCATTGGTTAAAAACCCGCGCATGCTCAGAATCAAGTCGACGCATGCTTGGAAGCATTGAACTTCTTTTTTTTCTGCACGTCGTTGTGTTTTACGTCACCGCGTTCTGACACAATTGTTTTTTTAACTGATGGTGTGTAGGCACATCAGACCATCAGTCAGCTTCATCGGTTAACCGATGACAATGGTCCTTTGGACCGTTCTCATCGGATGGACCGATCGTGTGTACGCGGCCTTACAGTTTGTGTGTTATTCCCTGGCAATATACTCTCTTTAGAGAGCTAGAGCTTTCCAATCAGCAAGGAACAGTAGCTTTGCTGATTGCAAGGCTATAGGTCTCACACACAGGGAGCATCTTGAGCCTCTACAGAGAGACCACTGCTTAACCACAGAGAGTCAGGCCCCATACACACGTCCGAGGAACTCGACGTGCCAAACACATCGAGTTCCTTGTCGAGTTCAGTGTTGAAGCCGCCGAGGATCTCGGCGGGCCGACTTTCCTCATTGAACAATGAGGAAATAGAGTTCCTCAGCGGCTTCCTCGCTGAAAAGTGTACACACGACCGAGTTTCTTGGCAGATTCCAGCTCCGGCTGAATTCTGCCGAGAAACTCGGTCGTGTGTACGGGGCCTAAGTGATCTTCTTTATAGCATGCTGATGAAGAAGATAATTTTCTAGTCAGGCCATGGCTGTTTTCTATAACAAACTATAAGACTACACACAGCTTTTGTTTTTGTTGGAATAGAATGTTCATTTGTATTTTATGCAACAACTAAATCAATATCAGTATTCTGTAGAGATATAGGGGCAGATCCACGTACCTTCGCACAACAATATGCCGGGCGCAGCGTATCTAAGATACACTACGCCGCTGTAACTTATTATTTTTTTCGAATCCTCAACGAATTTGCGCCGTAAGTTACGGCGGCGTAGTGTATCTTTGGCGGCTTAATGGTGCGCCATTCAAATCTCTGTGATGGGGGCGTGTTTTATGTAAATACGTTGTGACCCGACGTAAACAACGTTATTTTTAACTGCACCGTCCGTGGGGGTATCCCAGTGCGCATGCTCGAAATGAACCCGGAACAAGCCAATGCTCACGACGGTGACGTCATTCTACGCAAATCCCTATTCGCGAACGACTTACGCAAACGATGTAAAAAATTCAAAATGCGAGGCGGGAACGACGGCCATACTTAACATTGAGTATGCCTCATAACAGTAGCTTTAACTATACGCCGGAAAAAGCCGAACGCAAACGACGTAAAAAAATGCGCCGGCCGGACGTACGTTAGTGCATCGCCGTAACTAGCTAATTTGCATACTCAACGGGGAATTCGACGGAAACGCCACCTAGCGGCCGCCGAAAAATTGCATCTTAGATCTGACGGCGTACTAAGACGTACGCCGGTCGGATCGAGCAGAGATGCCGTTGTATCTTGTTTTGAAGATACAAAACAAAGATACATCGCGCAAAATTTGAAATTACGCAGCGTATCAAGAGATACGCCGGCGTAATTATTTTGTGGATCTGCCCCATATTCTTCAACCAGTAGATGGCAGCCTTTATACGTTTGTAGATATGTATCTATAGTTCAAGTCTATGTCTTTTCTCTATAATAAAAAGTTCTTGTTTTCTGTCTGCACTTAAGCAGCAGATAAAACCCATGGGAACTGTACACTGTCTGTTCTGCATGACTATTTACAGAATTTCTAATAGTTTTAATGCACCTAGGATGTATTAAGCTGACTAAAACTATACATGTATATGGTATTAAAGCGGGGTTACAACCACAATTAGCATTTTTTTAATGTATGTCCTTTCATCTTTTTTTTTATAATATAAATCCGTTCACTTACTATTTTACAATCCGCCGCCGCTCCGCATAGTTATTCAAAAAAGATAGTTTATACAACTATGTCCACACCGTTGTCATTTTGCTTGTGGGCATTGTGAAGCCCACAAGCACTTACTTCCTGGAAGTCTTGGATAGGGAGATATAATGGGGTAGCGCACTGCATCCTGGGAAATGATGACATTTCCCAGGAGCATTAGCGTGCTGAGGAACCGAGGGAGATGACGTCAGTCAATTTTTTTTAATTTTTTAGGTCTAATGAATAATGAAAAAAAAATTTGGGATGGAAACTCCACTTTAATCCAATCTATTTACCTTACAACAAACTAATGACATCAATACAAGACCAGGCTTGGTTGTTGGCCAGATTCATATTTTTTGGCCAAATGTATATGACAAACATGGATAGTTCTTGGGGTATCAGCAATAACAAGTTAAAATCAGATTGGACAATTGTTTACCAACAATTGCATAGTGTGTACCTAAGTTGTATGTA
Source organism: Rana temporaria (assembly GCF_905171775.1). NCBI lineage: Eukaryota > Metazoa > Chordata > Amphibia > Anura > Ranidae > Rana > Rana temporaria. Next base: position 291,435,313 of record NC_053490.1, read on the forward strand.
ATTTGTTTGTCTCCCATCTTCACATTCATGTTTATACTCTATCAATTACCCCCCCCCCTCTTATTTAAGAGGCTGGAGGACCATCTATCCTCCTGGTCTATGTTTGACCTGTCTTGGATCTAAAGAATTGATGCCATTAACATTATCATTCTACCTAAGCTCTTTTATTTCTTCCAATCCTTGCCAGTCCCACGAAATTTCCAGGCAAATGTTCTGCATTTCCTTTGGGATAAGAAGGGACACCGACTCAGGAAGAAAATGGTAACAAGGAGGATTGGGGTGCCTCATTTTTGGAACTACTATTGAGCTGCCCAGTTGGCACAACTTACTGTAGTAAACCCGGAAGAAACCCAACTGGGTGTATATAGAGAGAGAGAGAGACGCTATACACATTTTTACAGCGGATTATCTAATGTGGTGAACCTCTAGAGAGAGACTTTAGTTCCAACGCTGTCACATTAGTTTGGCCTTTTGGATCAGATGTGGACCAGTACTTCTCTTATTTATCTTGGATCAGATTTCATTCCACTCGCTCACATTTTTAATAATCTTAACTTTCCACACAAACATTTCAGAAGTGGATAAACAAGGGTCTGTACTATGTTGGCCATTTTTTCAAACATAACAGATCTTTTACCATTTTACAACATACGCTTGCGCATTTGGAGCTGCCCCAATCTGACCTTTTTTTTATCCAAATCTCTGACTTCCTGAAATCTTTGCACTCCCCTGCTCCCCATGTGGACAGGCTACCACTTATATATGGGCTACTTCTCCCAAAAGCTACCATATATGGCAGACTAGGATAGGGACCTCCCTACAGACCTTGAGTTAGAGCCTTGGCACCCTAGTCTCGGAGGAGTCTTGAATGCTTCACTGGCAGAGGAAAATCTCAAGGTTTTAACTGGTTTAATGGTATTTAGTCCCCTATCTGGCTAAGATGTATGCTACTGCCTCACTATACCATATTGATTTAGCGGATGTTCTATGTGGGGGAAATATGCTTTATACATTACGTATATGGTGGGACTAGTTTGCACAGTTTTTGAAATAAGGTTTTTTCCCAGCTCTGCCAAGTTACAGAATCTCGATTTTACAGCAACCTCAAATTGAATTACTGAACAAACTTTTCCTTTAGCTCGGAGATTGATTTTATTTGTCTGGCTGCTAAAACCACAATAGTGGGAACTTGGAAACAGCCCTCGGTTTTTTTAAGAAGAATGAACCATAAGGCATCATGGATTATGATCCACAAACAGATTGCAAGTCAGAATTTTGATAAGGTACAGCAATCTGAAAGTACATGGGTCCCTTTGGTTAAATACATACATATCAAGTTGAATCAATCCCCAGTGCTGCCCTCACCTTCACGCTGAGGCATTGTACACACGACCGAGGAACTCATCGTAAATGAAACATCGTTTTCCTTGACGAGTTCCTTGTTAGGCTTGTCGAGAATCTTGACAAGCTTTCTTTGCGTACACACTGTCAAGACAAAATCTTGTCGTTCTCAAACGCGGTGATGTTCAACACGTACAATGGCACTATCACTATAAAGGGGAAGTTCGATTCCATTGGCGCCACCCTTGGGGCTGCTTTTGCTAATCTCGTGTTACTGCGTGCTAAGTAAAGGTTTGGTGAGAGACGATTCACGCTTTTCAGTCTGTTACAGCGTGACAAATGTGCTATCTCCATTACGAACGCTACTTTTACCGAAGGTGCGCTTTATTCTGAGCATGCGCGGGTTTCTAAGCATACACATGAACGTTTTCCTCATCATAAACCAGCCCGACGAGAAACACGATGAGGAAATTGAGACTCCCGACGAGGAAAAAGAGAACTTGAACCGATCGTGTCAGAACGCGGTGATGTAAAACACAACGAAGTGCTGAAAAAAATGAAGTTCAATGCTTCCAAGCATGCGTCAACTTGATTCTGAGCATGCACAGGTTTTTAACTGATGGTTTTGCATACTAACAATCGGTTTTGACCTATCAGTTACCATCCATAGGTTAAATTTTAAAGCAAGTTGCCATTTTTTTAACCTAAGGTTTTTAACCTACACACAATCGGTTTGGACTGATGAAAACGGTCCTTCAGACTGTTTTCATCGGTTTAACCTATCGTGTGTACGAGGCTTAAGGGAGTTAACCCCTTCGGAAAGTTTACTCTTATTCCATGGTTGGAATTTCCGACAACAAATGTTCGATGTGAGCTTTTGGCCGGATATTCCGACCATGTGTAGGCTCCATAAGACATTTGCTGTCAGAATTTCAGACAACAAATGTTTGAGAGCTGGTTCTCAATTTTTCCGCCCTTCACATGAAAAGCACAGACTATTTGTTGATGTTGCAGCTTCACTATACACAGGATAAAGGGTGTTTTGTTAATTGAATGCACAATGCAAACATAAGTAGGGTGTTATACAAATAAAATCTTCCTTTAAAGGTGAGTGGGAGAAAGCAGATTACAAGCCCTTAAAACATATTCCGCGACATGCTCTGTTTTCCTGAAAACCACATTAGCGTGTTTTGATTAAGGGTAATTAGAGGCATATTCTCGATACATTACAGAATTTGTTTTGTAACTCCCAGCAAAGACATTACATTGAATTTAATGAGTTTACAGTGTGTTATTAATGACTATAATTGGCTTTTAGATCACACAGCATAAATTGTCTGATCATGCTCCCTGACTTTTTCTAATCATCTTTAGAATGGATAGCAGTATCTCTAAAGATGGGAAGCCTTGCTTACTGTTAGAGTATTAGGCTCTCCTAACTTTCTGGCCCTTTTCTGTCTTAATACAGGACTTTAAATTCTGCAGCAGTGTCTACTCTACAATGACCATACATTGTTATGTCACTTGTGTGATCTTCTATTTTGAGTTGACGCCATTGTGTTGTGTAACTCATGCTATATTTACTATGCCTGCTATTAGACATATTGTATGTCTATAGATGCCACTGGTGAACATACATTCTTACAAAAAAAAAAAAAAGCTTCCTGCACTGGATAAAAATTCAAAGCTTTTTCTGGATAGGCTGTGGTATATTCATTGGATTAGCACTAACTTCTGTTAGCACTGATCAGAAAATTGCAAAGGGGTCTATATACTGCTAAACATCCAGGTATATTAAAAAAAAGCTAGTTGACCCCAAATATTTTACCTATAAGTGGTGTTGCCATAATTCCTGACTGTATTCTGACCTAGCAGTCTTCTATGATCTCACCTACCCTCTTCATATTCTAGCTCTTCTTAAAAAAATCTTAGATATGCTATCAGTACATCATGGAATTTTTCGATCTTTTATTAAGGTGTTGTCAATCATGGCTTCAGAGCCAGGTAGGGTCCCTTTCTCAAGATACAGACATACTTGTGCCAACAGACAATTTACATACATTATTAAAACCTTGCGCACCATCAGCCACAACAACCAAAGATACTGTTGGGTGGAAGGTTCAGACAAAAAAGGACACAGCAGTGCCTTGATAAAATATTGAATATAAAAATGTTATACTGCCAGTATTCTTCATCTATTCAGCTGTGCACTCGTTGGTGAAATAGGAATTTATGTTATGCAGTGTGGGCTTCTCTTTCTCTTCAACATTCTGTTGAATTTCTTGCCTTCAACTTTGGGCCTGTCTCATTCTTCTAACATTGCATGGGAAAACCATTCTAGAAATGTAGAGCCAAAGCAGATGTATTCATCACTAGTATAGAAAACTGTTTTAGCAAATGCAGTAGCCAAGGGAGATGAACAGAGCTGGTATTACTGACCAAGTAATGCATGCCAGGTTTGTAATTTCTCGCCAGCGAACTGTATATGAGATGTGAAAACAATGACATTATGAAGCTGTTGAGAATTGAGACTCTGGCATCTGCTTACACAAAGGGTGGTCTGAAAGCAGAAAGAGGTCTGGCAACCAGACTGCCCATAGCTAAAACTTATTAGACTGCCATTTGCATACATTTGCCTCACTTTCATTAGCTTTTTCTCTTCGCTGAGAATGCTGGAAACAATTATAAACATATTAAAAAGCCTGAATTATAGCTGTGCTAACTGGGTGTCTAAGTGACTTGTTAGCAGCTAATTGGTCTGCTAATTATGTAGTAAACAGTATGGGATGCTGAATAAAAAATATGTCCTTTTGCCACAGTGCTATGGGAGGCTAACACAACTCAGTGGGCATATAGAAAATGAACAGAACCTGGCATAACTTTCAATCATGCATCAACCTTTTATGATGTATTCGTTTTATTACACTGCAACTGAGTCCCACCAGTCTGTTTCATGGGGTTGAAGAGCTAAGTATGTCATCTTTACATTCTGCCAGCAATATATGAGCATGCTACAATATTCCATGCAAGCCAGGAAAACATATTAATGAATTTATCATCCTGTGTTTATATAAATCATGATTCTGTTTAACTAATGGGTCATAGATTACAGTGTGTGTACTTTGACGAAGAACTGAAACATTGTAGAACAAAGGTTTGACAATACTTACTGTTTTGTATGGCTATTTGTTCTATAGGCAATATTATTCCAAAATTAACAATTTAAAAAAGATACGCAAAAAAAAATTATATTGTAATCTTGTATTTTATATTATTGTTTGATCTGAAGAGATATTGATTAAAGGAAATCTCGGACCAAGCTGACCATTTCAGTGCTGATTTAATTAATGCATTGTTCATACAATAAATGGTTGTCTCCAGACACTAAAGTAAACCCGTCAGGAGTGAAACATAGGGCTGACATCCTTCTGAAAATACCAATTGATTGACTGTCACATAGACTCACTAATTCTAATACTGTTAAAGACCCTAGGGGCATTGCTGGGGTCCAAAAAGTCTCAAAGCTTGATTGTGCACAACTGAGGTGAAGCATTGCAGATTGCCAGATTGAACAAGACTCACATCCTTCTTTGCTCCTCATGTGGCTTCTATTTTGTCTCTCGTTGCTATCTTTCCCTCTCTATTACTGTCTTAAATAGTTCTTAACCACTTGACCTCTAGAAAATGTACCCCCTTAATGAGCAGTCCAATTTTTGCGATACAGCACTGGGTTACTTTAACTGACAATTACGACACTCTACCCAAATAAAATATGTGATTTCTTTCCCACAATTAGAGCTTCCTTTTGGTGGTATTTGATTTGTTTTTTGTTTGTTTTTTGAACTATAAACAAAAAAAGACTGATCTTTTTGAAAAAAAAAAAAAACATATATATTTTTTACTTTCTTCTAAAAAACCTATCCTATTAAAAAAAAAATGTCCAATATGTATTCTGCTACATGTTTTTGGTAAAAAAAATCCCAATACGTGTATATTGATTGGTTTATGCAAGTATTATAAAATCTACAAACTATGAGATATATTTATGGAATTGGTATAAAAAAAAATGTATATACTAATAATGGTGGCGATCAGTGACTTATAGTCAGAGTGCGATATTGTTGTTCACAAATTAACACTTTTGAAACTTTTTGGGAGCCAGTGACACTAATACAGTGATCAGTGCTAAGAAAATATGCACTGTCACTCTACTAATGACATTGGATGAGAAGGGGTTAAACATCTAGGGCAGTGATGGCGAACCTTGGCACCCCAGATGTTTTGGAACTACATTTCCCATGATACTCATGCACTCTGCAGTGTAGTTGAGCATCATGGGAAATGTAGTTCCAAAACATCTGGAGTGCCAAGGTTCGCCATAACTGATCTAATGTGATCAAAGGGTTAACTGTGCACCTAGCCAGCGTTTTGTGTTTACTGTGTGCTGCTTCACTAGAGAAAGTAGGCAATCCTTATCTCTGGAGATATGCCTTGTTTAGGCATATCTCAGTTGTTCATGTTTTACTAATTATTGGGGAGAGCCAGATGACATCGAGAAGCAGCCCACCTGTGCCCCTGCAGGCAAAAATGCAGAATCACATAAATATACCTGATTCTGCCCACAGCTGCCGCCCTGTAGCCGTAAAAGTACTATAGGGTGGTCAGAAAGTGGTTAACCTAGCTAGAAAGAAAATATATTTTCCAATTTGACCTAAAAATTAGAAAGAAGGTTTTACTTGATGCTTTGGCCAAAATTTGAGTTTGGACAGTACACAAGGGTGTCTGTGTATCTGCTACTTAAAATAAAAATCTTTCCCTTTCTCACTATATTGCCCTATTAAGCAGTTAGTATCCATAACTTTTTTAAAAATTAGTGGCTGTAGGTCTGAGACATAGGGTACTTGACTGGTGATCTGGGGCAAATTAACCAGGTTCTGGGATCTGGTAATGTCCTATTAAGACAATGACCCAGAAAAAGAATGCAAACAGGAAAACTAGAATTAAAGATTACTCCTGATTTGCATACTGTACTTGTTTTGAGCCAGTAACTCAGTGGGTTTTGTTTTCTATATAACTAGAATATGCAAATTGGACCGTCATGTAGCTTAGTAAATAAGGTGATTTTTTGTTAACTTAATTTATCCAATAATGTGCAATCTTTTTTTTCCCCTGGCACCTGTAGTGCTACACCCGCAGGACCTGCTTAATTATTTTCTGTCCTGTACTCTGCCTCAACCCCAATAACAGTCTCAGTTCCCTCTGGCACACCTGGCAATAGTGTAAGTGCAAGGGCCAATGAGAAACACAAATGTTATGATAAAACACAGAAATTGTCTTTACTGCAATATTTCGGTGGAAAAGAGTAACAAACAGTAACAATATATATTCAACAAATGCAATTGGAGAGCAATAACTGAGATTAAGAGTAATATAGCTCAATACCATATTCAGGCTGCTTTCAGGCTATTCAAAACCTGAAATAACCCCAAGACCGGACTTAAACACTTGTATAACAATAAATCAAAATATGGAAATCTGTACCAGATTGGTTACCTTTACTCAGGTTGGCTCTATGAGTGCAGCAGGAGGAGAGCAGAGGAATGACCCCCTCTTCTGTCTCCTGACACCACAGGCCCAACTTCAAACACTGTATTCAAATCACTATTTAATGGCTAAACTTCCCTAATAAACTGTCCCATTGTGTGTGGGCCCATATGGCACTAGTAGCTTCAGTCCCTTTGAAGAAAGATGAGGCTTTGTATCCTCAGCTAGCCACTTAAATTCATGAAAAGCAGGGCTAAACAACACAACTGGCCCAGATTATCTAGTAAAGAATGCACGATCTTCCTCAGCAAGGTTAAAGGACAGTGTCTCTGTGAATGGATGGAATTATCCTTTAGCCCTGTCGCACTACAAGTGTCAGCAAGATGACTAACAGCAATAATGTCTGTATACAGTGTCCTTTTTGACTGTTTCATGTTACAAAATTTAACTACTTCAATATCAGGCACTTACACCTCCTTCCTGCCCAGGCCAATTTTTTGCTTTGAGCGCTGTCGTACTTTTAAAGACATGTTATGCTACACGGTACCCAAATAATTATTTTATCATTTTGTTCCCACAAATAGAGCTTTATTTTGGTGGTATTTGATCACTGCTGGGGTTTCTATTTTTTGTGCAACAAATAAAAAACAATCAAACATTTTGAAAAAAAAATTTTTTCTTTGTTTCTGTTTTAAAATTTTGTAAATAAGCGATTTCAACGGCTCTTCCTGTTTACATTGTGATCAGCCATGATTGGACATGGCTGATTATGTGGTAAAGAGCTTTTGTCAGAGGCTCTATACCGAGATCGGTGTAGCGGCGTGTCAGATTGACACACCACCGATCGCCGTGATGCGCGCCCCCACGGGCTCGCCACAGCAGTTATCCTGCTGGACGTGTTTAAGGTATAACATGAAACAAGATCAGAGTCTACAGCCTTCCACCCTAAAACCACTCTTTTACAGAATCTGGGTCCCCCCCAACATTTTTTTAAATTCAGCTCAGTTGTGTGTGGCACTGTGGCAAAGGGACTAAATGAAGCACAAGTGATGTCACGGCACTTGTACTCTATTGATCCTCCCCCAGCCCCATAACTGAAGGTCCGAACCTGGGAATGACCTCTGGTTGGAGGAATAATATACAAGAGCTAGACAGTTACAGCTATGATCCTTCAATGGTAATTGCATTTTTCCAATGCAAAAATAATAAATACATTTTTTTGAATTAACCACTTGCTTACTGGGCACTTAAACACCCCTCCTGCCCAGAGCAATTTTCAGCTTTCAGCGCTTTCACACTTTGAATGACAATTACTCAGTCATGCAACACTGTACCCAAATGATTTTTTTGTCATTTTTTTCATACAAATAGAGCTTTCTTTTGGTTGTATTTGATCACCTCTGGGTTTTTTATTTTTTGCGCTATTAATGAAAAAAGACCGAACATTTTGAAAAAAAACGTTTTTTTCTTAGTTTCTGTGATAAACTTTTGCAAATTATAATTTTTTCTTCATAAATTTTGGCCACAATGTATACTGCTCCATGTCTTTGATAAAAATATCCCACATTTTTGGGAAATTATTTGGTCTGTGTGAAAGTTTTAGAGTCTACAAGCTATAGTGCAAATCATAAAAAATTATCACATCTGATCACACCTGATGTACTGAAGGCCTATCTCATTTCTTGAGACCCTAACAAGCCAGGAAAGTACAATTGCCCCCCAAATAACCCCTTTTTGGAATATAGACATTCCAAGGTATTTATTAAGAGGCATCGTGAGTTATTAGAAGTTGTAATTTTTTCCCACAAAACTTTGCAAAATTAAGATTTTAATTTTTTATTTAAAAAATTTCTCTAAATTGTCATTGTAATAGCTTATTTCTCTCACATGGCATGTGTATACCACAAATGACACCCCAAAATACATTTTGCTATTCCTCCTGAGTAGTACGATACCCCATGTGTGACACTTTTTCACTGCCTGGCCACATATAGAGGCCCAACATGCAGGGAGCGCCATCAGGGGTTTTAGGAGCATAAATTGCACATCTAACTAATTGCACAGCTGTGCACTGATGAGGCGGCACAGATGGGCACTAATTGGCACAGGTGGGCACTGAGGTGGCACTGATGAGGCGGCACAGATGAGGTGGCACAGATGGGCACTGATTGGCGGCACAGGTGGGCACTGATTGGCACAGGTGGGCACTGATTGGCGGCACAGGTGGGCACTGATGAGGTGGCACAGTTGGCACTGATGAGGTGGCACAGGTGGGCATTGCGCAATGAGAGATGATCTCATATGTTTACATTTGAGATCATCTCTCATTGGCCGCACAGATCGCATAGCAAACGGCCACTCTGATTGGCCGTTCACTGCGATCTGTGATTGGCTGTGTCCAAGGGATACGGCCAGCACAGAATTTCCCTGCTGCGCGCTCGGGAGCGCGTGCGGGGAACGAGCAAAGGGGAGGAAGTCAAATGATGTCCTCGTGGATTTTCAGGTCCGCGCTGAAGCCGTCATTCGGCTATAGCGCGGGCCTCAAGCGGTTAATAGATATAGATGCAATTATTATTTTTATTTAAGTGGACTGTGCCTTTAAAGAACACCATGACCCATTGAGTTACTTATTTTGGCAAATGAAAATCTTAGAAAGCTAGAATGTGTAACCATTGTGCGATGTTTGAATTAAAAGTGTGGTGTGGGATTTCTACAGTAGGTAAATCTTGATCCTGGAGAACCAGAAAGGGTTCAGAAAGGATTTGTTGATATTAAAGTAATTCCATTTACTGCTTGTATTGTTACCATGATTTTTATATTAAATTATATATTATTTACAAAGTTCTAAGCTAGCTGCTATTTGAAAGCTTAAATGCAATTTTCCAAATACTCTTGTCTCTCTTTTCAAAGACTACGAAAATGCAATCCTCAGCATTTAGAATTAATTGTCTGTGTTTTTGATTTGATAATTTCTTGTCTACTTTCCATCATGTCCAAGGACAGCTTTCCTGAATGCTTATTAAAGTGTTTTCATTAAGTTTTCTTTTTTTCTTCTCTCGGTATCGGTCAGGTGAAGGGAGTTCTTCCTATGAGCCATCATATCTCCCACTAGATAAGAAGTTAACAGCTTATTATTTGATTTAATTGGAAAATTCTTCTTAGGGTCATTCTGCCCTTGTGTGGTATCAGGCCTGTTCTCAATTACAAGCCTAATTAAAGTTTGGTCCATGCATTTTCAGAGCTGGAAATACAATCTAGGTGTGCTCATGCTGCCATCAAGTTAAATTATTTAACAAAGCATCTCACACCTTCACATCATCCAGTAAAAGCATAAATGTATGCAGTCCATGGCTAATATGAACAGCTTTTAGGTTGCATACATTTAGAATTTAAAAAAATACAAATACTTTGCACCTTAAAGGTTAGCTAATTTTAGTACATGTACATGTATGACAATTCATTCCCCCACATGACTTCATCCTGCATGAGATATTCGTTGGGTGACTGCTGGGAGCTATACAACCACTGCACCCTAGGTCAGGTTCTGTTTCTTCCATGCATGAGCATAAGAATTTCTATTTATTCCAAAAAACACGCTGTCTATATGTAAACGTCCCATTGGTATGTGGTAATCCCCTTTGGTAGAATTATCCTTTAACCACTTCAGCCCCGAGACTGTTTTAAAAGCTTTTTTTTGCTATAAAATTACGTAGAACCCCCAAACATTATATATCTTTTTCTAACACCCTAAAGAATAAAATGGTGGTTTTTGCAATACTTTCTGTCACACCGTATTTGCCCAGCAGTCTTACAAGCGCACTTTTTTGGGGAAAAAATAAAAAAAATTGAATTAAAAAATAAGACAACATTTAAGTTATCCCAATTTTTTTTTTATAATGTGAAAGATAATGTTACGCCAAGTAAATTGATAGCCAACATGTCACGCTTCAAAATTGCACCTGCTCGTGGAATGGCGACAAACCTTTACCCTTAAAATCTCCATAGGTCTTGCGCTAACAATCACAGTGATACCTCACATGTGTGGTTTGAACACTGTTTTCATATGCGAGCGCTACTCACGTTTACATTTACACTGTCTAAGAAAAAAAAAAAAAAAGGGTCACTTTTATTCCTATTACAAGGAATGTAAACATCCCTTGTAATAGAAAAAAGCAATGACAGGACCTCTTAAATATGATATCTGGTGTCAAAAATAACTCAGATCTCATATTTACACTGAAATGCAATAAAAAAAATGTCACTTGAAAAAAAAAAAATCTCCTTTAACCACTTTCCGACGGCCGTACGACTTTGTACGGCCGCAGGGTGGGTCTACTTCTCTGAGTGTCTGTCTTTATACGGCCTCCGCTCCTCCTGGCCACTGGGGGGCGCACGAGCACGCCGGCGGCACGCGCGCGCACCGGCCGCATCACTAAGATGCCGATGCGCGTGCCTGGCGGCCGCGATGTCCGCTAAACGCCCGCGATCGGCAGTTACAGAGAGAAGGACATGGATCTGTGTGTGTAAACACACAGATCCATGTCCTGTCAGGGAGAGAGGAGACCGATCTGTGTCCCTTGTACATAGGGACACAGATCGGCCACCTCTCCCAGTCGGTCCCCCCCCCACACACAGTTAGAACACTATGCAGGGTACACATTTAACCCCTCCCTCACCCCCTAGTGTTAACCCTTTCAATGCCAGTCACATTTATACAGTAATTAGTGCATATTTATAGCACTGATCGCAGTATAAATGTGAATGGTGCCAAAGATGTGTCAAAAGTGTCCGATGTGTCCGCCATAATGTCGCAGTCCCAATAAAAATCGCAGATCGCCGCCATTACTAGTAAAAAAAAAAAATTATAAAAAATAATAATTCTGTCCCCTATTTTGTAGGCACTATAACTTTTGCGCAAACCAGTCGCTTATTGCGATTTTTTTTTTTACCAAACATATGTAGAATACATATCGGCCAAAAAAAAATTGGAATATTTATTATAGCAACAAGTAAAAAATATATTATTTTTTTCTAAATTGTCGCTCTTTTTTTGTTTTTAGCGCAAAAAATAAAAACCGCAGAGGTGATCAAATACCACCAAAAGAAAGCTCTATTTGTGGGAAAAAAAGGACGTCAATTTTATTTTGGAGCCACGTCACACGACCGTGCAATTGTCAGTTAAAGCGACGCAGTGCCGAAAGCTGAAATTTCACCTGGGCAGGAAGGGGGTATATGTGCCCAGTAAGCAAGTGGTTAAGAGCTATGGGTGGAAGTGACGTTTGATGTGTGAGAACAATTAAAAATGACAGGTAAAAATCAACTAAACCACTTGACCTCTGAAAGGTTTTACCCCCTTCGTGACCAGGTCATTTTTTGCTATTCAGCACTGTCCTTATTACCTGGAAATATATACACACACATGTATGTTTTAGCTTTGGTTTGGGGTACACACCCTAATGCAATAAGCTGCGAACACCTATGATTGTTGTATATATATTAATAAAGTGCGGTATATCGCAGGAGTGCATCGTTATAATACGTTTGCATTTATATATATGGTGCATACATTTGTGTTATGGCCGTGGACTGCTACCTGCTGTGGTCTTTATGCTACACCAAACACAGGTGCAGTCACACGTGACCACTCACCAATACTGTAAATAGGGAGGGGGGACGCTTTAGAATTCTCTGCCTATAGTCTCCTGAGATGTAAATCCAGCTCTGAGGACACTCACCTATGTATATAATCAAGGAGAATTACTGCTGTAATTAGTTTTCTGTGGTCATCATATTCCTCTGAGCCATTCTTCTGTGAAACAAATCAACTGGGCCTTGTGTGCAGCAATATGTCACTGATTAAAATAAGTTAGACATTTCTGTTAAAGTGGATAGTTTAATTGATTTTCTTTTTAAACTGTGACTTTGAATTTCCATGGCTATGGAGTGCAAGTGAATCAATGTACAGAGCAGGCTGCTAATGCATGACAAAGAATGGTTTTGTCATTAGCTCAATAGCTTCCTTCAAATAAACATATGTATGTTGTTTCTTTGTTTTTTTTTGTTTTTTGTTTTTTTAGAGCTCTATGATTAAATCAGAAGTGTTGATGACACCAACATTGCTGGAGGTATCATATGATCTAGAGCTGCATTTTTATATGTCCATTTAAGAAGGCCACAATTGGATTATTATTATTATTATTATTATTATTATTATTATTATTATTATTATTATACAGGGTTTATATAGCACCAACAGTTTGCACAGCACTTTACAATATAAAGGGAGACCATACACCAACAGTACAATTCAGAACAAGAGGCCCTGCTTCTGCAAGCTTACAATCTAAGAGGGAGGGGCTGTTGAAACAAAAGGTAGAGACTGTGAGGGATGAACTGATGAGGGAAGTAGAAGATTCAGTTATTAGCTGAAGGCAGGATAGGCCTCCCTGAAGAGATGATTTTTTAGGGATTGCCTAAAAGTGGACAGAGTAGGAGATAACCAGACAGATTGGGGTAGTGCGTTCCAGGGGATGGGAGAGGCTCTGGAGAAGTCATGGTTTTATATTGTCCTATATTGTTTTAGTTCACACAACTGTATATCAAGGTTAAAAAATAATAATAATAAAAATATATGCACATTTTCAATGCCTTATCCCTTTACGAAGGTTGCAAATACAATAACTATAGCAGTTGGTCTGGTAGAAACCCAGGGTGCCCCCTCCTTGCTGAAGGTTACTTGGTCCTTGTGTTATACTTTCAGTGTTCAGCCTTTTTTATCTTATTTTTTTATTTGTGATTGTGCTAATTAGTGCTGCCTCCTGTACTATAAAACTCTGCCTAATACCCCAAATGGTGCCATAAGTAGATACAGAAAGGAGGTTTATGGAAGGGACTTTTGGAAAAGCACCACTATGACAAATATATATAAAAATACAAATATAATTTTATTAAATACAATCTTAAGGCACTAACAAAATACATGAAACAGTAAATGCAAAATTTGCACAGGATGATGGGTCTTTCTTCATACAAGGAAAAGCTCTAGATCCCAAAAAATTGTGGTGACCCCTATGCTTTTCAATTTAAGGGTCTTCATCTGGGGGTTCTCAAGAGCAACAGATTGAACAAATGTCTAAAAATATAAACAGTGATGAATATCATAAACACATAAAAATGTGTATGTAGGAAAATGTATCAAGGAAGGCAACTTACTACATATGGCAGATAACACATGCATGCAAGAGCACCAGGATCCCTCCAAAGCCTGCAAAAGTAGAAAACAATTCAAAGGACATAAACCAAATTAATAATAAGGGCTCAATGAATAAATGGGGAAGAGTTGTAAAAACTGAAGGTACTGTGCATTCAATATGTATGGGCACAAACATAGCAAAACAACACAAAAAACAGAAAATACTTAAATTTCACATTTGCTTGCCTGTAGTCATGTAGATAATGAAAATTACCACCATTATGCAGCATAGAGTGGAGAGATGAATCAAGAGCACATAGCCGCAGGGGAAATCCCTCAAAACTTCCCTGGTAAAGTTGTTGTTAATACCCTTCCCCCTTGTCTCTCTCCACATGCATATGTAGCATACCCCCTTAAGGGCCGCAAGTAACTGGGATCCCCCACCCTGCACAGCCAGGCACACCAAATCTTCACAGTCACCTCAGAGAACAGAAAACAGTCCAGTACTTTGTTTTTGTTGTTTATTGAGGGATTAGAACTTGGATAGGGATTTGAAAATTATGGGATGCCCACTTGACTTCAAATACATTTCAGGGACAAATTTCCTATATATACTCCACTGCTTCCTCTAGCACTCGCTTGAATAACGCCAGCCAGTCACCTTGTTGAAATTTGGTAGCCAAGGCCCATTACAGGCAAGAACTCTCAGCCCCTATACTTTAAGATAGGGTGACCCAGCTTACGCTTTACCAGCATTTCCTCTCTGTGGTCAATGATCCCAGCCCCACCTCTACAGACACTGCCAGCCCACCTGGCTGCAGCTACCCCTTTCACTAGCCCTCCTGGCTAACTTCTTCACAGTCCTCCCAGACTGACACTCTCTCCACAATCCTCCCAGACTGAACACTCACCAGCAAACTCAGCTAACTTCTCAGGAGGTCTCCCAGACATGCTGGCCTGCTCCTGCTGTCCTCTCACTTGTTCCCATGCCTACAGAAAAGTGTTTCCTCCTTGTGTTGGGGGATCCTTCCAGCACCCGAGCCCCAGCCCCAAGATCATCCTCCAAGACTAGGGGGACCCTGAAAGGGCCTCTGACAGCCTTCTCAGCACTCAATCTTCCACTGGTCTGCCCCTTCTGGCATGACTCATGCCTAATTATGAGGTGCCTAGCCACTTTCAGCCCCTTTATGCTGGGGATTGGTCGAGGACCTCATAAATATGCCAAACAGCTCTTCCTAACCCCATCCCACTACATCTGCAAACTTCTCCAAGATTCCAGAACACAGGAGGTGCTGCTTGCTGAGTCATCCAGCCTCCCTGAGTCATTCAACCCTGACCCAGATTCAACCCAGGCCTAGCTCTCAGCCAGACCAGTTTACAGTGGGGGAATTATTATTTGATCCCCTGCACATTTTGTATGTTTTCCCACTTACAAAGAAATTAAGAGTCTATCATTTTTATCATAGGTGTATTTTTAATAATAGAGATATAAAATCAACCAAAAATCCTGAAAAAACACATAAAACAAATGATAAAAATTAGTGAGCAAAATAAGTATTTGATCCTCAAGCAAAACATGACTTTGCAAGCACAGAGGTAAGACATTTCTTGTAGTTGGTTACTAGGTTTGCAAACATCTCAGGATGGATTTTTGTTCCACACTTCTTTACAGACCTTGCCAAGGTTTCTTGGCTGTCTCTTGGCAACCTGAAGTTTCAGCTCCCTCCATAAAGTTTATATAGGTTTAAGGTCTGGAGACTGACTACACCACTCCATGACCTTAAGGTGCTTCTTCTTGAGCCACTCCTTTGTTGCCTTGGCGGTAGGTTTTGGGTCATTGTCATGCTGGAAGACCCGTCCACAACCCATCTTCAGTGTTCTGGCTGAGGGAAGAAGTTTCTCATCCAAGATTTTACAATACATGGCCCTGTCCATTGGCCCTTTAATGCATCAAAGCCTGCCTGTACCTTTAGAAGTGAAACAGCCCCAAAAGCATAACGCTTTGTGCTTGATTGTAGGGATGGTGTTCTTAGGGTTATAGTCAGCATTTTTTTCCTCCACACATGGCGAGTCAAGTAAATGCCAAAGAGCAATTTTAGCCTCATCTGACCACAGCACTTACTCCCAATGCTTCTCTGAATCATTTAGATGTTCATTGGCATGACTATACATGTGTATTCTTGAGGATGGGGATTCACCATGTTTGGAGGAAGGAAAATGCTGACTATGACCCTAAGAACACCATCCCTACAGTCAAGCACAGAGTTTTTTTAGTACTAATCATACAATAGGCTTCCTATCTAATGTCTCTGCTGCAGCTAATTGCATTCTAAAACCAGTACTTCTGAAAATAGTAAGAAAGTAAACCTAACATTGTTTTTTTGTTTCTGAAAACTATATATATATAGATATATCTATATCTATATCTATCTATCTATATATATATATATATATATATATATATATATATATATATATATATATATATATATATATATATATATATATATATATATACTGATAGATAGATAGATAGATAGATAGATAGACAGACAGACAGACAGACAGACAGACAGACAGACAGACAGACAGATAGATAGATAGATAGATAGATAGATAGATAGATAGATAGATAGATAGATAGATAGATAGATAGATTTATACTATATTACCAAAAGTATTGGGACACATGAACTTTTTTTTTCAAAAGATTTTATTGAGAAATATAAAAACAGTACAAATCAATATAATCAATACATTTTAGTAGATTAGATAAAGAACATGTAATCAAAGGTTATTGGATACCTACTGTAACTACAAAATACAACAGGGCAGTATCTATATCGTCAATAAGGAAGCAACTGGATGGATCTTGTTTATAAGTTCTCCTAGGATTACAAGATGAAACAACAGGAATGTATCAAACGAGAAAAAAAACACACGGAGAGAGGCTAATGGGAGTATGGGAGGAGGGGGGGAGGGCATCATTGCTGGAGAGTCATTGTGATCAATTGTTTTCTTCACCGTGTTAGTAGAGAGGGTTTTGAGATGGATAGTAAAGACAGTGGGAAGAGGCTTGTGGGGTAAGTTGAATATAGATGACCGTTAGAATCCCCTGGTGGTAGATTATCCATCAGAGGAGACCGCCTCCTCTGGGCTCGAGAGAGAAGAAGACCTAAAATAAGAGAAAATTGGTCAAAGTTGGAAATATCCTCTGGAGAGAGAACTGAGAGCATGAAGGGTTGCCACCTGGAGAAAAAACTTGATTTAGATCTTTCATGTCTGAAATCGGTGTTTAAATGATCTTTAAATAGTAGGAGTAGGAGTTCCCGTTTGATTTGGGCAATATTAGGGCAATGTGATGAAGTCCTAGCGATCAGAAGGCAAATCAATGACCAGTCCTTGTGGGAGGGGAGTTTTTTCGAGCTTTCAGTGGCAGTTGTAGATGTAGTTGAATTATGGGACCAAGGGAGGAGTTGGGGGTCCCAGTGGCCAAAGATGAGAAGCAGTGGGTCCTTTGGGAGTTTTAATAGTGTTACTTCAAAAATGTCGGATAGTATCTGATCCCAAAAGGTGGAGATGTAGGAGCATGCCCAGAAACGATGAGACAGGGACGGTTTCGGTTGCTGGCAGAGAGGGCAGCATTCATATGCATTTTGGAAGAGAGGAAAGGTATATAGGCTTCGTGTATGATCTTCAGCTGGGTTTCCCTCCACATTTCATTGGGAGTCAGTCGGTGTACAGTTTTGAGACCTTGAAGGATTTTGTCCACTAGATCCGCATCCGGGAAGTCTTTTCCCCAATTGGTGACATAGGAGGATGTCAGAGGGTATGTGTTTTTTTGCAGCAAAGGTTTATAAATGTTTGAGATTCTAAAGGAGCCTTCTTGAAGTAGCAGGTCCGTGAAGTTTGGTTCAAATCTTTTAGACTCCCCTCTGCATGCGTCCTTTAAAAAACTAAAGCACTGTCCGACATGGAACGCGTGTGATTGCGGAAGTGAAAAAGTTCTAGCAAAGGTTGAGAAGGGTAGAGGTCGCCCAGTTGCTAAGTCACACAAGGAGGCAACTTGCAGTGGAGAAGGGCCGCTAGTGAATATGGATGGGCCATTGCAGCCTCCATAGAGTAGTTAGAATAGCGGGAGGTTTGTGATATGGCGCAGAGTTCAGAAAGGGCAGCTGTTTGCAGCGATTCCGGGATACCTACAAATCGCAGGTTGCTTCTTCTGGACCTATTCTCCAAGTCATCCAGTTTTTGAATGATATACTGATTTGTCTTGTCCTGAGCTTGTTCCGTGGCTTGAGCCTGGTATAGCTCCTCTTCCACACTAGATAAGCGGTGTTTTAGTTCATTAATTCTGGTGTTGTGTTCCCCCAGCTGGGCTTTAATCCGAGCCATCCCTGCATTGACTGCCTTCTCCACAGATGTGGCAATCATAGGGGATAGGAGAGCAGCCACAGCCTGTGCTATGCGCTCTATATTATTGTTCCCATCATGGTGCAATCTAGAGGCAGATGAAAGGGCCTGTGGGGAGGCATGTGGAGAAGCATGTTCTTCCATAGCCACCGTCTGTGTGTTAGCTGGCGCGTCCGAGTAGGCCGAGACTGGGGCCTCGATTTGCGGCTGGGCCGGCGGGCTCCGTCAGGGCCGGGTGTGTGCGGGCGCCGGTTTTCTCCACAAAGCCGTCCATTCAGGGGAGGATGATGCCCGGAGGTAGGTGGAGGTGCTTGGGGCGGCTCGGGCTGGCTTTTTAGGCAGATTTTGGGCCTGTTGTGAGAGCCGAGGAGAGGAGCAGCTACTCCATGCGGCGCCAGAACCGGAAGTCCCCACATGAACTTTAATGGCATCCCAGTCTTAGTCCGTAGGTTTCAATATTGAGTTGGCCCACCCTTTGCAGCTATAACAGCTTCAACTCATTTGGGAAGGCTGTCCACATGGTTTAGGAGTGTGTCTATAGGAATGTTTGACCATTCTTCCAGAAGCACATTTGTGAGATCAGGAACTGATGTGGACGAGAAGGCCTGTCTCGCAGTCACTGCTCAAATTAAGAGACAAAACAAATGAAAAAAGAGCAGATAAAATAAAACAATACAGTAGTATATTAAGGCACCATATCATTGTATTTACTAATTTATAAGTTGTACTAAATAGTAAAGTCTATAGATATTAAAGCAGAACTCCACCCAAAAGGGGAAGCTCCACTTGCCTGCCTCCTCCCTCTCCCACTGCCATATTTGGAACCTTTTTGGGGGGAGTGGGTACCTGGTTTTGACAAGTACCCGATCCCCAACTTCCGGCTTAGTTCACAGTGGCAAAGTGAGTCGGAAGTCCGCCCCCCTCCTTCCCCCGCAGCTGGCCCCTTCACAAAGCTTAGCATGATTCACGCATGTGCAGTAGGAAACTGAGTGTGAAGCAACAATGCTTCACTGCCAGTTTCCCTTCGCAAAGATGGCAGCACCAGCACCTGATAGCCGATTCAAGACTCAACTCGGATGAGGACACCACTGGATGCCTGGACAGGCAAGTGCCTAATACAATATAAAACTAATACAATATTTGTAGCTGCTGGTAGAGAGTGATAGGTGTCCCGGGAGCTTTCTGTGTGATAGTGAACAGCAGTCTTAGCCTGGACCCTGCCAGGCCATGCCCCCCAACATATTTAATTCTGCTCGCCAGAGCTTACTCATGACGATCCCATGAGTAAGATCTGGAGGGTGAAGTGAAATGTGTTGGGGGGCGTGGCCTGACAGGGGTCCAAGTTGATACTGCCATTCACTATCAAAACAGCAGACTTTAACTTGGTGTGTGGTTTCCGGGACACCTATCACTCTCTACCATTGTCTGGCACATAGACAAGCTCCCTTCCCAGTCAGTACTCACAGCGGTAGGCACTGGACATCATTCCCATACAGCCTGAGCGTCTCACACACATATCTTGGTTTGCAGATTTGTAGTTGGTGACTTTATTTTTATTTTTTTGATGGGGGGGGCAAACTCTGCTTTAAGACTTATCAATTTTTGTTTATTAAGTAAAATATTTGGTGATATTTCATTATTTATAATCCAAAAGAGTTTAGATTTAGGCGTATAACACACACAGGCGTATAACATGCACCCTAACTTTAAGAGGGAAGTTTCAGGAAAAATACTTTCCACAACTCCCTGCGTATAACACGCAGGCACAGTTTACCCTCTATTTTCAGGGTAAAAAAGCGAGTGTTATACGCCAATAAATACAATAATTCAACATTTACAGAATTATGGTTCCATGAATGGATTGCAGTGCTATTAGGGTTTTCACCTTTTCTTCAAGTCAAACCCGAACACTTTAGCGCCGCACGGCAATTTTTTATAGTATAAAGTATACATATATTTTGCTATTACCTCCTTAGCGGTATTCCCGAGTCGGGCTTGGGGTGAATTTTTCAGACCAAAAGCAGTACCCCCAAGCCAGACTCGGGATTGCATTGCAAGATACAGGGGGAAGTTACTTACCTTGTCCCTGGATCCTGCGATGTGTCCCCGCTGTGCGAGCTCTTCCGCTGTGTTTCCTCACTCGATTCACAGTGCCGAGTTCGGCGCCAAATTCAAAAAGTGAAACACACAATACACATACAGTATACTGTAATCTTACATATTACAGTACTGTATCAAATAATTACACACCCCCTTTGTCCCCAGTGGTCTGTCCAGTGTCCTGCATGCAGTTTTATATTATAAAAACTGTTCTTTTTGCCTGGAAACTGGACATTGTTCATAGCAACCAAAAAGTGTCCCTTTACATCAAAAGTGGTTTTAGAGCAGCTAGAAAACAGTGATAATAAATTAGAATAACTTGCAGAATTGAGTGAGAGCGATTTGTGGAGAAATTCGTCATCAAACAATAAAAATAATGACAGAGACAATTCTGCAACTGAGCAAATTTCAGTGTTTTTGATTTGATTACATTATTTTATATTTTTTATTATAATTACATTATTATTTGTTATAATTATTTATAGTTATTTATTATATTATAATTTATGATTTTGTGTTGCAAAATAATTGTACCGCTTTCAGCACCTAAAACCAGAAGGAATCATACCACCAGGGAGGTTAAATAACATTTCTAATCATATATGGTTAATATTAAGAGTCCCCTTTACATCAGAGTCCACATAGTTCCCGTTTTATATCTGAATTCATAGAGTTCCCCTTTTACATCTGAACTCGCAGAGTTCCCTTTTACTGTAAGGGGGGACTCTGTAGACTCTGGTGTATGCTGGTGTATGTGTATGCTGGGGCCTCCAGCATAAGGAATGCTCTGGGAGCCCTAAATTAAAGGGGGATCACTGAGAACTCTGATGTACGGAGAAGACTCTGATGTAAGGGGAAACACTGTGGCCTCTGGTGTAAAGGGGAACTATGATGTAAGGGGTGCTCTGAGAACCCTGAATTACATTAGTATACTTACTCAGAGGCAGGAAAGAGAAGGGGAAGACTTCAGTCACAGACAGGGATTTAGATGGTGAGCTCACTAACCCCTTGGCAGTCAGCACCTCTCATCCAGATGTATCTGAGGCTGCTGGACTTCAAATTTTCAACCCCACTTTCTTTTTCTGAGGCACGATGCCGGAAATTGAAGTGTGGGCAGACACAGAGGGGTAGGGGTGGGGGGGGGGAGGTGCAGATTGAGCCCCCTCTCCTCTCCCATCTGTGTGTGTGTTTGGGGAGGAGGGTTTGTTAGTGCTGGCTTTGGGCACTTAGACAATTGCAGCCAGCAACCCTGCTGGGAAGCCATAGTCTAAATAATGTGTCTGGGTTTCAGGCAATCTGAAACCTGGATGCATGATTCCAAACCCAAACTGTCTGAGTGAATCCTGGACAGGTGGCAACCCTAAGTACTTTACCAACACTAGTATATACAATTACTTGCAGACTTTGTACCTGGAAGGAACTTAACTCAGGACTCAACACAACATGGTGGCTAAATGGTTTAGCACTCTTGCCTTGCAATGCTGGAGTCCCTGAATTAATTCCATTCAGAGATTTTGGACACAGTTTGTAAGCTTTATTCACGTTAATTATTATTGCATGTATTACCGTATTAATCGGGGTATAGCGCGCTCCCGTGTATAGCGCGCACCCCTAAAGTTGCCCCCATTCCTGTGGAAAAAAAGAGTTTTTTGTACTTACAGTTTTGGTGTCTTGCGCAGCATTCAACGGCGAATCCGGCGTCCGTCTGCGGCTTCGGGTGTCCTCTTCATCGGGTCCGGTGTCCTCGCGTCCTCCCCACTCGTTTTCTCGCGCTGAGTTTTGAATACTGCGCCAGCATATACTGAGCGCAGTACACTCGGGCAGGCTTGGCAACTGTCGGGGTCACGTCCTGTACGTCCTGTACGTCCAGGACGTGAGCACGGAAGAAGCCGAGACTGGCCGACTATACCCGAGTGTACTGCGCTCGGTATATGTTGGCGCAGTATTCAAAACTCGGCGCGGGAAAGCGGGTATCAACGTATATCGCGCACCCACGATTTTGCCCTGATTTTCAGGGCAAAAAAGTGCGCGATATACGCCGATAAATACGGTAATTCATATCCAGGATACATCTCATACAGAGATAATAATAAAAGGAAGGAAATAACCAGATTCTCAGCTGCTAGAGACAAAGTACTTTTGATGTGGTGCAGACTATAAGTATTTTATCCTGGAGAGATGGTTTGTCCCTGTCTGTGATGGCTTTTAACAGACAAACAAATTAGTTTTTGGCTGTGCAAATTAAATCTTTATAGTGCACAAGTACCTCTTTCATGAATAATTGGGAATGTACAAAAGCACTTTTAACACAAGTACGTCTATAAAACAAGTCAGTGCATGCCCTGGTAAAGTATGACTACAGCTTTATAATACATTTCATTAAATAAATCACTGAGGTCATTTTATGCAGTTTGAGACTTTGTGGTTTAATTCTTTTCTCCAAAAGCTGATTGAAATTATATTGATTTGTTGGCATCCAGCCACACATATTGTAGACCAAGCTCACCGTGTCTTTTTAACAGCAAATTAATGTGACAGGGAATTTAATGTCTATATATCAATAAACCACAATTTAAATTTAATTACATGATTATTAGTGAAAATTATAGCCATTGCTTGCTTTTTAAGGTAAAGTTTTCAACACTTGTTCTAGAATGTTTCTTTTATAGTTTAGCTGAAGTCCTTTAAATAGATATGCAGTCTGATAAACATTGTACTGACCACCTCCAGATGATGTCTTATCAGATGAAACATGTCAAGTTGATGTTCATCTAACAACTGTGTTTGATTACTATGGTTTATTCGATTTTATGATGACATGTCTGTTTTTTTCCTGTTGGAAGTGCAATATTCTTTTAATAAATTCAATATAGAAGGTTTTACACCATTGAGATTCTTTTACTTCTATGCAGGGGTGGACTGACCATTTTGGCCCTCGGGCAGTGTCCATGCCACTAGGGGTTCCCATGAGGGTTGTCAGCCTTAGTAAAACCAGGGACAGTATGTAAAAATCTGTGTTTTTTTTTTACATCTGTCCCTGAAATGTCCCTTACCAACATCCTTTTGGTCTAAAAATCCCAAGATTATAGCTGCCCCGCCTCTTCAGTACCTTCTCAGTGTGTGTATGTATACTGTGTGTGTGTACTGTGTGTATGTATGTGTATTCTGTGTGTATGTATACTGTGTGTGTATATTGTGTGTCTGTGTATACCGTGTGGCCCCATAATCTATTGCCTGGGGGCCCCATAATCTCCTATTGCCCCATGAGTTGTCAGTCCGCCCCTGGTTCTATGACAAATGACCTACTGAGTGAGAAGTTTACCGTGACTGATGTGGGAATGGATGGTGAATCTGCTACACAGTTTTAAAGTCTGGGAGAACATAGTCTTCTGATGCCCATCTGACTCTATGTTATAATAACATTTGAGTCAACACTATCCTGTAAGCGCATGTGAACCTATATACTGGTGAAGACTTATACACCGTGGTAATCTTTGGAATTTGAAGGCTTCCTTCTATCAATATGGACGTTTGATACACTATGGACTATAATTTATATACGTAGGTAAATGGTCCAATCTGGATAGGATTTTATGATACACCATTTGTCTGATCAATATATATGTCACTTTCTGGATAAGTCACTGTATATTAATGTACATTTAGCACAGCACTTTTTAACTTTCTATAATCATGTGGAATGTTTGTCAAATTGTGGTGTTTTCAGCTGTCTAATCTATAGGTCTATAGCGCAGTATACTATTGTAACTTATTATATCCATAAACCACAAGATTATTAGTGAAAATTATAGCCATTGCTTGCTTTTTAAGGTAACGTTTTCAACACTTGTCCTGGGATGTAGAAAGTGAGACCCAAATGAAAAAATACCGCAGGCTGCTTGTGGCCAATTGGCATCAATAGTCATAGGTCAAGGGGAGGGAAAAGGTTTTTGGTTGGGACTTTCACGGCACTGATAGGAGACTAGATTAATATAAAAAAACAATATTTATTTACATAAAACAAGTTACAATGTAAAAACACTTAGGGACAGACCCCACAGATCAAATCAGATAACAGAACCATCTGTGTCTAATAGGTGGAGCCAATGACCTTGACCGGTTTCGCGGTTGTACCGCTTCTTCAGGAGGGTCTAGAAGATATTTGTAAAATGTATAATAAACAACAAACAAAAATATATAATATATATACAAAAGTCATTAGAAAAGACAACAGTACATTTTTCTGAGGGAGTAGAAAAACTCACCTAAGTTGGTCAGGGCGATCAAGCACTGGGTCTGGTAATTTCCCCTTTTTTTAGCGCATGAAGGGGGATAATTTACAACGGGCTCTAATGAGGTAAGAAAGATAATGAATAATGATAATGGTATAGGTATAGGTAAGTAATAGGTCTGTGAAACAGGGCACCAATGGAAGCCTACAATCTGTCATACTCAATTTAAAAAAAAAAAACACTTTTGCTATTTTTAGCAGCATTTTGCTTTTGTTACATGTCTCAGGCCTCGTACACACAACCGAGTTTCTCGGCAAAAACCAGCAAGAACCTTGCTGGGAGATATTTTTTTGCCGAAGAAACCAGTCGTGTGTACATTTACGTTGAGGAAACTGTCGAGAACCTCGACGAGCCAAAAAGAGAGCGAGTTCTCTATTTCCTTGACGGGAGTCTGATTTGGCTCGTCGAGTTTCTGGTCGTGCTGGTTTCCGACGAGAAACTCGAACGTCTGTATGCTAAGAAACCTGTGCATGCTCAGATTAAAGTATGAGATGGGAGTAGCATTTGTAATGGAGATAACACATTTTTAAAGCTGTAACAGACTGAAAAGTGCAAATCGTCTCTTACCAAACTTTTATTTAACACGCAAATACATGAAATTAGCAAAAGCAGCCCCAAGAGTTTAGCCAGTGGAATCAAACTTCCCCTGCCGTTGTATGTGTTGTATGTCACCGCGTTTGTAGAATGAGGAGATTTTGGCTTGACAGTGTGTACGCAAAGCAAGCTTGTCACGTTCCTCGACAAGCCTAACAAGGAACTTGACAAGGAAAACTATGTGTTTCGCCTGTCGAGTTTCTCGGTCGTGTGTACGAGGCCTCAGGCTGTGAGGCAATATCAGGTTATGGAAAATAATTAGAACGAGTCTCTACAGGGTGGAAGAAGTCTCATGTGGTAACACAGCAAGCAGACTCCACATCCCATAATGAGTAGAAAGATACTTTTTGAAATACATTTTTTGACTTTATTGGCACACCAAAGAACACATAGGGGGTTATTTACTAAAGGCAAAATCCACTTTGCACTTCAAGTGCACTTGGAAATGCCGTCGCTGTAGATCCGAGGGGGTCATGCAAGGAAAATAAAAAACAGCATTTTTAGCTGATAAAATCAGCAGAGTTTCCCTCATTTCAGATCTACCTCTTAGGTCGTGTACACACAGTCAGACAAAACCAATGAGAATGGACCGAGGTTCAGTTTCATCGGTCCAAAATTTTAAAACATGCTTCAAAATCGAACCGATGGACCGCTGCCCGATTGGTCCAAACCGATGGTTAGTACAGAAAGCATCGGCTCAAAACCCGCGCATGCTCAGAATCAAGTCGACGCATGCTTGGAATCATTGAACTTCGTTTTATTTAGCACGTCGTGTGTTTGACGTCACCGCGTTCTGACCTGATCGTTTTTTGGAACGATGGTGTGTACGCACATCAGACCATCAGGCCACTTCAGCGATGAACCGATGGAAATAGCCAGTCGGACCATTCTCATCGGTTTGGAACGACCGTGTGTACGCGGCCTGAGATTTAGAATGACTGCACTTCCAAGTGCACTTGTAGTGCAAACTGGATTTGCCTTTCGTAAATAACCCCCATTATGTTAAAATTAGAAAGATTTTATTATTGCCAAAATAATAAATCATAAAAACAATCCATAAATTAATATCTGAATATACAGTGAGATTGATTTACTAAAACCGGAGTTCAAATCTGGTGCAGCTGTGCATGGTAGCCAATAGTGTTGAGCGGAATACGCCATATTCGATTTCCTGATATATCACGAATATATAGCCGAATATTCGTGAAATATTCGCTAAAATCGAATATTCGTGATATTTAAAAAAAAAAAATTGCGAAATTTCGCTAATGCGAATTTATTGCGAACATTTTGCGATTTTTTTTTTCTGATTGGCTCTGATGCAAAAGAAGGGCGGAGAAAGTATTCTCGAATATTCGGAAATCGAATATTCGGAATATTTTATCAAAAAAAAAAATGTTGTGAAATATTTTGACAACTGTGGTAGGAGAACTCTGATTAAGTATAAATGTTAGAAATGTAAAAACTGAGAAATTAGAAATGAAAACAAATGATCATCATATTTGTGTTACTAAAATAGTGACCATGGAGCAACTCAAAAGAGTACCAGGTGAGTCAGTGTCCCAGAGCAAGTTTGGGAATGCATAAATAGGGGTGCTCACTGCTCATAGAAGATAACCATATATGTACTAACAATCAGATATAGAACATTTCTAGAGGTATTTATGGTAAACAGATCCAGTGTGGTCATATCCACTACTGGTATAAAAGTATGCATGTGCACTGCTAGGAATACCCACCTGTGTACACTCTGTTAGTCCACACAAAGCTTTAAGGGAAGTTAAAAAACAAGGGCTATACTACATCCAACATCAGAGCGTCCGAAAATTTGAGGGCAATCATGTAACAAGAAATGTGTCCTGGTCATGAAAATGGTTGAATAACCCGCCAAACAACAAAACTGTATTTACAACCAAAAAATATAAGTATTTACAGTATGTTTAGCTGCTACTCAACTGTACAGTTGAAGATAATCATTTACGTACTAAAATTCAGGAAATTAGTAATTCTAGAGGAATTAACAGCAAATCTAGCCAATTTGGTTATATCCACTACTGGTAAAAAGAAAAGCATGTGTACTGTTCAAGGGATACCCACCTGTGCTCATACTGTTTGTCTACACAAAGCTTCAAGGGAAGTTTAAAAAGGAGAGTTAGCTGACATTATTAGCTGACAAAGGACCACAGTCTATGTGAGGTTAAAGTATGCTATTGCTATCTAGCTAGCTACAAAGAAGGTAAAACATTTCTGACAACCTACTATAGTTTGAAAGAATAGGAAGGCATCAGAGAGTGAGAAGCAACATTTTCCGATAGCTGGATGTCAGGAACCAATCTACAGACACACATCACATTATATATCTGTAATAATATCAGCATAACCATGCCTGAACTTTTCTGTGACAAGTAATCTGTTATCTTTTCAATACACATGGCTTGATGTCCATGTAAAAAAGAAAAAAAAACAACATTGATTGGAAAAACAGAATTAAAGAAAGTTATGCATAATGAATGCAAAGGTGGAAAACCTAGGGGATGACTAGAGTTAAAAAATATTTTTAAGATTCCAAAACTGTTTCATATAATACTGTATGTGTAGCCCTCTTTTTTTTTAGGGGGGGGGGGGATTGAGAAATTACCCTCCCCAAAAATGAAACCTGTCGGTAAAAAAAAGAGCCAGAACCTTTTGTGTGAACAGAGGGCAGTCCCGCTCTGGGAAATAACTAGTAATATATTCAAAGTCATTGGGAGCAGAAGATCTACAGCAATCAGGATATCAAATTACTTTTAAGCATATAGATGCTCACCAGTATAGAAATAATACAAGCTTTATATAAGAAAAGATAATAGTACATAAATCCAATGTACAAACAGATATTAACAGCAGAGGATCCTATATGAGAAATAGCAGAATTGTGCACATATTCGTGGACATATATAGTTATTCATAAAGATACCGCCAAATGAATGTTGCAGAAAAGTCCAATTTTAGGGGGCCCCTGATGATGATGTGGTGACTTTCTTTGTGTCAGAGACCCAAAGACAAAATCAGCAATCACGATAATATCCTCCAACCTGACCAGCCAGGAATGGGACTGCTCACTATAAGGAACTGTGGTGTGGCACTGGAATTTTGGGTCTGCCTATCTACTCTAAGCTTTAGTCCCTCCCTAGCAGGGGTGGATCCAGGGGGGGCAACGAGGCAATTGCTCCCCCCAAGAAAATATTACAGAGTCTGAGGCAGAATGTGCCCCGGGTATCCAGAGCTGCGGTCGGGACAATTCGCAGCCATTCAAGCATGAATGACTGCTCAGAAACCTCGGGACTGCACTCTCCGCCCCCTGTACCCCCCCCCAGCAGTATTTAAGACTCTCCTGTAGGCTGCTGCTTGAGTGAGCAGGATGGGGATGTGCCTCTTCCCCCAAGATAACGCTTGTCTGGAAGAAGGAGGTGTGAGCAGCTGCTGAGCAGAGGGAGCTGAGTGTATGTTCCTGGAGGTGAGCTCTGCTAGCACAACACACTACATATTGGGGTTATTTACAAAGGGCAAATCCACTTTGCACTATAAGTGCAAACTACAAGTGAAAAGTGCACTTGAAATTGCATTGAAAGTGTACTTCGAAGTGCAGTTACTGTAAATCTGAGGGGTAGATCTGAAATGAGGGGAAGCTCTGCTGATTTTATCATCCAATCGTGTGCAAGCTAAAATGCTGTTTTTTATTTTCCTTGCATGTCCCCCTTGGATCTACAGCGACTGCACTTCCAAGTGCACTTTCAGTGAAATTTCAAGTGCACTTTGCACTTATAGTTTGCACTTGTAGTGCAAAGTGGGTTTGCCTTTAGTAAATAACCCCCATTGTGTATTCGTTTACAGGCACCTCTATGCTGAGTCTGCTGAGTCACTGCAGCTTAGCATAGAAGTGCTGTTAGCTGACAAATGAGATCTTCACACTGACTCATGCCAGAGCAAAAACAAATGACACCCCAGTGTATATGGACTGCTTTTTACACCCTGCATAAAGCTACACATACCTACCACTACCATCAATATATCTCATAAACCACCACAATCTAGGCAGCAAATAAATCCCATACAATATACTGCTCTGGACCATGGGGGTTGTTTGTTACAACTAGGGATGAGCTTCAGTTGCATCTTCTTTTCATGTATACCAGTGAACATTTGAACCCATTAAAGCTTAATGATTGCCCCCCAGTGTATGCCCTCCTGATCCCCCCTGGTGTATGCCCTCCTGACCCCCCCTGGTGTATGCCCTCCTGATCCCCCCAGAGTATGCCCTCCCGATTCCCCCCAGTGTATGTCCTCCCGATTCCCCCCAGTGTATGCCCTCCTGATCCCCCCAGTGTATTCCCTCCTGATCCCACCCCAGTGTATGCCCTCCTGATCCCTCCCAGTGTATGTCCTCCTGACCCCCCCCCATTGTATGCCCTCCCAACTCCCCATTGTATGCCCTCCCGATCCCCTTCAGTGTATGCCCTGCCGACCCCCCCCCCCAATGTATGCCCTCCCGATCTTCCCCCCTCAGTGTATGCCCTCCCGATTTCCCCCCAGTGTATGCCCTCCCGCTCTCCCCCCACAGTGTATGCCCTCTCTATCTCCCCCTCAGTGTATGCCCTCCTGATCACCCCCAGTGTATGCCCTCCCGATCCCACCCCAGTGTATGCCCTCTCAATGCTCCCCAGTGTATGTCCTCCCGATCCCCCAGTGTATGCCTTCCCGCACCCCCCAGCGTGTGCCGTTCTGACCCCCCTGGTGACACACGGTCCTTTGTTCTACTGTTCCCTGTACACTGCCCTATATCCTACGGACCTCTGTACACTACCCTACCTACTGCTGACCTCTGTACACTACCCTACATACTACTAACCGCTGTACACTGTATTATACATTAAATTCAGTTCCATAAGCAACACCTTATTTTCTGGCAGTGCCCCTCCCGAGACTAGACTCTGGATCTGCCCCTGTTCCCTAGTAGTGTATAATGGTCTCTTCTGGTTCAGGATTTAGTAGCATGGGCAAGCCATATGGCTGAGACTTTTTATTTTGCTTCACTTCCTTCTTCTGGGGCTTCCAAGCCAGCAGCTAAGGGCAGGAAGTGCAAACATAATATATATATATACAGGCATTTACAGGTTCAGACAGTAGAGGACTGCAGATCCCTACACATGCTTTGAATTATGTTAAAAGGACATTGCAGCTAAAGTTGAGACCTCAGTACTAAAGCCGAAAACAAAAATGTAACATATTGCAGCTTATCAATAATTAGATCAGGTGGCTTCATCAGTTTTTTTTTTGTTTTGTTTTTTTCCCCTTCATTTTTACCTGGTGATCTGGCCAGTAACACACCTTCTGTATTAGAGTGCCCTCCACTCTGGATAAAGGAGCACAAGAGACCCTTTTGGACAGCAGCATTGTTAAAATAGAGAGAGCAAAAGGGAGAGTTAGATGTAAAAGCAGATTTAAATACACTAACAAATTTAAGTTAAACTTCAGCAGTTACAGCAAACTGATACCACATTTTGGGATAAAGGTTTTACATAAGAATTATACACAGAGTGCCTGTGACTATGGTAATGGTACCTGCATCCTCAGGGCCGCTGATAGACATCCTATGGCCCTGTACAGCCTACCTGATGGGGCTCCCTTCATCTCCACTCTCAACCCCGCCCATAGCCCCTCCCCTGGCCCCAGCCTTAAAAAAATATCGCATGTAAATCGGATCAGCGGACAGATCCCCCACTGAACACGCAGATTCCACTCTGTGTGAAAGATACCTTTATAACATACAGCAACCCAGGCAGGTTACGATCATCAGCATTATAATAACACACATGCAGCAGGTGCTCTATCATGGTTGGTACTGTCACAGTGTTGGCTGTTGGGTGCCCTTGTTAAATTATTAACAATAAGTTAACAAAATCAGCACCTAACAGCCATGTCATGTGACACACTGACAGAAAACCTGCTGACTGCTGCCTGTGTATTAAAGAAGGTGACATAGTAATGTACAGTGTATATCTTTCACCCAACTACAGGGGTGCTGCAGCAGCCACAATAAATTCTGGCTTCCCCTCTCCTCCTGCCTCACAGGCTCTCACTCTCCGTCTCTGTCTCTCTGAGGCCAAGTACTCCTGAGTGGAGGAAGATCACTGCGCCAGGGAAGGAAATGGGCAGCCGCAGCAGGTGGCTGTGACATGTAGCGTGGTTAGGATTGCACTGCGCATGCGCCCGAAAATCTGAAAAAAGTCCCTCACTTCCACCAGCACATATCATCAGAGAGGGGCCCGGAAAATAGCAATAATACACCAACCTAAGCCAATAGGAGTGGCTTAGAAGTGGTGTAATTTAGAAATTACCCGTTTTTTTTTTCTGCGCTTGCTGTCTGCGAGGCTGCTCGGACCCTCCCTGGACGCCGGGCCCGGTACAACAGGGCCAGTTCTACTGGCCTATCAGGGGCCCTGTGCATCCTAGAGTCTATTGAACAGAATATTGTCTATGTGGAATGTGGATTCTCTTGATACTGTCAAGGACATCACAAACAAGTAATCCAAAATGTTTATTACATAGCAAGAATATACATTTAAAAGTATAAACAGACTAGGGCATCACAGGCTCCCTGTAGACTTTTCCACTCTTCCTCTACTAAACATACACGGTTCTTCATATATAGATGCAACAACATTACAACTCAATGAAAATCAGGCACAAGTGGATGGTCGGCAAATCTCAACACATTTCAAGGTCATTCATTGCTTCTTCAGGAGTGTTTTGGGGATCAAAATATATCTGCAAAAATAAAAGAAATATTAAATAATACTCAATGTACACACATATATATGAAAGTATATCTTAAAATAGTATTTGTTGATAAGAATGTGAAGGTAGAAGGCAACTGGTCTTACCCAGAGGGACTAGGCATATGGAAGGGGCTCAGGAGAATGCAGATAGGAGGCCACAACTCTCATAGGTTTTATATAAATAAATAAAAGCTGATCATTGTAAGAATCCCTGTTGTTGGTAAATTGTTTTCTCTCATCCTTGTGACTGAAACATTTGCTAGAAAACTTGTTTCTGTGAAAAACAGGCTTATTGGCCAGATCACCAGGTATAATTAAAGGAAACAAAGCTTAAAAAAGAAAACAAATGCAGCAATCAGATATAAGCAAATAAAACTGAAAAGTGGGTAAGGCGCTGCTCTGTGAGATAGGCTATAAGTAAATTGATTGGTGCTGTGTTTGCAAAATAAAGGTGATGAAACCTCTGGCAAGTGTGGTAAAAGAGGGGGAACATGAGTTGGAGCACCAGCACAACGCATGATCTTTTTATACAGGGCTATTGAAGCACATTTAACCACTTGCCGCCCGCCCTATTACAAAATGACGGCGGCAAAGTGGTTTCAATATCCTGACCAGATGTCTTCAGGATATTGACCAGCTGCGCAGCCCCCCCTTGGATGCCCACACTAGACCACCAAGGATGCCACCAGACCACCAGGGATGCCCACCACCAGGTATGCCACCCTAGACCACCAGGGATGCCAATCAGTGCCCACAATGGATGCCAATCAGTACCCACAATGAATGCCAATCAGTGCCTACAATGGGCATCACTGATTGGCAGGCATTTTTTGGCACTGATTGGCATCCATCAGTACAATTACAGTACATCCATGCCACCTATCAGTGCCCATCCATGCCCATCCATGCCACCTATCAGTGCCCATCCATGACGCGTATCTGTGTCCATCCGTGTCGCCTATCTGTGCCCATCCATGCCGCCTATCTGTGCCCATCTGTGCCGCCTATCTGCCCATCCGTGCCGCCTATCTGTACCCATCCGTGCCGCCTATCTGTGCCCATCCGTGCCGCCTATCAGTGCCTATCAGTGCCCCATCAGTGCTGCATATTAGTGCCCATCATTTCCACCTCATCAGTGCCACCTCATTGGTGCCACCTTATCAGTGTCCATCAGTGCCGCCTTATCAGTGCCCATCAGTGCAGCCCCATCAGTGCCCATCAGTGAAGGAGAAATCATACTTATTTACAAAGTTTTGTAATGGAAACAAAAAAAAAAGCATTTGTTTTTCAAAATTTTCGTTTTTTTTTTTTGCAGAAAATAAAAATTTCCAGAGGTGATCAAATACCACCAAAAGAAAGCTCTATTTGTGAGAACAAAATTATACAAATGTAGTTTGGGTACAGTGTAGCATGACCGCGCAATTGTCATTCATAATGCAACAGCGCTGAAAGCTGAAAATTGGTCTGGGCAGGAAGGTGTATAAGTGCCCTGTATGGAAGTGGTTAAAGATGACTTGTCACTTTAGTTGTAAATCAGGTATCTATGGATTTATTATATTGCTGATCTTGAGGATATAATTGTTCTTTTTATGTATTTATTTAATGGCTGTACATACACCAATGAAGAATTAGTTTCTAGCACAGATTTATAGTTTATAGCATTTGCCACTTTTTTGGTATTTAACTGGTAATTGGTGTGTGTTTTTAAATACACAGTATCATACTGAGGTTTCATTACCTTTATTTTGCAAGCACAGTACCAATCAATTTATTTATAGCCTATCTCACAGAGCAGCACCTTACTCAAACTGAAACTCTACCCTGGTAGTTGTTTTTAGTGGCAGCAACATCTCTTTATATATTGTCACCGAACCTATATAAACTATTGCACTTTAGTTTCCTCAGATCTAAGCAAATGTTTGCTTTTGTGTTTAATAACTCTTTTAGAGCCGGTTCACACAGGGGCAACCTAGGATCCGACTTCAGGTCGCTCCAAGTCGCCCCTAGTCGCCTCAAGCCGCACTGCATGAAGAAATGAATGTAAGTGAATAGAGCCGTCTTAATGTACACTACTGCAGTCACTCCGACTTGAAAAAAGGTTCCTGTACTACTTCAATCCGACTTGTAGGTGACTTGTACCCATTGATTTCAATGTAAGTTGCCTCCAAGTCGGATCCCCGTTCACAGTGAAGCAACTTTACAGGAAGTTGCCCCAGTGTGAACCTGTTCTAAGGCAAGCCCCTCCCTCCCACAGAGGAACCCCACGCCAAATTTTAAATAAAAACTGGCATGGGTTCCCCCTCTAAGGGCATACCAGGCCCTTAGGTCTGGTATGGATTTCAAGGGGAACCCCCTACGCCGAAAAAACGGCGTGGGGTCCCCCCCAAATCCATACCAGACCCTTATCCGAGCACGCAGACCGGCCGGTCAGGAAAGGGGGTGGGGACAAGCGAGCACCCCCCCTCCTGAACCATACCAGGCGGCATGCCCTCAACATGGGGGGGCTGGGTGCTTTGGGGCAGGGGGGCGCCCCAAGTTGCGTTGTGATTCATACTCGTCGTGTTCAAGTTGCCTCCCAAAGTCGCGCTAAAATTCGTGTTTCCCCTGTGTGAACCGGCTCTAAAGTTCATCTAAAGTCAGGCTATGCACTTTCAAACATTAACATAATCTTTAGGCCTCATGTCCACGGATGTTTTTAAAGCCATTTTTTGCCGCTTAAAAACACCTCTCCATGTTAGCCTATGGCCTCATGCCCACATGGCGTTTTTTGAGCTGTAAATAGCATAGCTGTTTTTAACCACTTTGGCTGCCCAAAGACCTGAGCACTTTTTGCGTCGCTTTAACTGACAATTGCGCTGTCGTGCGATGTGGCTCCCAAACAAAATTGACATCCTTTTTTCCCCACAAATAGAGATTTATTTTGGTGGTATTTGATCACCTCTGCAGTTTTTATTTTTAGCGTTATAAACAAAAAAATAGCGTCAATTTTGAAAAAGAAAAGAAAAAGCAATATTTTTTAATTTTTGCTAAAATAAATATCCCCCAAAAATTTATATAAAACAATATTTTTTTGCTCAGTTTAGGCTGATACATATTCTTCTACATATTTTTGGTAAAAAAAAAAAAGCAAAAAGCGTTTATTGATTTGTTTGCTCAAAATGTATATCTTCTACAAAATAGAGGGTAGTTTTATTGTTTTTTTTTTTTTTTTTTACTAGTAATGGAGGCAATCAGCGATTTTTATGGTGACTGGGACATTATGGCGGACACATCGAACCCTTTTGACACCATTTTGGGACCATTGTCATTTATACAGCGATCAAAGCTATAAAAATGCACTGATTACTGTAAAAATTACACTGGCAGTAAAGGGGTTAACCAGTAGGGGGTGCTGAAGGGGTTAAGTGTGTCCTAGAGATGTGTTCTAGGCTACGTGTGACAAGACACTGATCACTGCTCCCAATCACAGGGAGCTGTGATCAGTGTCCTGTCACTAGGCAGAAAGGCGAAATGCTTGTTTACATTAGCATTTCCCTGTTCTTCCTCTCTGTGAGACGATCTTGGGACTCCCGGAAGGCATCGAGTCCGCGGGAGCCGCAGTCCCACTCATGGAGCTCACAGTGGCAGAAGACACCGGACAGCGGGAGTAGAGGCCGGAGAGCATGGAGAAAAGGCCAGAGAGCGCTGAGAAGAGGCCGGAGAGAGCGGAGAAGTCGGAACAGACCCCCAAAGTTGGAAGAGACTCCCGGAGCTACGTAATAAATTACTTTAAAAACTTTTGTAGTGTGTTTTTTTTTTTATTGACCATTGATGAACCATTGATTTTGAATACAGACAGAGAAAGGCGACTGAAAGCCAGCGCGTCTAAACGTGCATTGAATTCAATGCAAAACGCGGATAAATTCACATTTTTAATGCTGCTTTTTTTCCTGGCGTTTGTACTGGCTTTACAGTCGTTTTTTTTAAACGTCCGTAGGCATGAGTCCCAAGGCAATAAATTACAACAAGCTCTCACTGACAGCTGTAGCTGCAGGCAATGAGGTGTAAATAATTGTCAGGCCTCATGCACACTGGACATTTTTTGACATTTTTACAGCAGCGGTTTTTAGAAGTAGACAGTAGGCAGTAGAAGTTTTTTCTACAGTCATCTCCATCATGTCATCCTATGTGTCCATGCACACATAGACTGTTATTAGCAGTTTTGAGCAGTAAAAAAAAAAAAAAACTAGTGGGTTCTGAGAGACGTTTTTCCAGCTGTAAAAACGCTCTAACATTGATAAACGATCAGAAACGTCACTCATGAGCGCTTTTTAACGTTTTTGATCATTGTAAAAAAATCTTTAAAAAAAAAAAACTTGAACGCGGAAAAATGCAAAAAAAAAACCGCTAAAAAACGCTATTGCAAAAACGTTGAAAAAAGTTGAAAAGCTACTGGCGTTTTTATAACGTTACTTTAACGTCCAGTGTGCATGAGGCCTCAAAGTTCACAGCAGAATCACTTTGTAAGGCAACTCAGCTCACCCTTCTGAGGCCCCGTACACACGTCCGAGGAACTCGACGGGCAAAACACATTGTTTTGCCCGTCGAGTTCCTTGTGAAGCCGCCAAGGATCTCGGCGAGGCGAAATTTCCCATTGAACAACGAGGAAATAGAGAACATGTTCTCTATTTCCTCGCCGAGGTCCTCGTCTGCTTCCTCGGCCGAAAGTGTACACACGGCCGGGTTTCTCGGCAGAATTCAGCTCCGACCGAGTTTCTGGCTGAATTCTGCCGAGAAACTCGATCGTGTGTACGGGGCCTTATATTTACTATGGCAGCTTCTGTGTGAAATACAAGGCTGAACATCTGTGCAATCACTATTGGGAGGGAAGGACATATAGAGCTGAGCTGCTGAGACAATTAGTTGAATTACTTCAGTGCTTCTGTTGAGAAATTTGAGAATAAATTGCTTCATAGCACCTATAGCTACAAAGATCAATGAGAGCTTGTTTTAAAGCTTGTTTGTTAAGGATATGTAAATACTTGAACAAAGATTACATTTAAAGGAAACCTGGACAGAGAAAACATGGAGTGTACTATTGCTGACTCATTTTGAAAATGCTAGTTTCCTGGCAGCTATTACTCAGTGCTAATGGCATAATTTTGCTCTGAATTACTGACTTGGAAGTTTGCTGCAAACATGCTTGTTGCAAATTATCTATTTAAAATGTAATAAATTAGAGGGTCTCCTTAAGTGCCAGGCAACTAGCATTTTTCAAATTAAGGCCAACAATGGCACACCAGCAATCTATGGAATGCCAGATCTTTCGATTGTGAGATTTAACCATCTATGCCTAACTCAGAACAGTTTGCTGCACGAGAGGTATTTTTCCTTTCCATAGAGTATGTAGTAACATGAGTTCAATCCATAGAGTTATTAAATTTGGCAGTTGGTTCTAGTAACACCAAGCTGTACACTAACTTCATGAAAAAGATAAATGCATCAGTGACCTTCCCTTCACCTTCAGTAGTAGACTCTCATTAGCTACAGAACATCAGCTTGTTTTTTTCTTGTTTGGTAAAGCTGTGCCGCTCAGTGCATCTCTGCCTCTGGAAGTCTACAACTGCTGTTTGCTTATCTTCTGCTATCTGTTAAACGACACACAGCAAAGCTCTCTATGTGCTTTAAAGTTTAATGTTGATCTGCTGTTTACCAATGTTAGTGCTGAAATCACTAAACACCATTGTGCTTCAATTATTCAGGATATTCACATTTTTTTTATTTTTTTCAGTAGATACACACCAGAATTCCCCAGTGATCAAAACTATATTTAATCGGTTGCCACTGATAATATTCAGATTCAAAACAATCATGTTTGCTGTAAAATCTATTTATAATTCATATAGTGCCTAGAAAGTCATCAGAACACCCCAGGATAAAGCAATTTCAACTGCCATGCCTGCAAATTATGGAAATGAAACAAACACCAATAAAAATAATAAAATATACACAGCCATATTTGAATCGGCACTGTACATATTAATGTTTTATGTGTGGAGAAATCTTTCCACTCTTAACAATTACTTTCAAATGACACAGAAGAAAAGAATGATCTCCAGAAGGAAATTACATTTCAGCCTTTACAGGGAAAATGTAGTGTTTAGACTGTATACATTTGACATTGGTGCCTATTCTAGGATCCTTATATATGAAAAAAAAACAGTGCTTCTCAAAGTTTAAAAATGCACCAATAGTGGTAGCCTTGCCATTCTGGTTGGTACAACACGGCTAAGCATTTAAATAGACAGCCAATAGAAAGGCATGCTTTCATTTAATAGTTTAAATACTTGCATCCCCTTTGCTGCATGGTAATTATTATAGATTAGTGATACCATACTGTACTGTGTCATATTTGGACATTGCTTCAATTTTCTCTTCACTTGTTTTACACAAAAACTGAATATAAACCATTAAAGGTAAAAAAAAAAAAAATTGCTTGCATGTGATTAGATGATGCAAATCAGCAAAGCTTCACCACAATCAAGCTCTGGGAAAATTGAGCGCAACTGCACTCGCAAAGTCCACATTCTATTTGCCTTTAGTAAATAAACCCTAATGTCTTTTACATAATATTTTCACTCCTGTAACATCTAGCAGTCACTAGAGAGAACAAGAGGCTTTAAAGTGGATAAAGCCAAAATGTTTATTTAAATATTTGGATAGAGCAGTGAGAGGTTAGTACCCCTCATAAGGATTATGCACACATTTTATTTGCCTAGATGATCAGCGTCATTAGGGAGAAACGCATATTTTGGCTACCACCAGAACAGTATTAAGTAGGAAATCTTCCCGTAGGAGCACTTGTTTCATGGATAGCTTTATACAAGGGGATTTTATCTACGTTGGAGAAATTACCTCCTGCTTTTTGTTATCTCATCATAAAATAAAGTGAAAGTAATGTCCCCAATGACACAGAAGAAAACTTGACAAGTTTTCACCCTTCCCTACTCTATAAAAATAAAACAAGTTTTGACTTTAATTATACTTTAATAATTTTTCTGTTGTGGTCTGCCTCAGTTTTGCATAACAGGTGGTTAAACCAATTTTTCTATTTTCACATAAAGGTTGTAGATTTAAGTTCCCAAATGATCCTCAGCCCATATATTTACTAAAAAAACAAGGACCAACAGAATTAAAAGGGGGTACTACAGATTTTTGAAATAGTTGTGCAAGGTGTTTATCAGAAAGTTTTTTGTTTTTCTTAGTTCCACAAACACTTTATTGAATTTAGGCAAATGCATGAGCCAGGGGTGCTCAACCTTTTGAAGACAGAAAGAGAAGAGTGGGGAGCCGGCTGCAATATCAGCTTGTATATGATAGCCACCGGTATTATGAAGGATATGCAATCATTCAGTAGAGTGTCATTCACTCGAAGGATGCTGTGTGAGTTGCCATAGGTTTGAGGACAAGGACCACATCAGATGGCTCAGTGGGTCACATTTTGCCCACGGCCCACGGGTTGAGCTTGCCTGACATAAGCAAAGACCCAGAGGATCATAAACAACAAAGTGGCAGGAATAAAGAGAACAAGTTCTAATTTTTTTGCTCGCAGTTTTCAGGAAAACTGCTATGGAGCATACACATGGCCGGTTTTCCCAACCAAATGCAACCATGGCAGTTTTCCCATCGGGAAAACCGATCGTGTGTACGAGACATTAAGCAACTTTCACTGAAACCTTGGCTAGTTCATCTATTTTGTTAATCTTACTCTTAAAATTAATTCTAAACTGCTTTCATATTTGGAAATGCCCAATGTGTGTTATACACAATTATATATTTGTGTCCTAGCTGTATGTATGTGTACAGTATGTTATAGTATGTGCATGTTATGTAACTTTTTAAGCTATTGCATTTTTGGTCATTTTAATAAATTTTACTTTTTTTATGTAGATTAACAAACATGTGAATTAGTGTACAGAAGGTAAATGAAAATGGATAAAATATGCTCTCATATGAGTTTGGGGGGACTTATTGCAAATAAAGAGAAGAATATAGGAAGGAAAATGAAGCCTTAGTTACTACTTAGTTCCATCCTGATACAGAAATTCATTGTTCAAAATAACAATATAGAAGGTAGGGAGAAGTGATAAATGGTAAGATTGTAATATAAATAAAATGTTTACCTGAAAGTAAAATAAATACAGAAAAAAAATGGATGTTGGATTATAAGAAAATGGCTGCTGTGGTGGGTGTTTGACTTCCTACTTCCTGTCAGCCTAGAAGTGGTTATATACTCCCCTTTCACTGGGAACATACATAATGACTGACATATATAGGCTGCACTGAGAAGGAGCTGATGTCACCAGAGAGAGCACAGAAAATCCAGGAGTAGCCTCTCCTCCTCACATGTTCCAGCAAAGGTAAAAGAGAGAAGCAGGGACAGAGGGCAATCGTGGAGTTGCTCACTCACCGAGTGGTTCAGTGTCTGGGGTGTTAAGGTTCAGTGACAGGGGTGCTAGGAGGCAGGAAGGTTCAGAGTCGGGGTTGCAGAAGGGTTCAGCGGTGGGAGTCCCAACTGCAGAAGAGAGCACTGTAAATGGAGTTAAAGCTGTCAGCTTCTCACGGAGGCACCACTCACCACCACCTGCAATCACCCCCTCACCACCACTGTGCCAGTAACCCACGACCCTCCGTCACTACTGTGCATGCACTCTCAGTCTCGCTTTCTCATCCTGTATGTCACATTAGCCCTGAGGATCTGCACTGATGTTCATGAGACAATGGCATTCAACCAAGCGAGCACTAGATAGGTATCTAAGCAAGTGTGACAATTGCAGAATCCAAAGTTGGCCTAGCAGGGATCTCCAAACTACGGCCCTCCAGCTGTTGCGAAACGACACATCCCATGAGGCATTATGAAACTCTTAGGCCTCGTACACATGACCGAGGAACTGGCAGGCAAAACACATCGTTTTCCTCATCGAGTTCTTGTTAGGCTTGTCGAGGAACTCGACGAGCCAATTTTCTCCATTCCCGTCGAGGAAAAAGAGAACAAGCTCTCTTTTCGGCTCGACGAGTTCCTCGACAGTTTCCTCGATGAAAAATGTACACACGACCGGTTTCCTCTGCAAAAAAACTCTCCCACCAAGTTTCTTGATGGATTCTGCCAAGGAAAACGGTCGTGTGTACATTTTTCACCGAGAAACTTGACAGAATCCATCAAGAAACTTGGTGGCAGAGCTTTTTTGCTGAGGAAAACGGTTGTGTGTACGTTTTTCATCGAGGAAACTGTCGAGGAACTCAACGAGAAAAAAAGAGAACAAGTTCTCCTTTTCCTCGACGGGAGTGTCAATTGCCTTGTCGTGTTCCTCGTCGGGCAGGTTTCGTCGAGAAACTCGAGCGTGTGTATGCTAAGAAACCCGCGCATGCTCAGAATAAAGTATGAGACGGGAGTAAAAGTAGCATTTGTAATGGAGATAACACATTTTTCACGCTGTAACAGACTGAAACTTAACATGCAGTAACATGAGATTAGCAAAAGCAGCCCCAAGGGTTGTGCAAGTGGAATCAAACTTCCCCTGCCGTTGTATGTGTTGTATGTCACCGCGTTTGAAAATGAGGAGATTTTGTCTTGACCGTGTGTACGCAAAGCAAGCTTGTCGAGTTCCTCGACAAGCCTAACAAGGAACTCGTCGAGGAAAGCGATGTGTCTTTTCCGACGAGTTTCTCGGTCGTGTGTACGAGGCATAACATTCACAGGCATAACTAGGCATGATGGGAATTGTAGTTCCTGAACAACTGGAGGGCCATAGTTTGGAGACCCTTGGTCTGGAGGGATGAGATCAGGGTCAAGTGACATTTGTTCAGTTGTTAATCAAGTGGAGTTCCTAATAAATTTGGGGGAGTCCATAGCCTAGTCTCGGTGTGCAAGCAGGCAAAAGATATATCTATATCTATAATTTAACAGCCACTCTAAGGCTTTTAATTAAATGTACAACATATTGGTAGGTAATAGTTAATTAAATAAAACAGGTGACATTATACCCTGAGTGAACTTTTAGCCGATAAAAAGTTTGAACAGTAATCTGAGACATTTCAATTATGGATTTTATAATTCCCACTGTAATATCTCTTTAATTGATATACCCTGGAATGGTTCAGTGACCCAGATGTATCCTACACTATATGAGGGGTTGGCAGTTGAAAAAGATGTAATTCCCTCAAAGCAGGGGATTCCACAATAGCCTTGTTCTACATTCAGATATAGATCTCCAGTATGTCTGCACAATGCATTACTGACTCCCCCGATAGTTTGCAGTTTAATAGAAAACTGAGGCAGCCATACCAGTTTTATTCTTCTTTCAAATTAGATTTGACATGTGTGATTCAGTGGGAATAGCATTAGTAAAAGATCTACCCAGTCTAAATAGTCAGAGCTTGCTCTAGAGAACTCCATAGAATTTAGTCATGAAAAAAATTAGCTAGCATTAAATACTTTAAAGTTACACTCTCATTTGTGTTTAAACTGCACAGTTTGTGCTGCACAAACACATATACAGTATATATCTTTAGACACTAGAGAGCATATTTCAACCAGCGCAAATAGCATATTATATATAAATGATTGCTGTGAGAAGATCAAATACAGGCTAAAGCTACAAGGAATTGGAGTATATAACATTGTAGGCAGTCAAACTAAAGTCATTTTTTAAAGCATCTGCAGGCAATAAACATGAATACCATTCCGTCCTATATATGTAGCCACTACCCTAGAGCAGTGGTGGACAACTTTGTTTAACCACTTCAGCTCGGGAGTGTTTACCTCTTTTATGACCAAGCCATTTTTTTGCAATACGGCACTGCATTAATTTAACTGACACTTGTGCAGTCATGCAATGCTGTACCTAAACAAAATGTATGTCCTTATTTCCCCACAAATAGAGCTTTCTTTTGGTGGCATTTGATCACCACTGCGGTTTTTATCTTTTTCGGTATAAGCAAGAAAAGATAGACAATTTTGAAAATATATATATATATGAAACATGTCCAATAACAAAAATGTAAAAAATAAAATGTCTTCATCGATTTAGACCAATATGTATTCTGCTACTGTACATATTTTTGGTAAAACAAATTCCCAAAAGGGGTATATTGATTGGTTAGCACAAAAGTTATAGCGTCAACAACTATGGGATTTTTATATATTTATTTTTACTAGTAATGGCGGCGATCAGTGATATCGTGGTGGACAGTCGGGACACTAACTGCCACTTTTGCCAATTTTTGGGGACCAGTGACACAAATACAGTGATCAGTGCACAAAATGCACTGTCGCTGTACTAATGACGCTGGCAGGGACGAGGTTAACATCAGGGGCGAGCAAAAGGTTAAATGTGTGCCTGACCAGTGCTTTACTATTGTTGGGGTGGTACTTGTACTAGGAAAAGGTCATGGATCAGTGCCCCTGCTTAGCAGAGACACAGGATCCATGTTGTCTGTAGTGACAGAATGGCGATCAGCCTTTTTTACATAGGCAGAACACTATTCTGCCTGTGTACCGAAGCATTGGCAGATGCCGGTGGCCATTGAATATGCAGTTCCTGACAATCAGCTCCCACTGTGTCTAATCACAGTGTGAGCGGGCCGTCAGCAGCACACACACGACCCAAACCAGGACGTGCAGGATTACATACTAGGTACATGATCCTGTGCTGGAGAGCCGCCTTCCCTCCGTATATACACATTATATGATCGGCAAGCAGTTAAAGTCAAGTGCGGACCCTGTCATCACCAAAGGGAACAACATAGGAGTTGTTCTATAAAAGACAAATACGCTATCTACTTTGGAAGTTGCACTTTGCAAGTGAATTTTTCATACAGCTTAGGGAATGTGGTGAAATTAAAAAAAATTAAAATAAATACACTTTTTCTTGCACATGATTGGATGATAGAAAAGTTTTGCCCTATTTACTAAGCACCGGGAAAAAAATTGCCTTACAATGTGAACAGCCTATTTGCCTTCAATACAGCCTAAATCAACCCCAGAATGTTTACTTGTGTGGACTTGTGTCCACTAAACTGTAATTGACAGTCCACGTGAGAAATCTGCAAAGCTGTAGTAGAGATTAATGTTAGCATATTAGCAATAAAGATTATTTTCAACACTTTTTTAACACCCCCTAGCTTTTCCCAGCAGCATGTAGTTACCTTTTCCCGTTCCTGCCACTGGGAGCAAAGTTAATTATTCAGCACCTTTGGATGTGGGTAAACATAAATCTCACTCACCCTGTCTCATCCTCTCTTACGTGATAGTTCTGATGCCTTGTGATGGATCTATTACTATCATCAGAGAAGGTCCCAAACCCTGTGTAAGCTCCAATATGTCAATTTAGGACTTACACAGAGCTTTTTCCTCCCAGATCCCAATGCTGAGTGGAGCATTGAGGAAGTAAGGGAAGTATTTGCTGCTGCTATTTTACATTGCCCCTGCATGGGCAAAATAAATGTTTACTTTAAGACTTTAAAGGCATTCTAGAAAATAGCTAACTACATTAATAGTTATCAGGATTTACCAGAATTCCAACCCTACGGGGTGTTTAAGGGAACCAAGCCATAGGTTTATGTTAAGCCTTTTGAAGTGTGGTGTAAGTAACATGAGCTGGAAAGGTTTTGCTCATAT
Organism: Rana temporaria; assembly: GCF_905171775.1. NCBI lineage: Eukaryota > Metazoa > Chordata > Amphibia > Anura > Ranidae > Rana > Rana temporaria. The sequence continues at coordinate 291,480,265 of NC_053490.1, forward strand.
ACACTTTAATCCCATGTTTAACTACCATTAAAAGCTTAAAAGAGAAATTATAGTTTAAATTAATTGTTGGATGTTGACATGATGTTATTTTAATTAAGATGTTCAAATTTACAAATATATTTAAAAAAAAAAATAGGCTGAGCTCTTTTCACTTGAAATATTTGTCTACATTTTGCTAAAAAAATTTAGTGACCCGTGAGCAATTCTATCATTTGTTGCATAAATAAATAGGGAAAAAAAGGTAATTGATTTGAAAACGCTCTTTAAAAAATAAAGGAGGAGACCTCAGGCACAACCTTTGTAGCTGCGACAAAGATAAAAATCAAATTTTGCTGCTGGCCCCAATCAGCAAAGCTTTGACCATTCTGACCATCTTATCCAGTTATTCCTGATTAGTGGTCAGAGGCTGAAGTTGACTTTGCCCCAAACCTAGTGTGATTATTTTTTCACAAAATGTAATTTTCTCAAAATGTAATTAATCTACTGGCATTCTTATTATGTGTGCCAACTTTACTGAGATTTTTTTTTTTTTTTATTATTATTATTTTAGTTTTTTTTCTTGGATGTAACTAAACTTCCAGCTGTTTTAAACTAAAAGCAGAAAATCATAACTTTTCCCAGGGAAACAAAGACAATTATGAACACCATTTACAGCACTTTCTTTGTGGTGTGCATATATAGAGTATTTATGGAAATTGTTGGTATAATTAAAGTTTCTATGTGAAGAAATGTTCCCAGAAGAAAATTACAGAAAAAAAATCGCAGTATAATTTAACAGCTACAGTGCAGTCAAGTAAAATGGCTCCCACCTGTTTTTATGCTACACCAAGTTTCTTAAATATCAGTACATTACAATGTGCCACAAAGGTAAAAATATATTGAAGAATATTTGAGTTGCAATTATTTTACGAAGTGCAGAGTTTTATTTAGTGCTGTACAACTTTATTTCATATAAAAATTGCCATTAATATGTGTTCTTTATTTGGGTCATTTGGTAATACTGATATAATACATGAGCATATTTCAAGATAAAAATGGTGAGTACCACAAGGAGGAACAGTTCTGTCATACTTAGATTTACTAGATTTTACAATAAATCTCTTATAAATATACCTGGCTCTTTCAATCTGAGATGCTTTTGTGGTTTCATGAATACTCCTCTCTTTCTCCTGACCTGTATCCTTCTCCTCTCCTTTTTTATTTGTCCCCTCCCCACGTCTCCTTTAAATTCCTCCCGCTAACCACACCATTCCTTTCCTGTATAATGCAAGAACCACAATTTTGTCCTGCATAAACATTCAAATACAGCTTGAATGGATCCATAGCTGCTATACCTGGTAACTTTCAACATTTCCTGATAGCTTCACCCTCTGTCCTCTCCCCTTTTTGCTGCTCAGGCCCCGTACACACGACCAGTTTCCTCGGCAGAATTCAGCTTCCGACCGAGTTTCTGGCTGAATTCTGCCGAGGAAACTGGTCGTGTGTACACTTTCGGCCGAGGAAGCCGACGAGGAGCTCGACGAGGAAATAGAGAACATGTTCTCTATTTCCTCGTTGTTCTATGGGAGCTCTCGGCCCGCCGAGCTCCTCGGTGGCTTCAGGGCTGAACTGGCCGAGGAACTCGATGTGTTTGGCACGTCGAGTTCCTCGGCCGTGTGTACGAGGCTTGACATATTTCTCTTGTTACTGGTCTAATACTAATAGTAATATTCATGAAAGTGAAATAGGGAATTAAATGAAATGCATATAAAACCTCAAAACATATTTTCTAAAACCCTGTAGAATAAAATAATGGTAGTTGTAATTTTTATGTGGTACGGTATTAATAGCAATTTTTTTCAAAGATGTGCTATCAGTAGAAAATATACTCAAATTAAATTTAGTGCACATAAATACAATAAAATCTCCAGATCTTCCGTAAACTAGTAAAGTGAATAAATACCAAACATGTCAAAGCTCAAAACTGCATACACGCTTGTCATGGTAACAAACTGAGTTATCCTAAATTGTTCATAGGCAACACATTAAAAGCCTTTACAGATCATCAATTAACCGTAAATGATGGTCCTGGGATTATTCCTTTCATTCCAGTGTGTGTGCGTCATCAATACCTAATGTATGTTGAACAGTTGTAGTTTATGGTTTAGAGTGAGACTATATCATGGAACAGGCACTATTTTTTCACAGATTGCAACTGTGTTGTATATTAAAAATATAGATAGTGAGAGGAATTAACAAAGGGTGGCACAGATCCCTTTGTTAATTAGTACTGATTTGCTCCATGTTTTACACTTTGTCTGTCACAGAATAGATCACTAGCTTGGGCTGCATGCTACAGATTACTCTGTCTGTAAAACAGATCTATCTGCTTCACTAATATGGTACACATTCCTCCAAATAGTTTCCTTCACCGCTTTCTGGGGTTAGCTCATATAGCATCCTCCGAATAGTCCTGCAGCCTCCTGGCACATACAACATCTCCTAAGAGGATGAAAAAGGGGAGGTGATGGGGAAAGGGACATTGTCTGTGCCTATGATTTTTTTTTTAAGTTGTCCAATAAAAACGGTTCGCCCCCTCCTCCCAGCCTGTAACATTGGTGGGGGGCACCAATGTTACAGGCTGGAAGGAGGGGGCGAACCAGTGGGACTTCACTTTTTGAGTAAAGGTTTTTTATGTTTTTTTTGGTTACCAGGTTAGAGTTACAGAGGTGGTCTATCGCTAGAATTATTTCTCTCGCTCTGACGATCGTGGCGATACCTCACATGTGTGATTTAAACACCTTTTACATAAGCGGGCGCAAGTTCCATATGCATTTTCTTTGCTGTGCGAGCTCGTGGGGACGGGGCGCTTTAATTTTTTTTTCTTATTTATTTTATTTATTTTTTATAATATACAATTGTGTTTTAAAAAAAAAATATATAACTTTTCTTGCTGCCACAAGGAATGTAAACATCCCTTGTGACAGTAATAGGTTGTGACAGGTACTCTTAATGGAGAGATCGGGGGACAAAAACGGTGATTCTGAATATTGTGTATTTTTTTTAAAATGGCGCCATTGGCAGCCAAGTAAACAGGAAGTGACTTCATGACGTCGCTTCAGTTTTACACTGAAGACAGTGTTTACACTGAAGAGACTGAATCAAAGCCGTTCGCGGCTTCGTTTCAGTCTCTCTCTGGGCACTGCAGGTGGTGGATCATGGATCGGGTCTCCCAGTGGGACGGGAGGCCCGGTAAGAGCGGGATAACAACTGAGCCACTTTTAGCCACATCGGTTGTTATTCCTGGAAAACCAGCATTAGAGTGCTTCTACAGCTAAAAAAACTACTCTCCAAATGCAGGAGTTCTGGTTTTTTTCCAGCTTGAAAACATCCCTGGCAAAAAACGCTGAAAAATCTTATGCATGCATGAACATATAGGATAACATACTGTGGAGTTTACTGGGTGTAGAAAAAAATGCCTGGCACCCAAAACAGCAGCTGTAAAAATGCCCAGGCATGAGACCTAATACTTTTAATATTTTTTAGAAATTTTTATGTTTTTAAACTGTGAGGGAGCATACACACAGTCGGTATTCCCGCCAAAAAGCTCTCCTCGCAGTTTTTCCGTCAGAAAACCCAGTCGTGTGTACTAGGCATAAGAAACTACTTAGACACATTCTCACGGCTGCACAGTGTCTTGTTGCCCCTAACTGGAAAAAACGCTCACCACCCTCCCTGGAGGCTCTGTACACTAGGATCAGGAGCTGATGGAGAAAATTTGTACTTTTGTGTGTGAAATACAATTATGCTGGTACATCAACATGTCTGTATATTTGGCAATGGCTGATTATGCTTCATCTATACATTACCATATCTTGGTGATTGTCACTGATTTTTCTCTCCTTGCTAAGCAATCAACGCCCACACTAAAACAATCAAGTACATGCTTGTCTGGTATCGAATATGATTAGGCATCAGAAACTCATTAGGTAAAACATTACAGAGAGTCAATTAAAGACCTTAAAAGCAAGCCTTTAAAGTTAATTTGATTGTTTGAGTTTTTTGAGTGTCCTGTTTAAAAAATAAATGCTTTAAATCAGGCACACTTTGCAAAAGGAAATTATTTAAAAATATGAAGGCCACTTATAATAAAGATGCTGATCTATTTGAACGTAAGTTGTAAATCTACTGTATATAGCACCTAAGTATACTATGACCATCAATTAACGAATGTTGTTCTCTGCAACTCAGTGGATGAATGCATCAAATACCTCTTGAAGAACATGTTTTTTTTGTCTTCATGCATTCTTAAAATATCTGTATTCCAGAATGAGAGCTTACAACATTGAGAAACAAAATTAAGGGTTCTGGCCTAAAAGAAAGGAAAGCCTAGATGCAGGGCTGACATAAATAGGTGCAAAGGAGTTTTGATGGAATAAAAAAGTAAACAGGATTCAAGTGGTACTCAGGATTGGTGGATAGGGCAAGAGCAGGTGGTGTTTCAGGGAATGGGTACATAGGAGGGTCTTGGGAAGTCATGGAAGAGAGTTTGTGTCTCAACAATTCCCTGCCCTCCTACCCTTATTGTTTCTGTTTTTAGTTTGGTATTGGATGTGGGATTGGTGCGGTTATGTCATGCCAGCTGGCATAGTATGACGTCCTTTGATGTCTATTTATTATGGGCACAAAAGGTGCATTTGTAAGTATCCATCTTGGATATGACTCTCATTATTTTGGTTGGTAATATCTGTGAATATTGGTTTGTCTCTAAGTGTTTTTGTGGCTAGAGGGCTAATTTTTGGTTTTACACAGGTACTTGAAGTAGACACCTACAAGGACCTTGGGGTCCTATTAATATTATATTTATTGTTAATATATTGATATGTTATTTATATTGTGTTAATAAAAGGCTGCTATGGCAATTAAACTCCAACTTGTGTCATGTATGGTTGCCTAGGTAATAGTAAATGGTGGAGTGGTGGTCAGGCAGTGTTGGTGTCAAAGTATCTTTTTTACCCTAGTCATGATATTGCCCCTCAGGGAAACCTTGATTTATCATCGCAGGCACTGCTTAATCAGGGGTATTTTTTGTAAGGACTGAGATGTGTTTGGCCAATCAAACATCTTTGCACAGATCTTCATAATTTAGAAGATGAGCGTAGAGGTAAACATGGATGTTTGGCACTTGTAATTGTGATTCAGATTTAGGAACATTCGGAAAATAAGTACAACAAACATGGGATTTAGGTAGTAATTCAGTCAAAATATTTTCAATACTTTCTAAAATAAAAATCATAAATACTAAACTGTATCATTGAGATTATTATATACTCTATATATATATATATATATATATATATATATATATATATATATATATATATATATATATATATATATATATATATATATATATATATATATAGTAAGCTTTTGCACATTATTGTTTATTATATGTAATACTATATATTAGCATATGTTTTATTCCTAGTCCTTATTTTTTTATAATTTAATCTTTATTGAAAGATTTCACATAAATATAACATATTTATACAAACATTAAAAATCTTTAACACTTCATATAATTTGTTTTATCCCCCTTTATCCACCCCACCTCCCCTCTCCCTACCCCCACCCCTGATTGCCCGAGCCTGGACCGGTACTGGGATGTCAGCTGACAGCTGGGTTCAGCCGCTGTCTGCTGAAAACGGATCACAGGAGTGCAAAAGCAAAAGTACAACCAACAAGCTTTAGCTGTACAGTAGGTGCTGACTATTTTGTGTCAATCTCGCCTCTGCTAGCGGCAAGATTGACCACCTGCGATCCCCGTCGTGGGAGCCAGCGCCGAGCTATGTCGGTCCTCCCGCTCGCCACCCCCAATGGATTCCTATGGATGTGCGGCATCTCCCGGGGGCAGCGAGCGCGAGAAACACAGCCTCCAGTGAAGATGTCCAGCGTAATCCCATCGCGCTGGATGTACAAAATCAATGGCACCGGGGGGGCGTGGCCTGCGCGCAACGGAGATGGCTGCTTAGGCTATTAGCTCTGCCGAGACCGGGGACACGAGCGGATTCACGGGCACACCAGCGCGCATCCATAGCCCTAAACTACCTCCGCTTCTCAGGGGGAACCCCACCGATGCAGTCCCGCAAGCGCAAAGAAGAGCGGTACCCTAAAAAGCTCACGGACTTCTTCTCCATGCCGACAACGGAGCGGGAGGCATGGCAAGATGGCGCCGGCGGCACTCGAGCGCAGACCTCATCGTCCTACACGGACTTACCTGACGCCAATCTGGACACCTGGGGGGATGAGGCAGCACCTCTGCAGGACGACGATCGTCCCCTTCAAAGCCCTGCTTCTCTCAGCCCGGCCAAAGCGCGGATGAGATTAGATCCAGCAGCACAGGCAGGAAGTACTGAGCAGGACAGAGCACACCAGGAGCAGGTAGGCCTCAACTTATCCTCTCCTATAGCAAGCTTCCCCACGTCAGGCCTGCCTGTCCTGGATACCACAATGAAGGACATGTTACTCTCACTTCAATCTTCCCTCATGCTTAGCTTCTCAACCATGATGAAAGGTTTCACAACGGAGATGCAGGGGATGGGAGACAGAGTACAGCATATTGAACACAAAATGGAGGAATGTACCTCAACAGTAAACGATCTTATTGATGCCTGCAAGGAACAATCAGAGGAAACCGATAGGATCAAAGCGAAGATCGCCGATCTCGAGGATTGTTCTAGGAGAAACAACATTAAAATTAGGGGGGTGCCAGAATCCATCCCCCCCGCTGATCTACAAAGATTTGCAGGTGAAATGATTGCTAAGCTACTGCCTGAAGTGTCGCAGATTGAACGCATTATAGACCGTATACACCGTATACCCAAGCCGAAGCACTTAGAGGCCTCGATCCCCAGGGATGTCCTCATGAAAATACACTTCTTTCCGACAAAAGAGAAGCTGATTGCGAAAGCTAGATTAACCCCTGAGCTCCCAGCACCTTATAATGGTATACACTTGTACGCAGACCTGTCTCAATATACCCTCAGCATGAGAAGGCAAATGAAAACGACCACTAAAGCCCTTAACAATCACAAGGTCCCATACAAGTGGAGACACCCTGCAACTCTGATTATTACCAATAATGGCACGACATCAGTCATCACAAATCCCAGAGACGGGCTGAGACTGCTCCAATCGTGGGGCATTATTCCTGAGTTGACCCCTGAGGAACGAAATTCCATTGCTGAACCCAGGCAACAAAGGGCAATACGGTCTGATCGCTACGCACACGGAAAAAAATGAAGTGCCCCACAATGACCTTTTTCCCAGTGACCAATGTCCCCGGTCCTCTGCCATGCTAACTTACATCTGGTTGAACTTTCCCCCGAGTTGAGTCAGTATTACTGTTTCTAATTGCTGACTGTTTTTGTTTGGTTATTGCTCATTCCTACCTGTTAGCTGCAACCTCGCCAGCTACACGATTTTTCCCTTTTTCTTTTTTCCGTTTAGTTCTCAATTGCTACCCACGGCTGTGGGTACAGTGTTCTTCTAGACTGCGGCAGACTATTAATTATACCGGCCAGTGGAAGATGGCCAACCACTGCCTATAAACTCTTATCGGTTTGTGTATTGACTGTTTGTTTCCCTACCAGTACAGCGCCAGCAAAAACAGTGTGTCCGACAGGATCACCAACTTCGGAGAACCGGCTCCGACAACCATCTACTTCATCGGAGAGATAGAGAATCCACACCTTTCCTCCAACAGTGAGTGTTACTTCGCACCACACTACCTAGCCTACTTACATAATGGCCATCAATATACTGACATTAAACGTTAATGGTTTGAACCATCCAGCCAAACGGGCTTCCTTATGGAAAACCGCACTTTATCACGGGAGTGATGTTATATGCGTCCAAGAAACCCATTTCGCCCAAGACACTGCCCCCAACTGCCAGCATAAGGCCTTCCCACATGTCTACAAGGCAAGCTATTCAAAGAAACAATGTGGGGTCCTGATAGCAATCAGAGACACTATAGCCTTCCAACTCCACCACAGCGTTTCAGACCCGGACGGTCGATTCCTGATCTTGGTTTGTACTATTGACAATGTGATTTACACGATCGCGAATATATACTCCCCGAACCACAGACAGTTCCAGTTCCTCAAACGGATGAAGAAAGAGATTCAGAGGGTTCAGCAGGGCCACCTACTGATTTGTGGTGACTTTAACCTAGTACCTGACTATGACATGGACTCCTCATCTGGTCCCAAGCGGTTTGTGTCCCCATTAACATCTTTTCTTACAGATAATGATCTACACGACGTTTGGAGGTGTTGTCACGCGATGGAGAGAGATTATACATTTCTTTCCCCGCGTCACAACACTTACTCACGCATCGACCTTTTTTTAGCTGATAAATGGTTACTGCAAAATATTATTGAATCCAAAATTCACACCATCACCTGGTCGGACCATGCCCCTGTAAGCATCAAAATTGCAAATAAAAACTCCAATCCCTATACTTTCTTGTGGAGAGTAAACAACTCTATCCTACAAAATACAGAGAACAATAGTTTCTTGTCCCAAAAATTGGCCGAATTTTTTCACATTAACTCTGATTCGGTGTCTGACCCGGCGGTGTTGTGGAACGCACATAAATCTTATATGAGAGGGTTTTTCATTCAACTAGGAGCTAAACTGAAAAGAAGGAGGTTGCGGAGGTTGGAGGAATTGACAGCACAGATAGCCGCAGCAGATACACAAAACAAATCTAATCCTTCCACCACAATCCAAACCCAATTATTCAAATTGCGTCAGGATTTGAGATCACTACTATTAGAAACCTACGAAAGGAACCTTCAGAAACTGAAGGCAAACTCCTTTGTAGCTAGCAACAAAGCAGGGAAACTTCTGTCCCAACGCATCAAAGGGCATAGAATAAAAACCAGAATTGCCCATCTATTTTACCCGACTGCCCAGGATAAACACATCAACCCCCAAGCAATAGCAGATGCCTTCAGTTCCTACTACGGCAGCTTGTACAATCTAAAAGACGATAGTGACAACCACCACCCCAGTATAACTGAGATACAGTCCTTTTTGAGCCACATTCGACTGCCAACACTTACACCCGAACACCTATCACAACTCAACATCCCCTTCACAATCTCTGAGGTACAATCAGCAATTGGCAAACTACCAATGTCAAAATCCCCTGGCCCGGATGGCTACTCAGGGGAATACTACAAAGCATTCAATACTACTGTAGCTCCTTATCTGTGCGGTTTGTTCAATCATGCTGCGTCCTCCTCCACGTTTCCAAAGGAAATGTTATCGGCTCTTGTTGTCACGCTGCCCAAACCGGGTAAGGAACCTACCACCCCTCAACATTTTCGCCCTATATCGCTGCTTAACATCGACGTCAAACTGTATGCCAAACTTATCGCGAATAGGCTCATAAATATCCTGCCATCCCTGATCCACATTGACCAAACTGGCTTTACAAAGGGCCGCCAAACATCTGATGCTACCAGGCGACTGATTAACATCATCCACCACACGTCATCAACCGGAACGCCTTCTCTGCTTCTATCTCTAGACGCGGAGAAGGCGTTCGATAGAGTAAACTGGTCATACCTCCAATTAGTACTGGAAAAATTTGGTTTCAGGGGGCATATTCTCCAATCCATTTTGGCTCTTTATTCAAATCTGTCAGCAAGAGTATTTTCCTCCAATCTTCTATCCACTCCTTTCAACATATCTAATGGCACTCGACAGGGGTGCCCTCTATCCCCCCTGATATTTAATCTCATGATGGAGCCCCTAGCGGAACACGTTAGATCCAACCCCAATATTTCTGGAGTCCGCATAGGTAAGGAAACGCACAAAATTAGTCTCTTTGCGGATGACGTGATCCTAATGTTAACTGACCCCTCTCGCTCCCTCCCTGAAATCCAAAAGACTCTTACATGGTTCAGTGAGGTTTCCTACTACAAGGCCAATACCTCAAAGTCCCATATACTCAACTTAGGAGTAGACCCCGTAACTAGTAATTTACTACAACAACAATTCCCCTTTGCCTGGGCAGAGTCGAGTATTCCATACCTGGGCATCAACCTCACTAAATCTACTAAATCACTTTTTACTCACAACTACATTCCCCTGAGGAACCAACTACAGAAGGACCTCCACAAAACCGAAACTTTAGAACTGTCTTGGTGGGGCAGGCTAGCAGCGCTCAAAATGATCCAATTACCCCAAATTATATATCTTTTCAGGAATCTCACAATCCCCATCCCTTCCACCTACTTTAGATCCCTACAATGCATGCTGGCCAAATTTATCTGGAGGGGGAAAAAATCTAGGTGCGCGCATTCTAAATTGATAAAGCATAAATTATCCGGGGGAGTAGGATATGTGGACTTCCGAGATTATTTTTCCGCCGCGGTCTTGACCCAACTGCGGGAATGGTTCCTTCCAGCGCCTTCTACTAGGTGGGGAGAGATTGAATCTTCTTATGGTACATTCAGCCAATCGAACTTGTGGCTGTTTAGTGCCCAATTGGGAAGTAGGACCCCGGCCCATTTACCACCCTCGATGACAATCTCCATCCGTACGTGGCTCATCCTGTTAGCACACAAACGCCCAACCGAACCATCAGTCACTATAGACATTCCGATTGAGGTACTGAAACAGACAATTGACCATCTGTCTCTTTCCTCCTGGAGAGCGAACGGTATCAAATATCTAAAGCACTTGTACACAGGAGACTCCCTGAAATCCTTCGCACAGCTAAGATCGGAATTCCACATTCCTCCTACGTCCCTTTACCAATACATGCAAGTTAAGCACTGCCTAAAGGATGTCTTGGCGCATCCTCAGACAATACAAGCACAGGCTTCGGTTTTCCTTACCCCCAACAACCAGCAGAAAAAAGGTATAACAATGTTTTATAACCTATTCCAGCAAAAGCACATCTTCACCAAATCCTCTTCTCACGTTCAATGGGAAAAGGATTTGCAACAGTCATTCTCGTCCCTTCAGTGGCTTAAAGCTTGTCAGCTCACTCACAAAGCGACCAAATGTTCCGCTCTCTGGGAACTATCAGCCAAAATAACACTAAGATGGTACTACACACCTGCGGTTATCTCTAAATTTAAACCCCAGCTCTCTGACTCATGTTGGAGACAGTGTGGAAAGCGTGGAGATCTTCTCCACATCCTTTGGAACTGTCCCAAACTCAAACTCTATTGGGAACACATATTCCAACTACTGTCGGAGGTAACACAATCTCGAATTCTGCCGAACCCGGCGTTGGCACTCCTGTCCTTGGGGATTGATTTGGTGCCCGGTGCCAAGCGGCACACGGTGCTAAATCTCCTTCTGGCTGCTAGACTGATGATCACCAGAAAGTGGAAAGATGCAAACCCCCCTTCCATTGCTGAGGTGGTCGATCTAACCAATCTACACTGCACTTATGAACGAATGTTGGCGTCCTCATTAGGACATCTGCAAAAATCACTTGACCTATGGTCACCATGGCTAACCTGGTTCTCAAACACTGATTGGGCCTTACTAAAATGAGCGAATACTTTCTTCACATTGATCCATGGAGGAGCACCAGAACCCTCTGGACGCAGTGTGATCCTTGTGAGGGGCGTCCAGGGGCTCGGGTCTCTGTTCTACTTTACCATAGCTTTACATCCTACACCTGGTATTTGCTCACATTCCAGTGGTTAATCCTTTACAGATATATTCTGTTTGTTGATATGGTATATTTTTTAGCATCAGTTATGATAACTTATGTTGCACATCGTCATTGGATCGATTGTTAGAAATGTTTTTGGATATAAAAATATTGTTTTTCTTTCTCTTTGTCTGTAATGATAATCCTCTCAGACTTTGTACCATTATGGAACACTGTACTGCACATTTCTGTTTTACTTGTAAAACTCAATAAAAATTATTGAAACAAAAAAAAATCAATGGCACCTACTGTACTTATCCTTTAATGCCAGCACTGGCCTGTGACAGGCACTAATAAAAGCTATGCTACAAGAATATGTCCACTTCCGTTATTGATAGATTGCTTATCCTTGATGGCAATGACAACAAGGGGGTTGCTCTCACATGTCAGAACAGCCTAAATTTACCCAGCAGTCATCTCCAGCACCCAAACAGTATCCAGCATGCACCATCCCACAGAGCCCTGAAGAAGGGTATGTCCTGACTTTCAATAAAAGTTAAATCTTGCTGAACTTAAGCAAAAGTATCTGAAGCAGCTGTGCATAGTCACCAATCAGTTTCTAAATTTATCTTGTTCAGTTTAACTTTGAAAATAAAATCTAGAGGCTGATTGGTTGGCAGACACAGCTATTCCCTATTCTGACTGCTCTAGTCTAGTACATTCCCCTCACGGTCTTTTGACTCACTGTACAAGTACTGGGACAAGGTCATTTGGTGTCCAGGGCGAAGATGGCAAACTGTGCCCCCCCCCCCACACACACACACACACACACACAATATTTTCGGGCCAGCAGCACAGCATTGGAGCTCATTGTGGCAGTCAATAATTGCTTAACCTGCTACCCTCTCGCCTGCAGAGACATTATTAGGGCTAGAGTATAGCAGCCTAGGCAGTTCCTAATGGCTCAGTCCCTAGGATCAGTAAAGGATAATGGCCTACAGGCCCTCTTACCAGACCCAGCAAAACTGCTGCAGTGATCCCTCCGGATAGATGTTTGTTCACACTTTGTTCTCAGGGGCGACTCTGGTCAGTAGTGTAGTACGTCTGTACCCTGTTAGTGGCTCAACGTGGCTCTCTCTGGTGGCTCTGGTCAGCAGCGTGGCTCTCTCTGGTGGCTCTGATTAGCAGCATAGCTCTCTCTGGTGGCTCTGGTTAGCAGAGTGGCTCTCTTTGGTGGTGCTGGTTTGCAGCGTGGCTCTCTCTGGTGGCTCTGGTTAGTAGCGTGGCTCTCTCATGTGGTGCTGGTTAGCAGCATGTCTCTCTCCCCCAGCAGAGTGTATGCTGGGAGCTGTAGTCTCTTCCCTGGGGAGAGCAATGCGTTGCCGATCTTCTGGGAATATGCGTCCCATGATGCTCCACTAGTCTGCTGTAAATGGACCTGCGTTGTGGCCAATGAGGCAAGGGAAAGAGCGGGCAGGAAGTTGGGTGGTGAATCTAATGAGAGAGCGGCCATCTCTCCTCCCGCACTGCTGACAGGAGAAGGAGGGTGAGTGGGGGAAACATTCTGACATCCCGTAGCTCACCTCTCCCCTGTCACACTGCCGCTATCACAGCTTCACTGATGGGGGTGGAGGGAGGGGGGCTTGACAGCACCCACTACAACTGCCAGCTTTCTTTATGGTGTCACCTGGGTGCGGTCCGCCCCCCCTCACACTGCTCCCATCCTGCCTCCGGCCATCCTCTCGTGTGTGACGCTGGGTAGGGAATACCAAGCGCATGTAAGGGGGTGTATCTCCACTGACAGTGGAGTGAATAAGTGAAGCGCTGGTCTGTTCTAGGCTTGTGTCGGGTGCAGGAGCACACTCGGCACATCATTGCAGGTGTAGGTATTAGCGGCCGGTGTGTCCAGACAGTTTTAGAAGCACACAGCCAGCACTTCACATGCGCCCCCCTTCCTCCAGTAAATAGTACTGCCCAGGGCATCCATCCCTTCTGCCCCCTCCCCCCGTGTACCTGCCCTGGTACAAGGTACTCTGACATGACCCTGCATGATCAGTACAGATACTCAGGCAATGATAATGGGTCCATTCTCCAGACTTTTCTAATAATAACATAACCTAGCTATGCAGGTAAAATCCCTCTAAACTCCCCTTATGAAATGGCTGAATTGATATCCCCCCTTAGAAAATAACTTTGTACAAGCACTCCATTATGTGATCATAGGACAAATTCTATGCGCCACATTGTGGAGTGGAGTTTATTTAGCCATACAAGGCATTGGTACCAGCCAAAATGTTTACTGAAGAGATATGGGTGCAGTTTACAGACCTGTAAGGGACACTTTTTGCACTGGTCACCAATAAATTGGTTTTAGCAGGGGTTTCCCAGGTCCAGAAAAATATTTGCAGGATTCCTCTGGAGTAAAAAAAGTTTTTAAAATCTGAAATAAGGAATGAATTGTTGTATACAACTATTCCACAATACATTCTCTTTGTGGCAAATCATTGCAAACATATATGACTTTTGAAGTTTGAAAACTAAATGACCTTTGTCGGCATGGAGAAATGGCACTTTTGACTGCCCTACAAAGGCAGCAATTTGGGGACTGAAATTAGTTTGGGCACTTGAGCAATTCAGGTATGTAAGCTAAAGGGATTGTTTTACAGAAAGCTAAAATAAGAGCAAGAATTTGATGTCTTCCCACACATGCTGCTTCTACCTTCACTATTACTCTGATTGCAAAAACTGTAATCAATAAGTGGCAGACTGAGAGAGATACTGCTACAAGGTCCCTACTGTGAGGACGAGCACAAAAGCAGTACCCATTCTGTTATGAGCTACTGGACAAGAATCAGCTGCTGAGAATCAATAGTGACTCTGATCATGTATATTGGATGGAGTGAGGCTTTCAAAGTGTTTACAGATTTCAGAACTCTGTTGGATGAAAATGATGCTGATTCTCAGAAATTTTCATGACTGCAAAGTGTTTAAAGATGCAGTCCAGTTCTGGCATGAAGTGGTTGTAATGTCATTCTATTCCCTGGCACTTAACCTCTTCCATACAGGGCAGTTATACACACTTCCATACCAGGCCTATTCTGGCACTTCTCTCCTACATGTACAAATCATAATTTTTTTGCTAGAAAATTACGCAGAACCCCCAAACATTATATATGTTTTTTTAGCAGACACCCTAGGGAATAAAACGACGGTCATTGAAACCTTTTATCTTGCACGGTATTTGCGCAATAATTTTTCAAACGCCTTTTTTTTGGAAAAAAATTGTTTCATGAATTAAAAGAATTAAAAAACAGTAAAGTTAGCCCAATTGTTTTGTAAAATAGGAAAGATTATGTTACACCGAGTAAATAGATACCTAACATGTCACGCTTTAAAATTGCGCACACTCATGGAATGGCGCCAAACTTCGGTACTTAAAAATCTCCATAGGCAACGATTTGAATTTTTTTACAGGTTACCAGTTTAGATTTACAGAGGAGATCTAGTGCTAGAATTGTTGCTGGCACTCTAACGCACGCGGCGATACCTCACATATGTGGTTTAAACGGCGTTTACATATGTCGGCAGGACTTGCGTGTGCGTTCGCTTCTGCGCGCAAGCTACCGGGGACAGGGGCGTTAAAAAAATACATTTTATTTCTTTTTTTTTTTATATATATATTTATTTCTTTTTTTACACTTTTTTTTTTAATTTTATTTATTTTTGATCACTTTTATTCCTATTACAAGGAATGTAAACATCCCTTGTAATAGGAATGTGTGTGACAGGTACTCTTTATGGAGAGATGCGGGGTCAATAAGACCCCACATCTCTCCTTCAGGCTGGAAAGCATGAAATCGGTGAAAAAAAATTCACCGATCTCATGCTTGCTGTTGCTTAGCAGCCGCAATCGCGGCTTTGTTTACTTACGGGGACCCGGGCGTGACGTCATCACATCGCGCCCGGGTCCTCCGACGGTCATAGAGATGACTGGTGACCATCTGGTCACCAGTCATCTCTATGCTTCCTGCGAGCGCCGGACGATTCGTTCTCCGGGCCCCCGATGGCACGGGAGAGCCCGGAGAAGCACCGGATGGCGGCGGGAGGGGGGGATGTCCCCTCCCGCCGCCTGTAAGAACGATCTAGCGGCGGAACCGCCGCTATGATCGTTCTTACGTTGTGCAGAATCGCCGGCACAAGAGAAGGATATCTGAATGATGCCTCTAGCTGCAGGCATCATTCAGATATCCCCCCACAAAGCCCAGGACGTCATATGACGTCCACTCTGAACGGCAGAGGTTCTTTGTGGACGTCATTTTACTATGGGCCGGTAGGGAAGTGGTTAATAGGGAAAGGAGAACCATGAGTTCTAAAATGTATTAGTGAAATAAAGGTGTCATTGACAAGCATGGTTGACATGATTTCTTCCTAGATTATCCAGCATCAAAGTTAAAGCCACAAATATTGATTTTAAATCTGATCTCCCGTGGGATACAAAATGAATGAATCTCTGTACTTATTACCATATTATAAGATTTTTTTTTTTTTAAATGTAAGGAGTACCTGAATTGACTTGGTACCATCATCTGGTAGTCTCTTTCCAACAAAGCCTTGATTGTAAAGGTCTATTTAGACCAGGTGCAGTGGGACTGCATTGGACAGCTATGGAAAAATGTGTTGTAACCTATGTGCCCGGTTCACATCACTGCATTGCGGCAGTGTGTGATGAAAGCAACAAGCAAGAGCTTGTTGCTTGGCAAAGCTGTTTAAATCACAAAGTTGTAGTAGTAAAAAAGAAATTCCAAAGACAGAACAGTGGGGTTATTTTCTAAGGCAAATCCACTTTGCACTACAAGTGCACTGCAAGTGCACTTGGAAGTACAATCGATTTAGATTTGAGGGGAAGATCTGAAATGAGGGGAAGCTCTGCTGATTTTACAATCTAATCACGTACAGGAAAAAATGCTGTTTTGTATTTTCCTTGCATGTCCCCCTCAGATCTACAGTGGCTGCACTTCCAAGTGCACTGGTAGTGCAAAGTGGATTTGCCTTTAGTAAATATACCCCATTGTCATTATCCAAAAAAAACAAACAAACAAACAAAAAAAAACAGTGGGTGCCTGAGTACATCAGATTCCAGCTATAAATAAATGTTAGAAAAAAAATTGCTGGCTTGTCATTTTAATGGAAACATGAGCTGAGATAAATGGGGGGGGGGGTGCCATTACTGCCCTCCTTTTAAAAACATTCTGGTTTCCTAGCTGTCATACTGATTGTCCCATTTCAATACCTTTTGCTGACCTGGAGTAAGTTTTCAGCAAATACATTCAGAATCCCTCAATGGCATACTTGTTCTGGGGAAGTCCTTAGATCAAGACAACAGCTAGAGAACTAGCATATTTAAATAAAAATCTAAAGAAAATGCCTGCTTTTACACTTCCATAAGCATAGTTTCCCTTTAAGGTAAATATTTCTACACTTGCAATTTATAGGGGAACTAGTTTTCTCTGCAAATAGAAGAATTTGTTGCAGTTTCAGATACCAGTAATGGTTGTTCTCTGCTTTGCAAGTAAATTATTATGTTTGGTTTTGATCAGAATTATTCTCCGGTATTTTACCTTGGGTTGAAACCTCTGTGAATTGAGTTAATTAAATGGTTGTCTCTCGCTGCCTCTTTCCCACTGCTAGAATGTTACTAATAAAGGTATTAAATTCAGTTTTGATGAAGGGAAATCCTGCCATATGGCTTTGACCTCTGGCCATGGTGCTGAAATGTAGTCCCAGTTCTCCTAGCTTACTCTTATTCATTCATTCCGTTCATGCAGGAAAAGGTGAGAGGAAATAGAATACAATCACTTTTCCTACCAGTGTTTTCAACACGCACTTGATCATTTCCACTACCTGTCTCCAATAATTAACTCCTGCACTGATGAATGAGGATGGAATGGAATGTACTTTTTCTTTTGAGGGGGTACAGTATGTCATATAAGTCCATGCTTAGGAGGTTTCTGCGCCAACAAAAGCACCATTGTAAGAGTAAATGGTAAGGTCTTACAGCTTTACAATCTAATGAATGTTGATTGGAAGCAAAGAAATTAATATGTGGGTTATGTGACTATTAAAAGAGAAAGAAGTGTAGGTATGGCACTGTTCTAGTGGAGAAGAGTCAGTCTGATGCTGACAGTGCAACAAAGTAAAAAAAGACTACAAACAAAAATGGTGTTACCCCCCAGCTGGGTGTAGGCTGCGAGAAACTGTGTGATTCAATGAGAGATGTGGAGTGTGAGATGTAAATAACTTAAATAATATTGGTCCCTCGGCCGGGTGTTTAATGATGCAGAAATGCCCTCAGCCAGGTGTTTGCTACTCTAAAATGCCCTCAACCGGGTATAAGTGAAATGGTGCTAGTTAAAGGTGAACCATCAACCTCAGTGGGCAGAGTATAACATCAAAAACACAGTAAATAGATCAATAAACTCCCGGTCGGGTGTTTACTATTGCACTCTCTGCCGGGTGTTAAATAAGTGAAAATAACTGGTAATTTAAATGTGAAAAAACAACATAAAAAGTGAAAATAACACATAAATCAAGTCCATATAAAGTCCATAGAAATACCAAAAATAAAAATAATAAACAAAGTAATAGGTGACTTTTGTGCTTAAAACTTCAATGTTGCTGGCTAGAAATTTTCTGTTCTTGCTCTGTGCGTCACAATCCGTGCTCTTTACAAAAATGCACTCACCAGATGCTTCTTACCCTCCAGGGGTATGGCGCAATCACAGTATAAGTGCCACTGTGTAGCAACTTGAGGATAGATGGAGCCAGCTCCAGACACCAATTGCGATCCTCCAAGCCGTTTTATGCAGGAGAAGAAAGGATGCCCATAGTGTAAATCAGTTTAAAATAAAGTTTAATGTGAAAGACGTTTGAATACTCACATTGACATAAACAAATATAGGCAAAATAAGAAAACAAGCTGGCGCTGCGCATCCAGTGTGTACAGCCCAGACCGGAAGTGTTGAACCGACGTGCCTGTGACTCCTCCCTACGCGTTTCATCTATCTGACGTCATCGGGAGTGTGACTATATGTGACTATTAGCTGGAGCAATTTGTGAATAATTGTCCTGACATGATTTTTAGATCATCATTTTGCTGGTGCTTTAAGATGAGAACCTCTCTCAATTACCAAAAGCTAAATGGCATTCAAAATAGATTTAACATAACAAGGAGGTCACTGGCCCTCACTTGCTACTAGATACCAAACCATATTTTATATCTGATGTATCATTAAAAGAGCTTTTGATTTTTATTATTTTTATTTAAAAAAATGCATCTGGGACCCAGTCTAAACAAGTTGGATTAATGTAGCGTATTGAAAGAACTGTTGCCCATGGTCTTTCCTGGACTTCCTAAAAGTATGCTATATATAGACTGCAATGATATACAGTATATGGACTACTCTTATAAAACTTGCTCAGAAAGAATAGACTAAAGGTACTAGATTATGGCTATCCTTGCAAAAATGAAACTGTGTTAACTTTTGTATAAACTAGTAAGCTGCAATAAATCACAATTTTGTTTTGGGATTTAGATGAATTTTAGCATAAACTGATTTTTTTTACTTTAACACAGACGCAAAACTTCCTGGATAACATTAGCTGTATACTGACTAGTTTCACTTGTGGCCATTAATCCATTTAAACAAATATCATTTATAGGCTAGCATTATAAATCAGGGCTGTCATGCTAACATGGAAAGTGTGGGCCAAATCCTCAAAAAAGATACGACGGAGTAACTGCTGTTACTCTGTCGTATCCCTGGTCCTAACTATGGAACTGATCCACAGAATCAGTTTTCCATAGTTAGGGAGAAGATCCGGCATGTGTAATTGAATTACACTGTCGGATCTACACTTACGGCGATCCACGAACGTTCCGACGGGCCCGTCGCGCTAATTCTACGTCGTTTACGTCGAGTTACGCCGTCGAGTTACGCCGCGTAAAACTAGGGCTCAGCCCAAGCTCTCTTCAGCCATGTTAAGTATGGCCGTCGTTCCCGCATCGAAATTGAAATTCTACGTCGTTTGCGTAAGACGTTCGTGAATGGCGCTGGACGCCATTTACGTTAACGTCTAAGCAAATGACGTCAGTTAGCGCAATGCACGTCGGGTAAGTTACCCGACGGAGCATGCGCAGTACGTCCGGCGCGGGAGCGCGCCTAATTTAAATGGGAATCGCCCATTTGTATTAAGAACGCCTTGCGCCGGACTGAGTTAAGTTACACCGCCGCAAATTTCCAGGTAAGTGCTTTGTGGATCGGCACCTAACTTGGGAGATTTGCGGCAGTGTAACTTAACTCTGAAAAGTTAAGTTGCGCTCGGCGGCTGTGGATCAGGCCCAATGTGTATTGGAAGCATGTGCTTTCAACATGAAACTGCTAAGTGCCAGTATGCTTAAATGTGTTTTTAGGTACACAAAGAAGAGTGGGTCCATTACTGGATGATAGAAATTTCTTGCACTTACCCACCAGGCCTTTGATTTCCACATGGCTCCACCCCCAGTCATTATAAGTACTAACTTCTTTAGGAACAAAAACTCCCTTAAAGACCTCCAAACAGCTACATGGGTGATTTTTAGTTGTGCAACTAAAATCTCCAATACCCTACCTTGAAACACATTAAAGCAGTAGTAATTTCCCTGCAAGGCAATGTAATAATGTGCTAGTATGCATTGCATACTAGCACATTATGAGAGACTTACCTTTAAAGGAAGCCCTCGAGTGGCACGCTGTCATCGCTGAGACGACTTCAATCTTCATCCAGTCTTTCTTCTGGGTTATGGCCTCTGGCTGCATGAGTGGCCGGGGAGCATAATGACGTCACTCTTGTGCATGCACGGGGAGCTATTGTTCACAGCATGGACTCTGAAGGTCTGGCATGGTATTGAGGACCTTCAGAGCACATGCACCGGTGATGTCACTGGCTGCATGCAGTGTGAATAACAATAAACAATGAAAGTTTAGGAGATATTCATAGTACCTACAGGTAAGTCTTACTATAGACTTACCTGTAGGTATAAGTGGTAAAAATGAGTTTACTACCGCTTTAAGGGGAACGTAGTAAGAACTTATTAAGAAGCTGTGCATAGCTGAACAAGGTAAAGCAAGAAGCTCATTGGTTACCATGCACAGCTGCTCTGGATTCTGTCTGCTCCGGTTTTAGTAGTGCATTATATTTTGAAAAGTTTATAGGAAATGTTCGGTTGTGCTGCTATGCCAAAGTTTGTGGACAGTAGCACAATGCTCCGAATCAGTTACAAATTCATTTTTCTCTCTTTTGAATGAGCAACTGTGATTATTCTCATGTAGTTTCTTCTTTTCAAATGAATAAATATCTTATACATTTAAAAATTGCTTGGTTGTGTGGGTTTTTTAGTCACATTAACAAAGTTCTAGGTGAAATTTGCCTTTAAGTACCATAGTCATAATAAAATTGTACTGGAGGTTTAAACTGAGAGCTTTTCTTTCCCCTTTGTTTGAAATTACTTTTTAAATTGTTTAACTCTGCTATCAAACTAGCGACCCCTATGACATTAAGCAGATTTTAATCAAAGCACTGTCCCCGTTTGTGTCCATGCCCCTGGGAAGGGTCATGCAATATCTGTTATAAAGACATCGATATTAAGATGGATTGGAATACAGGTGTTGTAGGTCTATGGCAGTGTTTTTTCTTTGTAATTTGTTATTGACTGATATGGAAGCTGAAATCATTAATAATAGGAGGTATCAGGCACTCTGATGCCTACTGTGCAGTTTTTGGCTTCAGTGACAAATGTATTAACTTTGCTAGGAAAAATATATATATTAATGCAAAAGATTTCTAGGCTCAGAACATGTTTGTCTGCATAGCATATACGAAGATTAGATTACTCCATTGGAGTTTAGTTCTCGCTACTTTTATACTTTTATTTAGGGATGGGCCGAACCCCCCCGGTTCGGTTTGCACCAGAACACCGCAAACAGGCAAAAAGTTTTAGCAAACATGCAAACCCTATTAAAGTCTATGGGACACGAACATGAAAAATTAAAAGTTCCAATTTCTTTAAAGGCTTATATGCAAGTTATTGCCATAAAAAGTGTATCAAGGAAAACATTTTTTTTTTTAAATGCAATTTTTTTTTAAGAGCGGTGATTTTAATAATGCTTAAAGTGAAACAATAACATTTTTATATTCCTTTAAATATCCTGGGGTGGGGCCCTTAGTCTGCCTGTAAAGTGGTGCATCTGTGCGATGTGTAGAACAGTGCCACAGCAATAATGACATTTCTAAAGGGATAAATGTCATTTAAACTTGCTTGTGGCTGTAATGTATTGCCGACTCCCACAAATTTGCGTAGGGGTCCCCCCAAAATCCATACTAGACCCTTATCTGAGCATGCAGCTGGGAGGTCAGGATAGGGGGACAAGCGAGTGCCCCCCCGAACCATACCAGGGCACCTGCCCTCAACATGAGGAGGGTGCTTCGGGTCCCCCCCAAAGCACCTTGTCCCCATGTTGTTGGGGGAAAGAGCCTCTTCCTGACAACCCTGGCCATTGGTTGTCAGGGGGGCTTGTCAGAATCTGTAAGCCCCCTTTAACAAGGAAGCCCCCAGATCCCTCTCCCCCATGTGAATGGGTATTGGGTACATTGTACACCTACCCATGCAGCAAAAAAAGTGTCAAAAAGTAAAAACAGGGGGCGTGGCTTGGCGCGCGATGAAGACGGCCGCACACTGAGGGAGCTCCGCTGACATAGGCAGCCGTACACAGCTCTCCACCCGACCACCGACACCCCGATGCCCGGAAAGAAGCTCCACAACACCCCTCACTCTCGCACACGCCGCGGAGCGGCACCCCACTCGGCGAGGGACATCACGGAGCTTTTTAAAAGCAAAACTCCGGCCCAGACCAGCAGCCTGAAATCCAAGATGGCGCCGTCGCACCACGAGGAAGAGTTCAGTGAGGACTCGCAGTCGGCCGCTGAGGACTTAGACAGGGGTAAGAAGAGATCGGATCTCCCCCTGACTTTTGCTGACATGTCAGTGATTGCTGCGGACATTAAGTCCACCTTCTCAGCAGCGATCACTGACCTGAAATCAAATCTGTTGGTGCTCAATGAAAAAATGGCCACTGCCGAGACTGCTGGAAAACAGAGGGACAAAGCCATACTCAAGCTTGAGAGGACCTCGCTTGCCCAGGCCCTGCACTTAATAGAAATGAATAGACACATAGAAGATTTGGATAATAGAGGACGCAGGTGTAACGTGCGTGTAAGGGGGATACCTGAATCAGTGGGTCATGACCAGATAATTCCGGCGCTACAGAGGGTCTTCAACAGTTTATTAGAAAGACAAGAGGACACAGCAATAGATTTTGTACGGGCGCACAGAGCCCTTCGGCCGCGAGGGCCAGACAACGCCCCACCGAGAGACATAATTTGTTGCTTTCAAAGTTTTACCCTGAAAGATGAAATCATGAGAAAGGCCAGGAGAAATGACCATATTGCCTTTAATGGGGAAAACATAATGCTGTTCCAGGACCTCTCCCAAATAACTCTGAAAAACAGGCGTGCCATGCGCCCCCTGCTGGAGAAGCTGCGGAACAAGGACATTCGCTACTCATGGCGTTTCCCATTTGCTCTGGCGGTTACCTTGAATGGCCAGCTACAAGTCCTCCGTACACCGGCCGACCTGCCAGACTTCTGCTCTGCACTAGACCTGGAACCGACAGATCTCCCTGACTGGTACGCCGAATTTCTGCACCCTGTCCTACCTCCAGTCCATCTCAGGTCACCGCAATCCACGCCTGAGAAGCGGCAGGCCAAACGGCAGAAGCAGAATCGGGCGGGCAGCTCCAGGATTGAGACCCCGAGACGTCCAGTTGTCCCTGACCCAGAATATGACGATGACTGAGCCTGCTGAGACCTTCCCGAGTCAAGTCAGGCCTCCTGCCTCTTCCTGATTTTTCAATTTTGATTTTCCATTTTTGCTGTTTGTTTTGCTTTTTTCTACCTTTCGACGCATGCTGAAGTTTGCTGTGAACTGACAGTGTTCTATCTACACAGCCTATGGGGACTCGGACTGCTAAACCCCCCCCCCCCCCCCCCCCCCCCCCCCTCCCGTCCCCCCCCCCTTCATCATCATCCTCGGGGGACGCAAATGCTCGTCCTACAATGCAGACTGTAATCACAAGAGGATGTACTGGAGGCTCCTTGCCCGAGATCGGCTCCAAGACAACAGAGATATCCCTCTCTTGCAGCATCTTTCCTGCATCCAGTTTGCAGATGTTTCTTCACCGAGGAAGTTTCTCTAAAGTGAACCCATGCGATATTTTTCATTTTTTTCTCTCCCACCCCTTTTTCCCTTTTTTTTTTTTTTTTTTTTTATTATCAATATTCCCTTATTTTATCCAAGCACTTCCTCTTATGGACAGCCTCTACATAGCTCCCATTGTATGGCATGTGATAAGTATCTGTTTATAAGGCGTTCTCTCTTTTACTTTTATTTTTATTTTATTTTACCTTTTTCCGAATACCCAGGTCGGGTGTGAACTAAGCTCAGTCTGAGGGCCAGATAGTTTATTAATGATTAGGATGTATAAATCCCCTTGCTGTTTTGTGTAGGCCCCAGACCCACATTTTTTTTTTCTGTTTTTACACGTGCGGCTGCCAGTGGTGCGGTCATTCACCTTCTCTCTGTTTGAATTTTTTCCTGCTAATTACAATCCCTGTTGGATTGTGTCTCAGGTGGAATTCTACCGTCTCCTCAAGTGCCTCCCTATAACCCCACAAAGTGTCTCCGTGCTCCTGGTTTCTGAGGACACGGGTGACACTAGACACATAGGAGTTACACACTCCTGGGTGGGGTGACCCGCTCAGGGAACGTACTCATATCTTATCTTGCTCCTCGCCGTGTAACTACGGCTCCCTGCTTCTCTCTCTCTCTTACTGTCTTATCCTCTCTATCTCTCTCTTTTCCCCCCTCTGAACCCAACTTTCCCTTCCTACCCCTCCTCTCCTCAACCCCGACCGGTGGCCTCAGGGAGGGGGGGATTGATCTAGGCACTGCCGATTACTGTACATTACATCTGCATTAACCTGATTTTGTCTCTGTTTGACAACACAGCTGACCTCCTGAACCATCTCCTCCTGATCCGCTCCAATGGCTTTCTCTTCACTAGGAAAGACACCGACTGTGATCTCACACAATATTAGGGGTCTGAATATCCCGGAACGCCGCTCCACTCTCCTACGTGAGCTGAAAAAAGGTAGGCCCCAGTTCGTGTTTATCCAGGAAACACACTTCAAGACACACCATGCACCCAAATTGACTGACGCATACTTTACAAGGGCATTTCATGCCACCAATAGTGACTCCAAGTCAAAAGGAGTGTCAATATTGGTGAGTAAGAATGCACCTTTTCATTTGACGGAACAGAAATGTGATCCCGGAGGTAGGTTCCTATTTTTGAAGGGGACATATGGGTTCACTCCAGTGACGCTAGCTAATGTATACTTCCCCAATAGGGAACATGCCTCATTTTGTAACCGGATAGTCAAGGAACTTCAGGGATTCTCCTCGGGCTGTCTCATACTGGGCGGTGATTTTAACCTCCCGCTTAACCCATTGACGGATACCTCAAATGGTAAATCCTGTATTACTTACAAAATACTTAAAAGAATTAAATCTGCCCTTCAGGGGCTACAATTGGTAGACACTTGGCGTTTTCTCAACCCTGAGGGCCGCGACTTTACTCATTATTCAATTCCCCATGCTAGATATGCCAGATTGGACTATCTTTTCATCTCCCAGAGGAATCTTTCCTCAGTTGAAGCAGCACACATAGGGATCCAATCGATCTCAGATCATGCCCCGATTTCATTGGGCCTGAATCTATTGTCCATGCCCCCTAAACAACCCACGTGGAGGCTAAACGCCTCCCTCCTAACAGACCCAGATCTTCTCGCCTCACTCACTGGCTCTTTGAAGGAATTTTTCATGCACAATTCCATTCCAGGAGCAGACCCGCTCATGGTTTGGGAAGCTCACAAGTGCACACTGAGAGGGGAACTGATTAAAATGGGTTCTAAGCGAAAGAAAGATAGAGAGCGGGAGATCTCGAGGCTGTCGGCTTTGATCCGCTCCTTAGAATCTCAACATAAACGGTCGCTCACGGTAAAATCGGCAGGGGAATTGCTGGAGGCCAGGAAGGAGTTGCAGCACCTGTTCGACTCAAAGTCGAGGCGAATGCTGTTCTTCAAAAAAAAAATATACTATGAGTCGGGCAATAAATCAGGCAAACTTCTAGCCAGGGCTCTGAGAGAACACACTTTCGCCAATGACATCGCAGGCATTAGACGAGGGGATGGGAAAATTGACAAGACTACGAAGGCTATTGCCTCTCGTTTTCACGAATTCTACTCCAAACTCTACGACTTGCCCCCCCAACATAGGCCCAAGGATATGACAGGAGACAAGGCTCAAATTATCCAAGACTACCTGACTAATAGTAGACTGCCCACCCTGACGACCGCTGATGTGTCACTGTTAGAAGCACCGATAACTTGTGGGGAGATTACCCAGGCTATTAAATTACTGAAGAATGGGAAAAGCCCAGGCCCAGACGGCTATACGGCCATATACTATAAGACCTTTACCGACGTACTGACTACACCGCTGGCCGCTGCCTTGAACTCCATGTCTACGCCCAGGGATGTCCCGTCTGCGTTTCTGTCAGCTCAAGTTGCCATAATCCCCAAGCCTGGCAAGGACCCCATGGACTGCGCCAGCTACAGGCCCATCTCCCTTCTAAACATTGATGCCAAAATATTTGCAAAAATTCTCGCGCTGCGCCTGAACCCGCTTCTGTCGAATTTGATAGGGTTGGATCAGGTGGGGTTTGTTCCGGGTAGGGAGGCAAAGGACAACGTAACCAAAGCCCTGCTCCTTATACAGACGGCACGAGACGAGAACATCAAAGGCCTTCTCCTGTCCACCGACGCGGAGAAGGCCTTTGACAGGGTGGCTTGGGATTTCCTGAGGGCGGTATGCGAACACATAGGGCTTGGTCCATGTATGCTGTCATGGATCTTTGCCCTGTATCGTAACCCTACGGCGAAACTCAAAATAAACGGGACTCTATCAGATACAGTACACATCCGCAATGGCACCAGACAGGGCTGCCCCCTCTCCCCGCTATTGTTCATTCTGGCCCTTGAACCCTTCATTAGAACCGTAAATCTAAATGGCGCTGTTAGGGGATTTGAGATACGAGGGAAGGAGTACAAGGTGGCGGCCTACGCTGATGACCTCCTATTTTTTCTAACTGACCCCGCGACCAGCATACCTAATCTCCTAGAAGAGTTTACTCGTTTTGGATACCTATCCAACTTAAAAATAAACTACTCCAAATCCGAAGCCATAAACGTATCGTTACCTACCGATCAACTGACCCGTACTAAAGCAGAATCTAAATTTAGGTGGGAGGATAAAGCTATCAAATACTTAGGAACTCACTTGACTCCACACTTGCAACACATTTACGAATCAAATTTCCCGCCCCTAATGAAGGAATGTGCAGCCGACCTTGCGAGGTGGCGAATGGGCTGCTTTTCTTGGTTTGGACGCGCATCCATTGTCAAAATGGTGGTCTTGCCTAGGTTCTTATACCTTTTCAGGACACTACCCATAAAAATCCCAGCACACTTCTTTCGCCTGATGAACTCTACCTTAAGGTTCATTTGGAATCAACGTAAACCCAGAATTAAATTATCTTGGCTGTTCAAGCCCAAGGATACGGGCGGGATCGGGCTACCTAACTTTAAACATTATTATTACGCATCTCATATAGCCAGGGTGATTGACT
The DNA here is from genome assembly GCF_905171775.1 of Rana temporaria. Taxonomy (NCBI): domain Eukaryota; kingdom Metazoa; phylum Chordata; class Amphibia; order Anura; family Ranidae; genus Rana; species Rana temporaria. Next base: position 291,507,838 of record NC_053490.1, read on the forward strand.
GGCACTGCCATAGACGTTCGAAGGCATGGGTGTCTTTGGAGGAATCCCTATTTCGGCATCCGCTGAGGTTTTCCCCGTGGTCACCCAGACCTAAATTTAAAGCCACCTCTAAGATACAACCTATCACACGAACCACACTGGACATCATACATGACATTGCTAAAGGGGGGAAGATTACCACGCCCGGGGGCCCTTTGACACCCTTGATGGGAAACGCTGACTTCCCTCCGGGAAAGGACAATGACATCTTCCAACCAGAGCATAGTGACATCCCCTTACTCGCGAAAGACTGTTTTTCAGGAGATAAAATTAAAGACCTTTTGGCACTGCAGGGCGGAAGTGGACTCCCACGTCTGAAGTGGTGGTCGTACTTCCAATTAAGAGACTATCTTACTAAACAAAGACACTCGCAGGACTTACGCAGACCATTGACCGACTTGGAGAAGACATGCCTAGATGGAAATCCCCTAGAGAGAGCCACATCGGTCTCATATGGCTGGCTGCAAATGACCGAGTGCGGTGGTGCGGATAATTATAGGAGGAGATGGTCGGAGGAGCTGGAGAGGACACTCACGGACAAACAATGGAGGTATGCGTGCATTTTAGCTCATAAAGGTTCTATAAGTACACTTGTCCAGGAAACAGGCTATAAGCTGCTGACACACTGGTACAACACCCCGGACAAACTCCACAAGTGGAATCCTCAAAACCCTCCGACATGTTGGAGGTGCCAGAAGGCAAAAGGCACTCTTCTCCACATCTGGTGGGAGTGCCCACTGATTCTGCCCTTTTGGGACAAGATCACACAACTGATCAAAAAGATCACAGAAACTAAGTTGTCACTGGACGCAGCTTGTTGCCTGTTACATGTCAACCACCTTGCCTTACAAGTTTACAAACACTCACTGACCAAACACCTGATTAATGCAGCCAGGTCGTTGGTTCCCATCTATTGGAGAACAACTACAATACCCACAGTGGCTGACTGGCTCAAAAGAATTAGAAACATATGGGAAATGGAGGATGCTGTTGCACAGGAACATAGCAGAGTCGAGGCCTTCCAATCTACTTGGAGACCCTGGATCGTTTTCCGTTACTCACAGGAATATGACGATATCATGCAAAACCCTTAAACATGAGACGGTTCGCCTCAGAGGTGACCCAATCTTTTGATACTTCCCCCTCATGCATCCCTAATTGGAGAACGGGTGTTGGCGCGGTGGCATACAATCCCCCCCTCCCTCCTCACCGGTGTCATATCTGGGGCCCCCCACTGTCCCTATTCACTTACCTCTCCCCCTGTCTTCTCTCCTCTTTCTACTCCTCTTCATACATGGTTTCATGTGCAACGTATACTGTTGAACCGTTACAACCTTAGGCCGAATTATTATTGTTATCCTTTTAAATAAATAATTTGAAGGTGAACTAGGCCAGGGCTCAGAAAATAACCACTTCACTTGTAATTAGTCCCTAGGACATAAGTTGTTTAAGTCAAGACCTTTGAGCTGCTGATCTGCTTGTATTGTGTCTATTTTGTAAATCTTTTGGCTCACGTACACACGGTATCAAGCTGTTTACTGATACACCTGTACTCGCATATGACATGCTATGTAATCTGTATCTGGATCTCTCCTTTTTCTTTTCAATAAAAGTTGAATGTTAAAAAAAAAAAAGTAAAAACAACAATAGACAGTTTTTGACAATACCTTAATTTTAAAAAGAAGAAAAAAAAAGTGTCCCACGATGTTCATCTATCTTCAATCACACTGTCCTACAGACCCGAAATATATGTTAGAAGGGGGCAAGGTCACTTAGTTATGTCACCGGATGACCCCTCCCTTGCATATATAACAGCTGTCAAAGCCAAGAGACAGCAGTCGCCGGGAGGCCTCCCATCGAGGCTTAGCTTTTGAAACTTTCTATGTTTCGGGTTCGTTGGGTGGCGTGATTGAAGATGGATGGACATTGTGGGACACGTTTTTCTCTTTTTTTAATAGGAATTGTCAAAAACTGTCAGTTGTGGCTTTTACTTTTTGACACTTTTTTTAGTGAATGGGTAGGGGTACAATGTACCCGATACGCATTACCATGGGGGGGTGGGATATGGGGGGCTTACATATTCCGATAAGCCCCCACCTGCAGACCCTGACAACCAATGGCCAGGGTTGTCAGGAAGAGGCTCTAGTCCCCATCAACATGGGGACAAGGTGCTTTGGGGGCACTTCTCATGTTGAGGGCAAGTGGTCTGGTATGGTTTAGGAGAGGGGTCCCCCCTTTCCTAGCCTGCCAGGCTGCTTGCTTGGATAAGCATCTGGTATGGATTTTGAGGGGGACCCCACGCCATTTTTATTTTCAATTTTGGCGTGTAGTTCCCCCTTAAAATCAATACCAGATCCAAAGGGCTTGGTATGGATTTTGAGGGACCCCACGCCATTGTTTTCTTAATTCTGTCATAGTGTTCCCCTTAATCACTTCAATACACTGTATTATATACTCTGCACTGCACTATATACCCTACACTGACTGCACTATATACTCTGCAATGTATTGGATAGAAAAAAGTCCTTGACTACCGCACTCCTAAAACGATGTCTTTATTGCAAATGAAATCCAAAAAACAAAAAACAACCAAAACAATGCAGTCAAAATAAAGTGAACAAAAGGAAGCCGTACGCCTGTGGGATCTAACCCAGATGCCGTTGTATCTTGTTTTGAGGATTCAAAACAAAGATACGACGCGGGAAATTTGAAAGTACGCCGGTGTATCAGTAGATACGCCGGCGTACTCGCTTTGTGGATCTGCCCCTATATTTATAGAATAAACCATACTCCACCAGAACTAGTCTTTAATAATGTGAGGTGCATGTCAATGCTTGATTACATAGCCTTTAAAGCATTAAATTATTTATGATTAAGATCTGACACATAAAACATGCTGGAGACTTTACAAGTTGTAGGTGTTTCTTATGCAGCGAATACACGATCATTTTTCGGCATGAAAAAAACTTTGTTTTTCAAAAACGTCATTTAAAATGATTGTGTGTGGGCTTCACATAATTTTTCAGGTTCTGAAAAACGACCCAAAAAAATTTGAACATGCTGCATTTTTTAACAACGTTTTAAATGGTGTCGTTTTTCGGGTTGTAAAAAATTATCGTGTGTGGGCTAAAATGATGTAAAAAACCTGCGCATTCTCAGAAGCAAGTTATGAGATGGGAGCGCTCGTTCTGGTAAAACTACCATTCATAATGGAGTAAGCACATTCATCACGCTGTAACAGACAAAAAAGCGCAAATCGTCTTTTACTAACACGGAATCAGCAAAAGCAGCCCAAAGGCGAATGGAACTTCCTCTTTATAGTGCCGTTGTACAAGTTGTACTGTACGTCACCACGCTTTGCTAGATATTTTTTTTAAAACGATGGTGTGTAGGCAACATCGTTTTAATGATGAAGTTGGGAACACGTTGTTTTTTCGACATGCTGAAAAATGATCGTGTGTAGGCGGCGTTAATCATTAAAACTTGGTGGGAGTAATGTTTTTTCTTTATGTGTGGCTTGTAGCCAGAGTGTAGCAAACATTTTATGCCCATAAATAATCATATTGTCAAATGAGAAAAAACAAATAAACATTTGGATAAAAAAAATATAATAATTCAGAGCATCTTGGTTTTTAGAATCTTTAGGTTGGTATGTGCTTGTTTTGGAAAACATAGAGCTAGATTCACGTAGCTCGGCGTATATTTCGGCCGGCGTAGCACATCTCATATGCGCTACGCTGACGTAAAATAGGGAGCCCAGACCAGTATTCACAAAGACCTGGCGCCGTACGTTGCCCAGGTGTAGTGTAAATAGGCCGGCGAATGCCCGCCTAATTCAAAATAGGCAGGTAGGGTGTGTGCTACATGTAAATTAGCCGTGACCCCATGTAAATGAATGGCCGTTCGTACGGCGCATGCGCGCGCATGCTCAGAATCACGTTGCAAATACACCCTAAGAAACATCGGCTCAATGCTTTCAACGTGAACGTAACCTACGCACAGCCCCATTCACGTACCACTTACGTAAACGACGTCAAATTCGACGGCTGTTCCGACGTCCATACCTTAACATTGGCTGCGCCTCATATAGCAGGGGTAACGTTACGCCGGACGTAAGCCCTACATAAACGGCGTAGCGGGCGCAAGTACATTCGTGAATCGGCGTATCTAGGTCATTTACATATTCTACGCGTAAATCTACGGAAGCGCCCCTAGCGGCCAGCGGAAATATGCACCCTAGATACGACGGCGTACTAACACTTACGTCGGTCGGAGGAAGCTGAAATTCAGGCGTATCTAGCTCCCAGAATAGCACGCATAGATACGACGGCGCATCTTCTAACTTACGCGGCTTATCAATAGATACGCCGACGTAAAGGCTTCCTGAATCTAGCTGACTATGTGCAAAGTAATGCAAAAACTAACACTGTCTCATGTATAATTTTTCAGTTAATTCTTGTTTGTTTTCTCTCCATTTGTAAATGCATTAAATGCCCTCTTGTGTTCCATATTTTTAACAGCCTCTTAGAATTTGATAAGCTATGTCTGTTCCTGGATGGCCATTTTACTGAGTAACCAAAAGATACATAGGAGTTGCCGCATAACAGATCATTGGAGTGCTCAATTTCTTGTGTAGTTTAGGGTATTACTATTAAGCCCTGTACACACGATCGGTTTGTCTGATAAAAACGGACCGATGGACCGTTTTCATCGGACAAACCGATCGTGTGTGGTCCCCATCGTTTTGTTTTCCATCGGTGAAAGAAAAATAGAACAAGTTTAAAAATTTTCTTATGGATAAAAAACTGATAGAAAAAAACGATCGTCTGTGTGGAAGTCCATCGGTCAAAAATCCACGCATGCTCAGAATCAAGTCGACGCATGCTCGGAAGCATTGAACTTCATTTTTCTGAGCACGTCGTAGTGTTTTACGTCACCGCGTTGGACACAGTCTGATTTTTGACTGATGGTGTGTAGGCAAGACTGATGAAATTCAGCTTCATCGGATATCCGACTAAAAAATCCATCGGATTAGATTCCATCAGATATCCGATCATGTGTACAGGGCTTAACTGTTAAACATGGTAGTCATAGTAAACAATAGGATGACTCAGTAGCTGAAGTTATTATTCCTAATAAACATTGGTTAAAACTTGCAGTATTCAAGCTGTCAAGTAAAATTGGTAATCAGATGTGGCAAATTTAGTAACTGCAAATTACTTTATGTGTCTGTGTACAACTATGCCTAGCTATTCCTAGTCATTTTAAATTATTAAAAAATTCAACTGTGTCATCTATTTTTTTGCATTTGCAAGGTCAGATGTAAAGGATCATGTCAGAACAATTTAAAAGGAAACTACAAAGTCATCCTTTAGGCCAATTCTACCCTAATCTTTGAGGCTTCACTGCCCATGTACTTGTCATGCTCAGATGCAGGAGCAGGCCCCTTTGACTCAATTTTACACAACTCCCTGGGTTCTTGGACATACCCAGGGAAGATACGTTCCTCAGCTTCCCTCTCTCAGCAGCTCAAATATTCCACACTTGATAAGGCAGAGATAGCTGGGCAAATGATCTGAATCCAGGTGAGAGGCTCTCCTCTGTCAGAATCGGCATGCAGGCAGCTATCTGGGATGACTTGCTGTACAAACTAACTCACACTGGCTTCTCACACTGGATATAGCGTTTAGCCTCAGAATATATATTGTTTGAAACATGTCTACACTCATTGTTGGTGTACTCTGACATAGCATGTAACAATATATGTACAGCCATACTTCGCATCTAAGCAACAGCGAAACACTTACACAGCCAAAGTAAGCCATCCGTGTTACCCTGAACAACTAAATGATCAGCGATCAGCATAAATTGTTTACCTTTCAAAATACCTGGACTTTACTGTGATTCCTGAATAACTCTAGGACTAACCATCAACAGACATTTTAGTCTATCTACTACCAACTAATAGTCCAATCACTAACAATCCAGGAATACCCATCCCCTCCTCCTCCCACCCCCTCCTAGCCTATGTTCAGCCCCATCACTCAAATATCGACACCCCATTGGTTAGATGCAAACAGCTTAGCTGGTGTAGTAGGGACCATATCTGTCCGGTCATACTTCATTGTTATTATACTTTTGCATCCAAATTATTGACATAAAATTTAGAGTGTCGATACATGATCGGTCTGAACAGAACGTGTCCGGATCACGTTAGTTGTTAAATGTTTGTCTATGTCCTGTCTGTATTTATTGCGCATGTTTCTTGTATTTTTACCTTTTTGAAGGTAGCCATTAATATTATTCTGGCCACCATTGATACATATAATATTTTCATTAAACTTGTAACTTTTAATGCCTTAAACAAACTTTGATACTAATAAATAATTTAAACGTATCACTGATTCCTCTAATTGATCATAACAGTGTTGCTAAAAGTAATCCTCTTTAAGCCAACTGGCTGATTTTCTATCTTTTTCTTCTTATCTTCTTTAAACCCAATCTTTCCCTTCCCTCTCCCTCACCCTTCCCCCTTCCCCCCCTCTCTTTCTCCCTTCCCTCCTTCTCTTCTCTTTTTCCTACCTGACATTTTTTGCGATAACAGTCCAGATTACAGCAACACAACCCACTTGGGTACACGATCAATATAGGTAATATATATTATTTCCTATACATAACAGTGGATTAATTGCGCCCATCCCTTTCCCTGACCGTTCCCTCTTTTTACATACTTATGTTTTGTGACCACCAAGGTCTTTTCAAGCAAATCCACAAACTAAACAAAACGGCATTTAAAACAAAATCCTTCCACCTCTTTCCCCAGACCGGGTATGGCTTTTGTACTTGGTGATGAGATAGATCAGGAGATACTAACTGCATTTGATAGCAACACACCACAAACCCTCGATCAAAACGAGGAAATAAAAAACAAATTTAAAGATCATAAAAAACTACTACTTAAACACTTGAATCGGAAGTGGGATGTAACATCACTTGAAACATATATTTCCCAACGGATAATTCCGAGGGGTTTGAGAGAGAGGGTGATTCCAGCTGAACATTTACACACGGAGACATTTCTCCCAAAGTGGAAAGAACTCTGTATTGAGCATGGCCTTAAAGTTATGGGCCTAATAGTAGAGGAGGAAAAATTACAGCTAGAGACAATACAGCAGGATATAACAGCAAGTGCTCAAGGACTTGAGACACTAAAAGACCAAGAGGAGTTTGAAAAACAAAACACACAATTAAAAAAGGACATTGACAAAGCCCAACTGAATTTAAAAATTACCAAACAAGGGAAGTATAAACGTGACTTAATAGATTTCGAAAAAAACGAAATATTTGATCTTACCATCCCTCGTGGCAGAAGTAAGTCACGAGGAAGAATTTCACGCCCCCAATCAAGGCAACGCCGTAACAAATCACACGGTGACCCTGAAGACGATTCAAAGAAATCGGTAATTTTTTTAGATCAGGAGGGAGAGGATCAGGAAATTATCCTGAACCCCTCCCCAAAAACCGCTTCCAGAAAATCTCGCCCGCAAAAATCAACGCAGGAACGCAGTTGCACCAGGAGCCAAAAGAAAAATTAAACTCTGACTCCCCTCAAAAAGCAATTGATAATTCAGGGGATTTGAAAGTCATTAACTTTACAGACTTTAATTTAACTAACGACCACCTGAGCTTACTCCAGAAGGGCATGTCCTTCTCACCGGTTTCCAATATGGATGAATTTACCGTTTTCAAGGACATAGCCCTTTTCTTACGAAAAGTGTTTTTTCGATCACTATACCCTAAAACTGACCAGACGACCAAAACCACTGAACCGATAAACTCAGAAGACCAACGAATTCTGGACATCCTGAATTCACTCTTAGACGAAAACCTAACCCCAAATACTGAACCACTCATTACAGTGCGACGGGCTAATCTTCAAATTAAATCTCTTAAAATGCCCCCCATTTCAAAAAATAGGTGGTTACACCTATTTTTGGATATGGTACAAACGGATCTAGAGAAAATTGACTGGTCGCATAAAATTAAAGACAATCTTTCAAATAATGAACGCATGGCCTTAAAGGAATTGCAGAGCAATAATAAAATAATAATAAAGAATAGTGACAAGGGGGGCAACGTTGTCCTCTTAAAACAGGAACAATACGAGCGTGAGGCCAAGCGTCTATTAAATGACGTCTCAACTTACAGCAAATTAGATCACAACCCCCTACCCAGACTTGTTGACACTCTAAATTGCAAATTGAAACTAGCGAGAGATGAGGGGCTCCTCACTATTAGACATGTGCACAGCAAAAATTTTCGTTTATTTCTGTTTCGTTTCTGTTCGTTTATCGTGATTCGTAACGAGTCGTAATTTCGTAAGACGTTAGTTAATGTATTCGTACTCTTTAGTACACACTCATTTTTGCATATAAAGCCTTTTTAGAAATTACTAATTGATAGAAATATATTTCTTATTTTTAGTTTTTATCCAATTTTTGGAATCGTAATGTTGAAATACACAAGCACATTGACACTTGACAATATGTAACATTTCTTTACAAAGACTTGTTGTCCCTTTTCTGGTGCTATAGTTATAATATAGCAGACACAATCTTACATATTTTTAATATTTTAAACAGACTATTAATACGCTGTGGCAATATCCGAATCCACTTCCTTGTTTTTTCCAGGTGTTTCATTACAAACATCTAATGTTCCTGGCGTCCAAGCTATTTGTCATTTCTTGACCCTCCGGAACGCACAGTGGAGCGCAGCGTTCCACGTTTATCCATTCTGGAATGCAATGCGTGTGTGCGTATACACGCGCGCACGCATTGACATTGTGAAGCAGTGTGAGAACGCCCACTAAGACCGTCACTATACGACGTTACGCCGGATCCATGTGACCGACGGCGCGCCGTGTGACGATTTGTTTATGCGCCCTCTAGATACGGTCATGTGACCGGGACGACAGCAACGTTCATTCGTTGTTTGTCCATACTGCGGTGCCGTGCAGTGACGTGGACCCTTTTCATTGGTCCTGGTTACCAGCCTTAGATGCACACGTGATCATGGTACGAGTTCCCATCCAACTCGTGCACCAGGCGCCATCAAACATACATTGTAATTATATCAGGTTAGTTGATTTTAATTATCTAACTGGCCACAATTTATTTTTACACCCATATCTTCATAGATTTTGCATAATATTAGTCTTATATACTCAGCCTTGTATGAGACACCAAGTTGACCCGGAAGTGCACTCTCATTGGGCGATCCTCCAGGGGAATGTTTCCAAACAGGTCATATTTTATATTTAAAGCATGGTAGCAACAGTAGAGTCTTACCCCAGACGATGCTAGTTGTAGCGAAACGCGTCGGGACTCTACTGCTGCCATGCACTATCCTACATTGATGTCTTTTAATGCCTACATAACTGTAAGTGTTTTTAACCAGTATTAAACTTCCCTTTTTTTGCGGAGTTACGCTATGTGCCTTTTATTTTCCTCCACATACTCTGTGCAAGCTCTTCCACTTCCATGAGCCATCTTCCCACTGGAGTTACCCTGTCTACCTGCCATTAAGTGAAAACTTCATCGTTGTTTGCTGGTTGAACGTTTTGGTGTGGTTCGGTTTATCTCCATATTCAACCGATTTTAAGCTTTATCGATCCTTTGGGCATAAGCTCATTTGGGTCCATCGCATCCGGTAAGCCTCCAATGGTGGCGGGCGTTATCACTTATATTTCAGTTTACTCTGGATCACCGTGGGTGTCGTGTCACTGTTATTGATTGATCATCTCACCTTTACTTTCACTTTTACTTTGGTGGACTTTTATTATTATACATTTTTTAAGGAAATTGAAACATATGTCCACAGTGTTTTTTACACACTGATCGACATTCTTCAACCCAAGACTTTCTCCACTATTTATGGACTTATACGTTTACACATATAAGTGTTTCATATAGACATTATTGTTTATTTTTATTTTCCAGCGCTGCATTTTTTGTTTTCTGTTCGTATTGCTTTCCTTTTTTTCACTGGATTGTATGTAGCTGCTTAATTACTTTGATAGCGCAGATTTATTTTTTATTTTTTATTGTACTCTTTAGTATTTTCGTAACACTCTTTTTTCCGTTTCTGTTTTTTTCTGTTAGTTTATTTTTCGTTGAATCGAGATTCGTATTTTCGTTATATTTTGTATTCTGCCGCGTTCGTATTTTTAAAATGATTTTATTCGTTCCTTCGTTTTTACGTTAGTTTAATTTTCGTTGTTTTGCTATTCGTATTTACATTATATTTTCCATCATGCCGCATTCGTATTTTCGTAAGAAATATATTTTCGTTGCTTTATGATCATTCGTATTTTCATGTCTAATTTCCTTTGATTGTAAAAACTTACTTTTGTAGATTTTATTGCATTCGTAATTCTGTTAGAATACATTTTACGTTTATTCGACACACTACTCGTCGTCATTTTGTAATTTGTACTTTACTGTGATTGACTTGACTGTCTTAGTTAGTACACACACCCTGTCTAGAATGAAGTCTGACGTAGAAGAAAACTAAAATATGTCAGATATTACAAATACAAATCTAGAAATTAGATGCACTGCAGTCTAACACAGAAAAAGACACAAGGAGCCAGGAGGTAATGAGAAAGAAGCTCATTGGGGGAAGGAACAAACCTCTTCAGAGGAAAGGGACAGCGCTCAGTCAATCGGTCAATGTCCAGAAATAGTTCAGTACTAACGAAAGCTAATTTACATTATTTTGTATTTTCGTTGTTTTCATTTCAGTTTTCCGAAGATTCGTAATTTATTTTTCGTTAGTTTTGATTTTCGTTTTTTAGTCTTTGTTCGGCATTTCGGTTGTTTTCTTTTCGGTCTTCGAATATTAGTAAGTTTGCATTTTCGTTCATTTTGTTTTTCGTAATTATTATTTTTTTTGGGTTCGGTATTTTCGTTGTTTCTATGTTTTCGTTTCTTTCATCTTTCGTATCTTCGTTGTTTTTCATATTCGTTATTTTGAAAATATCGTTATTCGTTATTAATTGCGCTAAACCATTCGTTCATTCTTATGTTAACGAATCAACTAAAATAACGAAAATTTACGGAAAACGTATTCGTAACTTAAAAAATTGCACATGCCTAGTCTGTGTACAACTATGCTTAGCTATTTCTAGTCATTTTAAATTATAAACAAATTCAACTGCATCATCTATTTTTTTGCATTTGCAAGGTCAGATGTAAAAGATCATGTCAGAAAAATGTAAAAGGAAACTACAAAGTCATCCTTTAGGCCAATTCTACCCTAATCTTTGAGGCTTCACTGCCCATGTACTTGCCATGCTCAGATGAAGGAGCAGGCCCCTTTGACTAAATTTTACACAACTCCCTGGGTTCTTGGACATACCCAGGGAAGATACATTCCTCAGCTTCCCTCTCTCAGCAGCTCAAATATTCCACACTTGATAAGGCAGAGATAGCTGGGCAAATGATCTGAATCCAGGGGAGAGGCTCTCCTCTGTCAGAACCGGCATGCAGGCAGCAAGGGAGCCTATAAGATGCAGCTTCTCAAGTCCAAGCTGTTGTGGGGATCCATTCTTCAACTGTTAACAGAGTACTGCCAGGAGGGAGGCCATATGTCCTTGCAGGTGTTACTAGAGTTAACCTGGACTTCACTGAGAGAAGCAATACAGTATCTATGAGGATAATTGTAAGAGGTTGTTATTGTTTTAAACTGTTTTTCTGAAGAAGTGACTCTCAGACTCTCTGTTGTTATAGAGTCTTATAGAGACTGTGCTATGCACCCACATGTTACCCTGACTGAGCCACAGAGTAGCTGTTATTAGACATGTGCATTTGTTTTCGTCTGAATGCATTTCCGTCCGAATTTCAGGTATTTTCGTTATCGTTTTAACAAACAAAAACGAAAGCGCAGAATACGAAAAACGAAAGATTCGACATAAATAAATGCTTTATTTTCGTTTTCGTTGCAACAATATAGATGGGAGATTCGACATGATGCTGACAATAACAATCTGTGTCTATCAAACCTGTGGTCGAATGTGCCTAACCTTAACTCTTTTAGTCCAAGATTATTCTACATAGAGAGAAAAGATTCAACATAGAGAGGAAAGATTCAACATTATAGAGAAAAAAGATTGGACATTATAGAGAGAAAAGATTCGACATTATAGAGAGAAAAGATTTGACATCATAGAAAGAAAAGATCGCTGCTGGAATTGGGTGGGGGAAGTAAAATAAAAATAATGTTGATGAATGTTATTGGCTTATTGTAACCAAAGAGGAGGAGCAGTAAATTTGCTAGAACTAACTTGATAATTCAACATGAACGACGAAAATTCGACAAAGCATCGAAAAACATACAAACGTTGAATCTCTCATTGAAGGCTTATGGTGTCTGTCAAAATTTCTAAGAAGATTCGACGGAGCAGCTAAACTGTACGAAGCTGCAATAATACATTTCCGGTCAAATGCTCGGCCCATAGGCTATAGAAAAATTCAAATGTTGGTTGACTAGTAATAATAATTAATAAATAGAATTATTACTAGTCATACAACATTAGAATTCTACTATAGCTTGTAGGCGAAACATTCGACGGAAATGTGTCGTACAGTTTCGCTGCTTTGTCGAATCTTCTTTGAACATTCGACAGACACCATAAGCCTTCAATGACAGATTCAACCTTAATTAAATCAGATTTTCAGACGAATGCAATTTCTAACGAAAAACAAAATAAATAAAAATTAATTTTGGGAGTAACTTAACCTCCTGAGACCCACGCTATAGTCAAATGACGGCTACAGCGTCTCATCTCAAAATCCAACTAGACGTCAATTGACGTCCGCCCCTTTGGGCGTTCCCCGCGCGCTCCAGAGCGCACAGCGGGGAACTTCTGTGTTGGCCGTGTCCCTTGGACACAGCCAATTACAGATCGCCGCGAACGGCCAATCAGAGTGGCCGTTTCATCTGTGCGGCCAATGAGAGATGATCTCATATGTAAACATTTGAGATCATCTGTCATTGCCGGCTCACACAGAGACAGCGTCCTGTCTCTGGAGAGGAGACCGATCTGTGTCTCTTGTACATAGAGACACAGATCGGTCACCCCCCCAGTCACCCCCCCCCCCACCTACAGTTAGAACACTATATAGGGAACATATTTAACCCCTTCCTCACCCCCTAGTGTTAACCCCTTCAATGCCAGTCACATTTATACAGTAATGTGAATATTTATAGCACTGATCGCAGTATAAATATGAATGGCACCAAAAATGTGTCAAAAGTGTCCGATGTGTCCGCCATAACGTCTCAGTCCTAATAAAAATCGCAGATCGCCGCCATTTCTAGTAAAAAAAAAATAATAAAAAATAATAATTCTGTCCCCTATTATGTAGGCGCTATAACTTTTGCGCTTATTGCGTTTTTTTTTTACCAAAAATATGTAGAAGAATACGTATCGGCCTAAACTGAGAAAAAAAATTTGTTTTTTTTTTTAAATTGGGCTATTTATTATAGCAACAAGTAAAAAATATTGTATTTTTTTTCAAAATTGTCGCACTTTTTGGTTTATAGCGCAAAAAATAAAAACCGCACAGGCGATCAAATACCACCAAAAGAAAGCTCTACTTGTGGGGAAAAAATGACGTCAATTTTGTTTGGGAGCCACGTCGCACGACCACGCAATTGTCAGTTAAAACGAGGCAGTGCCAGAAGCGGAAATTTCACCTGGGCAGGAGGGGGGTATATGTGCCCAGTAAGCAAGTGGTTAAATAACTTAAATAAATGTATTTTTCGGACAAAAACGAAATTCCGAAACAAAATATTTCAGTGTGCACATAATTCAGTGTGTTATAATTATACATTTGCATTCCTTTTCATCCAAATGTATTTGCGTCCGAATTTCAGGGATTTTCCTGTTCGATTTAACAAACGATAACGAATGCGCAGAATCTGAAATCCAAAAGACCTAACATAAAAATGCTTTATTTTTGTTTTGTTGCGACAACAGATCGATATAGATAGAAGATTCGACATGATGGTGACAATAGTTACCTGTGTCTATCAAATCTGCAGTTGAATGTGCCTAACCTAACTCTATTAGTCCAGGATTATTCGACGTAGAGAGAAAAGATTCAACATTATAGAGACATGAAGATTCTACGAAGCAGCTAAAAACATATAATCACCGTGAGCAGACATTTATGGTCAAATGCTCCACCCATAGGCTATAGAAGAATTCTAATGTTGGTTGACTAGTAATAATTAATAAATATAATTATTACTAGTCATACAACATTAGAATTCTACTATACTCACCATAAGCCTTTAGTTGACAGATTCAACCTACCGTAATTAATTCAGATTTTCGGACTAGTGCATTTTTTAACGAAGCAAAATAAATAAAAACAAATTTCCTGAGTAACTAAATAAATGTATTTTTCGGACGAAAACAAAATATTTCAGTGTGCACATGTCTGGTTATAATCTCTTTTTTATTACTCTGCAGTGTATATATAGGTGAAAGAATACTGGCAGCTTGATCTCCTGCAATGAATGAGTTTATTAATCCAGGTGTAGTACAAAGTAATACAGGGCTTACACATTTCGGCGTGTAGCCTTAATCATGTGCTTGAATTAAGACTACACTCAGAAATGCGGAAGACTGAGCTGCCGTCTTTCTTTCACCTATATGTTTTCTCGGGTGCTAGGAGGACACTACAAGGCAATGCAACAACTGCTTACCGCCTCTGGGAATTACAGCAGGTGTTTTATACTATATTTAAATTCTGCAGTGTATACATACTCTTTCCGATCCTGTTTTCCATCCCCAATTAAAATGTTGGGCCTGTTTATTAAACTGCAAGTTATAGTTACTCTCTGTTTGATCATTCAACTCACTACACATTCTGTTAACAGTAATGTCCCATCCTTTCACACTAGACCATAATAAAGGTGTTTTATTCTTAAAGAAAAATAAAAAAAATATAGCTTGATGTGCACTATAATATTATTAAAAAAACACCTTTCTATTTTAGCATGCAGGTGGACTATCATCTGTTTTCTATATTTCTCAGCCTATACAACTACCTTCTTCTTTTTTTTTTTTGCATGATTTTGTATTTGCTTTGATCCATTTTACACATTTTTTACTGTGTTTACTATAGGCTTCCCAGCAAGTACGCTCTATTAGTAGGAGAAACCCCATAGAAACAAGTTTCACCCTATATTTTTTCCTATTGTAATGGTTCAGGGCAATCGTAAAAGCGCAGTAAATTTTCCATTCCAGGTCAGCTAAGAACTTGAAAAATTCATTACATGCCTCTTTTGACACTAAAGGATTTGTAATACTTTAGATCATCTGCTCTGACATTTTTATGTACACATCACACCTTTCGACCTGTAAATGTACACAAGTCTGTGCACTGCTGCCTTTTTTTTTTTGTACCCTTCCCTCTCTTCATTTTATATTTCCTTTTTTTGTTGAGGAACTCCTTGGCAAACGTTCAACTTGTTCTCAAATAATTTATAATAATATAAGTAAAGAAACCTATACATTTTTTTATAGTTTTTGCAAAACCTGTTCTATGAGAATCAGTCTGTGTTACAGTACAAATAGTTACAGCTTAATAAACATCAAAACCCTCCAGGTCTATATAGTCGATGTCCCCTACATTACAGCCTATTCAGCTATAATATGGGCGCTCCTTTCTCAGGCTTAGAGCCAGCAGGGAACAGCTGCAGCATCACACCCTTATGGGTGATATGATCAGCTTGGTCAGAGCTGAGGCATCCAGTGGCTTTCAAAAACTTCTGCCTCACACTGCAGTCACTTATATAGGGTTCACCGTCTAGTGATTTCACACAGCATTTGATACAGTTTCCCATATATTGCCAAGTGTAAATTCTAAAGGCTTAGAAAATGTATTTTGTTAGTGGATAGAAAATTGGCTAAATTACCGTATTCAGAGAGTAGTAATTAATGATTAATACTCTGAATGGACTAAGGTTTTTAGTGGTGTACCCTAATGTTCAGTATTGGGACCCTTACTTTTTAACCTATTTGCAAATTATATACAGTATAGGATTAAAAGTACAATGTTGGTGGTTGCAGATAACACCAGGCTATATAGTGGAATAACATCCTTACAGGATGTCTCCAATTTACAAGCAAACCTGAATAGGCCGTTAATTGGGCAGCTAGGCGGAAAATGAGGCTTCATGTTGATAAATGTAAAGTTATGCACTCTGGGGCTAAAAACATGCATGCATCACACATACTAGAAGGAGTACATCAAAGTGAATGAATGGTCAAGAAGCATCTGTTTGTTCTGGCATATCATATCCAATAATAACATACAATGTCATGCAATGTCAAGCTACAGCTTTTAAAGCGAGCAAAACACTTATAAAAGAGGTATAGACTCCAGAGAGAGATACATCACTTCACCTGATGAAATCATTAGTGAATGAGTTATGCCGCGTACACACGATCGCTCAAACCGATGAGAACGGTCTGATGGACCGTTTTCATCAGACCAAACTGATCGTGTGTGTGCCCCATCGGTTATAAATCCATAGGTTAAAAAAAAGCAATCTTGTTTTAAATGTAACCGATGGATACCTAACCGGAAAAAAAATGATCGTTAGTAGGCACAACCATCGGTTAAAAATCCATGCATGCTCAGAATCAAGTCGACGCATGCTTGGAAGCATTGAACTTCGTTTTTTTCAGCACGTCGTTGTGTTTTACGTCACCGCGTTCTGACACGATCATTTTTTTAACCAATGGTGTGTAGGCACGACTGACCATCAGTCAGCTTCATCGGTTAACCGATGAAAATGGTCCATCAGACCGTTCTCATCGGATGGACCGATCGTGTGTACAGGGCATAAGACCTCATCTGAAATATGCAGTTCAATTTTGGGCAGCAGTTCACTAAAAGGATATCGGGAACTGTAAAAAGTGCAGAGAAGGGCAATGAAGCTGATAGGAGGCATGGAGGGGCTCAGCTATGAGGAATCATTAGCTGAACTGAATTTGTTCTCTCTTGAGAAAGAATTAAAGGGGTTATAAATCACATAAATATAATAAAAATGCATAAGTGGTCCATAAAGTGAACTTGATACAACCAATTTTTTTGTCCTGGTACTTTAAATGAGGCACAGCACATATGACCAATAAATAACTAGTTTCCAACATTGTTGTTTAATAAACTAATAAATATTGCATACAAAAAATGCAAAAAGAGGATAAAATGGTAACAAGTTGATTTGTAATGAAACCATATTATTGTGATTTCATACATAATTAAATATAATGTTGACCATTTACAACTGGCAAAACATGATAAAAACAAAAATTACATCCATAAACTTGACACGTTTCATACCTCCAGGTGCCCGTTTTTAGTACCTTTCATAAACTCATGTGTTCTCATTTTAATTTATCGCTTATTTTTACTTTAATACTTATTTAATAGTAAAATTAATGTTTTAAAGTTAATTTATGTTTTGGCTGCCTATATGTTGTCTTTATATTTGGCTCTGGGCACTTGGTGGTTTATTTCTTTTTACTGGTATACTCCTAAATCTGTGGACTGAACTTTGAGACTTAGGTGTCTTTCCTTTCCTTATACCGTCAGGTCCAGCTATCCGCACCTTTCACAAACTCACTATATGTTTTCCCTATACACTGCTATATTGCAGCCAGCATTTCACATCATTATTTTTGTTACTTATTACCCACTAGGATTTTATTAATTTATCACTATAATGCATATTCAAATTTATTTTTATAGCAAATATATTGGGTGCCATCATTGATTGCCCATCCACATTGAATCTGCTTCTTGTTTTTCCCCTTTGTTTCCCTCTTAGTCACACTTCCACAGCTCCCGGTTGACTTCCCTAGCAGTCACCATTTAAAAATATTGTCAAATCTAGTCTTAGCTTATTTGTAAGTATCAGAACCCATCAGGCTTGAGGTTGAACTTACTGTATGTAATATGAGATACCATAAGGTATGTCACATGCCTGATGTTTTACCTTACAGATACTATACATGCATTTACTTCTGAAGAGTGAACAAAGAGTTACGAAACACATCAAGTTTATAGATGCAATTTTTTTTAAATCATGTCTTGCCAGTTGGATTGTATATGGTCAACATTATATTTAATTATGTACAAAATGCAATAATATGGATTCATGACAAATCAGCTTGTTACCATTTTATCCTCTTTTTGTATGCAATATGTATTAATTTATTCAACAACAATGTTGGAAACTATGGCCCGGATTCTCGTATCTCCAGGTACGCCGTCGTAAACTCTGAGTCCGAGCCGTCGTATCTTGGCGCCTGATTCAAAGAATCAGATACGCCAAAATTTCACTAAGATACGACCAGCGTAAGGCTCTTACGCCGTCGTATCTTAACTGCATATTTACACTGGCCTCTAGGGGCCTGTACGCTGATTTACGCCTAGAAATATGTAAATCAGCTAGATACGCCAATTCACGAATGTACACCCGGCCGCCGCAGTACAGATACGCCGTTTACGTTAGGCTTTTCCAGTCGTAAAGTTACCCCTGCTATATGAGGCGTAGATGAGGCATATCAATGTTAAGTATGGACGTCGGAACAGCGTAAAATTTTTCACGTTTTACGTCGTTTGCATAAGTCGTTCGCGAATAGGGCTGTGCGTCATTTACGTTCACGTCGAAAGCATTGGCTTCTTGCCGGTTAATTTGGAGCATGTGCACTGGGATACTTTCACGGACGGCGCATGCGCTGTTCGTAAAAAACGTTATTTACGTGGGGTCACATAACATTTACATAACACACGCCCACATCTTCCACATTTGAATTAGGCGGGCTTACGCCGGCCTATTTACGCTACGCCGCCGCAACTTTGGTTTGAGAATACGTCACTTGCCTGTCAAAGTTGCGGAGGCTTGACGTAAATAGGATACGTTACGCCCACACAAAGATGCACGCTTCTACGTGAATCCGGGCCTATATTTTTTGTGGTCGTATGTGCTGTGCCTCATTTAAAGTCCCAGGACAAATAAATTGGTTGTATGGAGATATTTTGAAGGGATGGAGGCACATTACTGGGTGTACTAGGCCACTTTCTATTTTGTTACATATAGTGAACATAAATAGTGAGCATGGTGTAGAATTATTAACTTTAAAGGTCATCACAAAGAACAAGGGGGCAATGTTTATGTCTGGAGATAAAGACATTTAACCCTCACACATGGAAAGGTTTCTTCACAGTACGCATTGTGAAAATGTGGAATAGACTTCCTCAAGAACACATTTTGGCCAGCTCAGTAGATTGTTAAAAAAAAAGCTAGATGCATTCCTAAATTAACAAAACATAAGTAGATATAAACATTAATAATTAAATAGAGCACAGGACAAACTATGACAAACCAGTCAAATGATTAAGCATTTTGATAGGGATTTTAATCTTGCTTAACTATGAATCTTTTAACCTGATGAGGTTAATAATGTGTATTTCGACAAACGAAAGAACATGCGAATTGCATTTTTGTAAAGTATAGATATAAAACTTAATCACAGGTATTCAAACACTTTAAATTACTTCCTTATTACACTTTTTTTTCTTCTTTTTTACAATCTACAAGTTGGACAATAAGTGTGTGTGTTTTATGATTGCATTTTTTTCAATTTACACTTGTACTGCTCTTGTGTTCCAGGCAGGGAGGGTAGACCTGACTGGTATCCATATGACCTCATGTAGAGGAGATCTCAGGTGCATCAAATTGACCCTTAACAAAATATGAGTGTTAATAAGGTTCTAAAAACCTTGGTTCTATGTATAGCTTGTAATTGTATATGAACAAAGGGGCAGCCATGTTTTCTCTTAACCCAAATACAGTAGGGTCTGCTTACTGGTTTGCAGTGCTGCAAAATAGTTGTGGTTTACTGCTCCTTCTTCTCACTATAAAAGGCTGTAAGTCAACTGACTCACTATGGTTACTCTACTAAAATAAAAGAGCATGTTATATAATAACATGTAGTTGAGTGGAATTTGAATACCCAGTAATGTGCAAGAGAAATTAAAAATGAGAAGCCCTGTGAGATATTATTTTAACACAAACATGACAATAATATGTTAAATATGTGTTCACTGAAAATTTACTATGCCAAGTTGCTTCCACTGGAATTGTTAATACTACTAATTAATGAGCTCAGACATCTCATTTGTATTACACAAAGCACAGCATACAGCTGAAACACTTTCCCACAAACCTTCACTAGTAAAATGACAATTAGAGAATTACCATGCTTTTAGAGATGCTATTGATGCAAAGAAACCTTTTTTAAATTACTTTGTCCATATGAGTGATTAATGGTTTAGCTAGGTTACTTTCAGCACGTTTCATAGTTCCGAGAAAAGATCCTCCTATAGATAAATAATTTACTGTAATGTAACATTTTCTTTGGTGGCTTCATGAATGGTTTATCCTAAAAAGTTCACAGGTGTCATTTAAAGTCTAAAAGCGCTTAGTGAACTAGTCGTTATAATTGGCTTATTGAATTCCAATAAAATATATTTTGCAAAATGAATAGGACATCAAGAGTGATAACTTAAGCCCTGTACACACGATCGGATATCTGATGGATTCTAATCCGATGGATTTTTTCGTCGGATATGCGATGAAGCTGACTTTCATCAGTCTTGACTACACACCATCGGTCAAAAATCCGACCGGGTCCAACGCGGTGACGTAAAACACTACGACGTGCTGAGAAAAATGAAGTTCAATGCTTCCGAGCATGTGTCGACTTGATTCTGAGAATGCGTGAATTTTTGACCGATGGACTTCCACACAGACGATCGTTTTTTTCTATCGTTTTTTTACCCATAGGAAAATTTTAAAACATATTCTATTTTTTTTCACCGATGGAAAACAAACCGATGGGGCCCACACACGATCGATTTGTCCGATGAAAACGGTCCATCAGTCTGTTTTCATCGGACAAACTGATCGTATGTACAGGGCTTAAGACATTTATTTTATTGAGTGATTTCAACTACATTTCACTAATTTTATTTAAATATTTAAATAAAAAAGAATATAAAACGTAATAAAAAGAGGGTATCACTGGAAGAAGTAATCAATGGACTAAAAATGCAATGACATAACATTTGTACTCCATTGAGTCCTTCTACTGTGGTGGCAGAAAAGGGGGGTGGTGTTAAGAATGCAACAGGATCTGGGAAGAAAATCCTCCAGAAAGAGTGCTCAAGTAGCGTTCCAGTGTTTATGCCTGTTATTCAGTTAATTCTGAGTGTTACTTTCAGGCCCTGTACACACAATTAGTCCAAACTGATGAAAACGGACTGAAGGTCCGTTTCATCAGTCCAAACCGACCGTGTGTGGGCCCCATCAGTCAGTTATCCTTTGGTCCAAAAATTTAGAACTTGCTTTAAAATTGAACTGATTGACTGATAACCGATAGTTCAAAACCGATGGTTAGTACGTAAAAGCATCGGTTCAAAACCCGCGCATGCTCAGAATCAAGTCGACGCATGCTTGGAAGCATTGAATTGTTTTTTTCAGCACGTCGTTGTGTTTTACGTCACCGCGTTGGACTCGATCGGTTTTTAAACTGATGGTGTGTAGGCACATCAGACCATCAGTCAGCTTCATTGGTTAACCGATGAAACTGACCTTCAGTCCGTTTTCATCAGTTTGGACTGATCGTGTGTACAGGGCCTTATACTTCCACCGGTAACTCTGGGAATGGAGATGAGGAGATCAGGAGGAGTCCAGCATTCTTGACATCTTGGCTGACCACTCTAACCCTGCAGAGGTATACCTGTAAAGCTCCTATGACCTTGCTACTTCAGGTCCAACATATCTGGTAAGGGTCCCTCTTTTACCTGTTTGTGGCGCACGAGGAAGAACCCATTGGGGTGGTGGCGGACAGCTGCTCAATTCCCTGCATTTTTCACCCTTATCCTATTTTCTGGATTATTTTCCTTTGGACACTGTGGATTTTGTTTTCTCACTTGTGGTTTCCCACATTTACTTGAATTATGGGTGTTTGATTAGAACATGGACATTTATTATGTCAGTAGATGTTTTGAGATAATATACATCACTGTCTTTTGTGCACTCATTTTTGGTTCTTGTACACCATTGAATGGTGAACTTTTTCACTACTAGCATCAATTTTTGCACTCCAATTATTTTGTTTATATATTTAGATATATATATTTTAGCACGACTATATTATTCTTACTGTGGTGGCAGAACTTGTAAACAGATCTGTAAATGAATAATGTGGCTGTGTACAACAAATTCAAAAGATAACAGAATGCTGTGGGGTTAAGCACCCCATGATTCAAGTAAGTGGAGGTTTTTTTTAAGGTTGGAGGGAACGATGTTTCTTGTTACACCTTAAATATGGGTGTAACATGAAACATGAACATTGTCACAAGGGTGGATTTTGTCAGCAGGCATTGGACAATTTTTGATCAGTGTGTGGCCATTCCTGCTTGACAGTAGTCAATTGTTGGGTCAACTTCTGTCAAAGGAACATCCTGGAAAACCTGGAATGTCGGTCAGCGGCTGCTGCCAATCAGAGGCTGCAGATGTCTTTGTGTTTTAAGTTCTGTAAATGCCCAGCGAACACATACATATTTCTGATATTCACTACAATGTGAATAAGGATAAAGGAAAGCAGTCAAAATTGGGCTTATTCATGGATTTGAATGTTCCGTATCATGCCCCGGAACTTTTCCCGTCGGATATCCCGAGGGGAAAGCCAAGAACCTGCTCGGTTCAGTCTTTTCCCTACACATGGCTGGTTTTCCCAACAGGAAAACTGTGAAGGAGCTTTGGCCGGGAATCCCGGCCGTGTGTATGCTCTATTGCAGTTTTTCCCATAGGAAAACTTCCAAAAACCGCCGGGCAAAAGTCTGCCTGTTTTCCCGGCGGGAAAAAGAGAACTGGTTCTCTATTTTTGTCCGGCAGTTTTTGGGCAGTTTTCCTGTCAGAAAAACTGAGGTGCATAAAAGCTCTCCTCACAGTTTTCCCGTCGGGAAAACTGATCGTGTGCACGAGGCATCAAAGTATACAATCACTGAAATCTCATGTAAGCTTTAACATGTTAACCACTAGCCGACCGCGCACCGTCATTATACGGCGGCAGGTCGGCTCTTCTGGGCGAGAGCTCACCCCCGACTCCCGTGCGTGTGCCCGGCGGGCGCGATCGCCGCCGGGCACACGCGATCGCTCGTTACAGAGCGGGGACCGGGAGCTGTGTGTGTAAACACACAGCTCTCGGTCCTGTCAGCAGGGGAAATGCTGATCTTCGGTTCATACAATGTATGAACCGAGGATCAGTGTTTCCCCTAGTACGGCCACCCCCCCCCCCACAGTAAGAACACACAGGGACATACTTAACCCCTTCCCCGCCCCCTAGTGTTAACCCCTTCACTGCCAGTGGCATTTTTATAGTAATCCAATGCATTTTTATAGCACAGATCGCTATAAAAATGCCAATGGTCCCAAAAATGTGTCAAAAGTGTCCGAAGTGTCCGCCATAATGTCGCAGTACCGAAAAAAAAATCGCTGATCGCCGCCATTACTAGTAAAAAAATATATTAATAAAAATACCATAAAAATATCCCCTATTTTGTAAACGCTATAACTTTTGTGCAAACCAATCAATAAACGCTTATTGCGATTTTTTTTACGAAAAATATGTAGACGAATACTACATAGGCCTAAACTGAGGAAAAAAAAAGTTTTTTTATATATTTTTGGGGGATATTTATTATAGCAAAAAGTAAAAAATATTCATTTTTTTCAAAATTGTTGCTCTATTTTTGTTTATAGCGCAAAAAATAAAAACCGCAGAGGTGATCAAATACCACCAAAAGAAAGCTCTATTTGTGGGAAAAAAAGGACGCCAATTTTGTTTGGGAGCCACGTCGCACGACCGCGCAATTGTCAGTTAAAGCGGCGCAGTCCCGAATCGCAAAAAGTCTTCTGGTCTTTGGGCAGCAATATGGTCCGGGGGTTAAGTGGTTAAAGTTGCTTTAAAAGTCATTTTCTGTATTTTTCATTTGAATAAAACCTGAAGATCCCTTTATGAAGGTCCTCAACCTCGCGGGCCGCCTTCTCCCATAGAACAACGAGAAAATAGAGAACATGTTCTCTATTTTCTCGTCGAGCTCCTCGGCGGCTCCATCGAGCCAAAACTGTACAGACGACAGAGTTTCTCGGCAGAATAGGGGTTTTGACCGAGTTTCTCAGTGAATTCTGCCGAGAAACTCTGTCGTGTGTACAGGGCCTCACTGTCAGAAAGTTGTTCTCCTGTGATGCCACACTAGCTGCCGATCTAGATCATGAGGCTGGTTTGCTAAAAGAATTAAGAACATTCACTACATAAATTGGGTGAAGATTCTTTTTATTTTTCCAATCATGTAAAATCAAGTTACTGTTTATTTCATTTGCACATGAATAGGTATTCAAATTGAATACAACTACAAATTATTGGGTTAAGATTCTTGACTCCTTTAGAAAAGCAGCATTCAAGAGGCCATTTCAACACATGCATTGCAGTCATGACTCTTTTTTTATGTCATGTAGACAGGAAGTGGTATCAAATGTAATTTGTTTAGGGTTTACATCCATGTTAAATTATTATAAATATGCTAGTTTACTTATAAAAGATATATTTTCAGATTTTTTCCTACAGGTATATCTATATATCATACATTGTCATCTGAGGTCTGAGAATTGTTGTCCTGTTAAGTGTCTCACTTCAGTCTGATAACAGTCTGGCTCTTGACTCCAAGTCAAGTCTTCCTCGGGCAAATAAAACAAAATAAACAGTAAAAATACAAATTTTTCATGAATACGCTTGTAAGAAAAGGTTATTGTCCCTTTTAGGGTGGTCTCAGCCCTAAATCCAAGCAGTCTGGGCTAGACTTCCTTTTTCAAGCTAGGGTACATTAAATGAAGAAGGAGGTAATCAGTGGAGTGGTAAATGTGAAGAGCTAGCAATGAAGAACTGCATTAGGCGTGGT
The DNA here is from genome assembly GCF_905171775.1 of Rana temporaria. Lineage (NCBI taxonomy): Eukaryota > Metazoa > Chordata > Amphibia > Anura > Ranidae > Rana > Rana temporaria. The sequence goes on from NC_053490.1 coordinate 291,532,992, forward strand.
AGAATAGCCACATGCTCCCCCTCAATATTCCCCAACTTCAGCCTGGTTCAGCAGTGTCAGGGTAATGGTGTAAGAGAGTTGTCAATACACAGACTCAGGACACTGACAACCAATACCTCTATGCAGAATCATGTGTTTTTGTGAAGAGGACTGTTATGGTGATTTTTTTGACTCTGTGCTACCAATTGTAATCAAGTAAGTGCTATCAGTTGTGATCAAGTAAGAGCATTCAGAAAAGCAAGTTCCCTGACTGGACATTCTATACAGAGGCGTTGCTAGGGGGGTGCGGGGGGTGTGGTCCGCACCCGGGTGACACCCGCTAGAGGGGTGACACCATCCTGTTTTTTTTTTTTTAGCTGACATGCCCAGCTGATGACACCTGCCAGAGGGGTGACACCGGGGCCACCGCGCCGCTAAACACCGTACTGTATTGATTGGAGCGGTGCGAGCAGGGCATCTAGCTGTGCTGGGAGGCTGCCTGTAACATTCCTCAGTCAGGTTATCCCTGTGTGAGACGGAGTTGGTGGGCGGAGCTGTGGGTGTGACTGCCTCCTCTTCTCCTCCCACAGACTCCTTCACCATCGATGATGCTGCAGCTCAAGCAGCTAGAGGTGAGGACACAGCAGCCCCGCCCACAAGCTGGGTCTTCATCTGCATTCATGCTATGTATGTAAGTTACTCTGCAGTGTCACTACATAGAGTTCCAGGATGCACTGTGCCACCACAGCCTACCTTGTACCACCCAGCCTGCCCTGTACCACCCCAGCCTACCCTGTACCACCCAGCCTGCCCTGTGCAATGCCAGCCTACCCTTTACCACCCAGCTTGCCCTATGCAATCCCAGCCTGTCCTGTACCACCCCAGCCTGCCCTGTGCCACCCAGCCTGCCCTGTGCCACCCCAGCCTACCCTGTACCACCCAGCCTGCCTTGTGCAATGCCATCCTACTCTGTACCACCCAGCCTGCCTTGTGCAATGCCAGCTTACCCTGTACCACCCAGCCTGCCTTGTGCAATGCCATTCTACTCTGTACCACCCCAGCCTGCCCTGTGCAATCCCAGCCTACCCTGTACCACCTCAGCCTGCCCTGTGCAATCCCAGCCTGTCCTGTACCAGTCCAGCCTACCCTGTACCACCCCAGCCTGCCCTGTGCAATCCCAGCCTGCCCTGTACCACCCCAGCCTGCTCTGTGCCACCCCAACCTGCCCTGTAACACCCCAGCCTTCCCTGTACCACCCCAGCCTGCCCTGTACCACCCCAAACAGCCCTATACCACCCCAGCCTGCCCTGTACCCCCCAAACAGCCCTGTACCACCCCAGCCTGCCCTGTACCACCCAGCCTGCCCTGTACCACCCAGCCTGCCCTGTGCCATCACAGCCTGCCCTGTACCACCCCAGCCTGCCATGTACCACCCCAAACTTTCCCACCCCCCCCAACTTGCCCTGTGCCACCCTAACTTGCCCTGTACCACCCCAATCTGCCCTATGACACCATAACTTGCCCTATACCACCCCAACCTGCCCAATGCCACCCTAACTTGCCCTGTACCACCCCAACCTTTCCCATGCCATCCCAACTTGCCCTATGCCACCCTAACTTGCACTATACCACCCCAACCTGCCCTGTGCCACCCTAACTTGCACTATACCACCCCAACCTGCCCTGTGCCACCCTAACTTGCCCTATACCACCCCAACCTTGCCCTATACCACCCCAAACTACCCTATATCACCCCAACATGCCCTATACCACCTTAACCTGTCCTATACCACCCCACTACACCAACCTGCCACTATACCACTCTATACTACCCTAACCTGCCACTATACTGCCCTATACTATCATTTACAGGGGCTGGTTTGGGGAGTGCCCCATGCCTGTGCGCTGCCTGCTTGGTGCTGGGCAGCCTAGACAGGGGGGGGTGACACCATGTTTTACCGCACCAGGTGACACCAACCCTAGTGACGCCACTGATTCTATAAATGGGCTAGCTGATATGCATGTAGTCCCTAATATGGTGTGGGGGGTTCTCACACTCTGATAGGCCTTATACACATCCAGGGCAGGTGTCTGTTCTTGTGTCTAACTGGGTGGAAACTGGTCCAGGAAGCACTAGTCCCTTAGAGGTTCCGAGCTACTATAGGTGAATTGGTTTACCCACTCATGGACTGTGAGATTGCAATTATCATGGGCCATGTGGCCATGGGCAACCAGGTAGGTCCTGTGGATTGTGATGAGCCCCCAAGAGATATAATAGTAGCAGTAGCTGTTGTGTTGCATGATCTACAAGAGGCCTCCTGGTGCTAAATCTTGCTTATCAATCACCACTAGGGAGTTCTACCAGCTTGCGCAATTGTAATTTTTTTTAGAGCTAACATTCAGATTCCTGTATGATATAAGGTAAAGGCAATTTATAAATACTTCTCTTTAAGTCATTTTAAAAGAAGGCCCCCACACATATAATATGTTAATACGTAAGTATATAAGGACAGGACAATTATCTGCCAGTTTTACCAGGAGCAGTCATATACACTTTACAACTGCTCACTTACTGTGGGTTATTAAAAATGAGATCAGCAAAATCATCAGCAATATTATTTTATTCTTTGGAACGTAATATGGTTTTCACTTATTAAAGACAAATGTCTTCAGTTTCCAGGAAACCATTTTTGATTGATCATGCCAGTTGATATGCCACCTTAAAAAAATGTGTGAGCATAACATGTGGTAGTAAAGGATCATTTTTTTCACAAATCATCTAAAAATGAATACATTCAAAAGTAATATTTTAGTTTTAGATAGAATATGATTGGATGAGTCAACATCTGAATTTTAATATCCTCTCTATACTTCAGTGGGGAGATCTCTGTGCTATCCTAGCTCTGTGCCAACCATAAACTGAAGATGTGGGTGTTCTTGTGCTCCTTTGGATTTTTCTAATAATGCATTCTCCATAATATAAAGTAAAGTGATTGTATTGTTATGCTCACCTGATCTTTGCAATCGTTTTTCACAAAGCAATCCCAACCCCACCGGCCATCCTGGCTCCTCCTCTTGCTATGGTGGCACTCAAGCGGGCTTTCTTCCGAGCCACGCTGAATGGCTTGGTCCCACTTCCCAATCTCTCCTCATTGGCTTACTTGCTGTGATTGACAGCAAAAGGAACCAATAGCTTCTGCTGCTGTGTGAGGGGGTGGGCTGTATCCAAAGTTTTTTTGACCTTAAATCGGGTTTCCGGACATAATTTTATTTTTTTTTGCAAGCTAATGTGAAGCCCAGTTCCTTTTTCTTCCTGGGTTTCAGAGAGAGGTGCATGCTGGGCGATTTTTAGGCACAGTAATGCCCAGAGACTCCTGGGAAATGAGTGCCATCATTTCCCAGGAGGCAAGGAGGTCTTAGGACAGGAAGTTGAACCACCTAGAACCAGGAACTAGGCAGATTACAAATACTGCCTAGTAACAGCCAGATGGAAGTGAGTAAAACATTTTTTTTTAGTTTTACATTAAAGGCAAGCTGTTAATAGAAAGTTCATTTGTTGGGTTGAACTCCGCTTTAATGCATAGAATACAAAACTTAAAAAAAAAAAAAAAAATGGGAAGGTTGGGACTTTATATGAGATGCGATTTTTAGCATGTTACCATTTTTTTTTCCATGTTTATATTTAATTGCATATTGCTAAAATCGCATCTCATATAAAGTCCCAACCTCCCCTGTTTTTTATCTATTTACAGGGATGGAGGCTTGTGGTAGTATCTCTATATGCCTTATTTAAAGTCCCACCCCATCCCCCCTATTTTTGAAGAATACAAACCTTTGGCCTTTAGAACCATTTTAAATAAATGTTTACCTCGGAAATGGCTGCCTGTTATGATAGATCAAACCTTTAAAAAGAAAAGCACTAATGATTACCTGTACTTTTACTTCATCATGTGTGGGTGTTTTTTTTTTATACATACTGTATATTTATGTATTTATTCGCTTGCTGTTTAATTATAGTCAGACCCTTGAAAGTAATATGTTGGCAGTAAATGTACAGGACATGATTCTATAAAAAGACAGGGCCACTGCCTATGGTTTGCCTTAATTAAGTGGCATCTAATTAATGTTGATAACATAATCTAACATACAATTGTTATTTTTAGTAGCCTACTGATGATTTATGTAGGACCACAAGCTGTACATTAAGCTTAAGGGAAAGTTGACAGTGAAAATATGGCTTCTTTAAACCTGAAATTGTAAGATCCAGCTCAGTTGTATCTTGCCCATATTTTTTATTGCAGGAGAGAACATTAACTGTCCTTATTTTTCATTTATCTATCTTGGGAATGGAACTTTTCCTTGTCAAGCGATTTCGCCTATCTGCTAAGGATAACAATCTTTTTCTAGCAATGATATAAAGGTCTAAACTATACAGGACAAGCAGGAGATCTAAATCGTACTTTACCTAAATAAATTTCACAAAGGTACAGTTTGGAAACTGTGTTTTCTGTGCAGTAATTCCTGATTAAATTTAATATGTATTTTAGTACTATCTCAATTTGCTGAAGTGCTCTTTCTTGCTCTGTAAAATGTTACCTCCAGATAACAGGCTCGAGAATGAAACTTTATGGCTAAGACCGTAAAGATTTTTTTTTTTGTTTATAGTTACTGAAAGCATCACATCGTGTCATTGATTTTAAAACTAAAATATGATGCAGCACTTATTTATTGATTATCAGCATTAGTTCATGTGGTTGGAGTTTTTACTGTCACTGCAGAATTTTGATGATCCTCAGTAAAATAGGAAATAATATTTTGTAAATATTCATATATTCTGTTCAAAGTAGTTATTTATCTTGTGCCTTTACTAACTGTGAATTATTTGTTTAATACTGTACTTAAAATAATGACTAATACTTTGGTATACTATAAGCAGGGCTTTTTTTCCCCAGAGAGTAGGTGTAGGTACTTATAACCCCCTCATCAATCTCCTCTTCCGGGGAGAGCAACAAAGCAGCAGCATGTGCAGTGCACAGTGCCAAATGATGGGTATGGCCAAATTGCACTAAGAGTGGGAGGCCTTAAAGGGCACGGCTAAATAAAACTTGAGGCTGCTCGCTGTATACATGGCGCACCCATGCAGCAGGCTTTGTACCCACACATTATGCTTTATTTTTTATGATGCAAGCAAAAGTCTAACAGATATGAACAATACTCAGCAAAATTATTTTAAAATAAAATCTAACTCCTCCATTACATATGCTTTTTAACATATCTTAAATTATAACTGTACAAAATTGTTGGGCTGGTGGCCAAGGTTTTTTTGAGCAGTTATTTTTTTTCGTAGTGTACAGGTATTTGCATTTCTTACTACACTGGATATATCAGATTATTTCACCTGTGTTTGGGTGTTGGGTCTTTTGTATGTTTTAGAAAATGTATGGTTTTCATGCCCAGCAACACAATGTAATCTTTCCAACAGGATCAAAGAAAAAACTAAAATATATTTTGTTGAGAAAGATTGAAACCCAGGGACAACAGGGTCTCCTCATCCTTGCATAGGTGTCTAAGGTACACAAAGTAAAGCCTAGTACACATGGGCCAAATGTCGGGTGGCATCGGCCGTTTCAATAGAAACCATCTAACATTTGGCCAGTATGTACTGCAGTCAGTCCAACAGAAGGAGTCCAATGATGAGAAAACACTGCTCAAGGTGTGAGTACGGCAAGTCTAGGGTTGCTTCCAAAGCAGAGGTGCCCAACTGGCTCGCCTCTGAGATTAACGGTGAAAAATGGATGAATGGCTGCACACTCCAGAAGAATTTTTATTGTAGCAATTAACAAATAACAGCATATACAGCACAGCGAGCACCAGAAGATAACAATTTTAATGTGTGTCATAAAGATAATAGCATTTGATCATAACATCCATCGAAGGGGCCTGCCGATGGGCTCCCGATCAGCACTCTCAGCCAATGGCGCTGACCGAAGTGTTAGGGTTAAAGAATGAACTAAAGACATAACAAAAATATTTCCTACTGTAGTAAAATTAAACATATTAAAATAGTTAAGAATTACTTACTCATGCACAGTCTGTTTTAAAGTCAACTGTCTTACATTTGCATTGTGATGTTTTTCATTCTTCTCATTCAAACTTTGCCATCCATAACATATACTTTTCAGTAATTATCATTCAACCCATACCATCCATAGCATGTTTCCTAAAGGAAGTATTTTTTAGCCTTCACCATCTATAGCTTGTATCCACCAGTAGGCAACATTTGAGCTTCACCATTCAACCTTCACCATCCATAGTGGAGATTCCCTCACCAGCATAGACTGTAACACCACCAAATCACTTTTTCCTGAGTGAGTGGTCTTTAGAACCAAGAAATGTATCTATTTCTTGAATTACTTTGATTCTCATTGTTATTCCCCCAAGTGGAGCTCCTTCTTATTTCCACATACTTTGCTCACATCAAGATTTTTTGTTCACTAAACCTTTTTTCTTAACCTAGAAGGGACCCACACATATGCTTTAAAGCTCAGAGTTAGCAAAGACACCAATTAGCCATATACATTTCTAGTTGCTGCCCAATATTAACCAATAACACATAGTAAATGTGCTATACACTCGTATACACAAGTATACTAAATAGTATATACTATATGCTATAAACTTTATGTTTTTTTTTTTTTCATTTTATCTTCATATTTTCTCAGACTGCCTAAATTGCACAGTCATACTTCTGAAGTGTCCCTTTGGTACTGGAACTGTCACAACCAGCAGGCATAATAAGTACAGTAGTTTTCCAAAGTTTAAGCTAGTCAACAGAAATCCATATTTGGTCAAATTGAATTGCTAAATACAAGTCAGGGAGAGTATCCTACCTTTTAACCACAGAAAAAAAAACATTACATTATATCACAGATAGAATGTTAAACCAATGATCTAGCTTGCAACTAAGCCATCATCAGAATTAAAGTGGTTCTAAAGGTATAATTTATTAAAAAATATATTTAAAATAATAAATGCAACATACTTGCCACCTCTGTGCAATGGTTTTGCACAGAGCAGCCTCAAGCTTCCTTCTTTCAGGTCCCTCTCGCAAATGCTTCTACACCCTCCCCCTTGCCCAGAGCAAGCGGCTTGCTCTCTAGACACTCGTACGTGCTTGCTCTAGAGCTGCCTTTGTGTGTCTATGGGACTAACAGAGCGTGGCTCAGTCCCACCCTTTGCTCTCTCCTCAATGGCAGTGATTGACAGAAGTGGGCTCCCAATGACTCTAGCTGCTGTGTCTCAGCCAATAAGGAGGCCGAGACCTGGGAGAGCCACTGCTCTCCTGTATACATCACTGGATCGAGATCGGACTCAGTAAAAATAAGGGGAGAGCTGCATACTGAACCTTTTTAACCTTCAGTGTGCAGCATTGAATGCATAAAACAGAAAAAATTATACCCTTTACATCCACCATAATGAATTTCAGAGGAAACTATTTATAAATAGCTGCAGAAATATAGACAATTTAGATATTGGGTGCATGCAATAATTCATGTATTGATGTATATGGCAGAAATTACATTATTTTGTATTGATTTTTTTTTAAAGAATGTCTTCAATGAGTTTTTTTATTTTTTTTATTTAATAATATGATGCAAGCAGCAGTGGCATTTACATTCAGCTTAAACAAAGTAAAAATCATCTTTTGATACAACTTTTGAACTGGCAATGTCATATGACTTTACTACAGCTAGTCATAGAAAAAGCCAGTCTGTGTGGCATGTAGCCTAATACTGTGTATTTGAAATTCTGTCTTTGAGACAATTGGGTGGACTTAACTACATACTGTATACCCCAAACTAATTGTCCTGACAGATGGACAGATTGTAAATCTCATATTGTAAGGGAGTTTTTATAATTCTGTGGGTTGAGGTCTAATTGAATTAATCATAACATCTTCTGTCATACACAAGACAGAAGTGCTTTGCACTTTTGGAGGAAATTAGACAGTTCATTCATGAAATGTGTAAATCATGTTTAATGTTGTTATTGCTAATGATAGAAATATACACTATGCATTTTTTTTATTTTTCCAGAAAAGCTTGGTTAGTGTCAGATGTAATATTTTTTTAAAGCTAACGCGACTCATATGTTCTTTCCTTCTGTCCTGGTTTTCTTTTTTGTTCCATAAATGTAATAATACATTATTTTGACAAAGATAACAAAAGTATTTGCAAAGTGATGTTGCAAATCTTTTTGTTTACAGATCTTTAGTCTAAAGCCTTGTACACACTAAAGTTTTTTTTTTTGGTCCAACTCAGCGGTCTGAACAACAAATTTAAGCGCTCAGGAGGAGCTGATGTACTAACAATCATCTGTTAGTACATCTGCCCCACTGAGCTATTGTCTGCTGCCATAAACATGGGCCAAATGTTAGCCGGCTTCTATTGAACCGGCTGATGTCACCCAATATTCGACCCATGTATTAACCCTTTCTTTATTTTATAATATAGCTTTTGGTGTTTCTAATGCCTCGTACACACGGTCGGACTTTTGACCGGGCAAAAGTCTGCCATGACCCCGTCGGAAATCCGACGGACAAAAAGAGAACAGGTTATCTATCTAAGGTCTGTTGGACTTCCGACAAAAAAAGGAAATCCAATATTTCAGAGAAGAGCAAGCTTCGGTGCGCACACCTCTAGTGGTATAGAATGCTCACCTCAAGGCCATAGCACGGATAGCCTGGATACCACTCAAGGTATACTCAAAGATCCAGCAGGATGAGGGCTAGATGTAGTCTCCACATTAAAAGACCATATTGGAAGAAACAAGAAAAAGAGGAAGATATGGCGTAATACTGGAAGCAAGGATCTAAAAAAACATCAATCACATGCACATGCACTCACATGGAGGCCGTGAGCAGTGGGCCTATATCCTACGAACGGAGGGTTTGTGCGACCCAGTCTGTGATCTTGATTGTATGCTGATCCTCTCTCTTTGGCCTCCACCTAAACGTCCACAGATACTGGCACTTAAAATGCTCAGCAAGTATAGATGGGCAAAGAGAGAAGAAGGCACATAGTACAGCTCAGCTTCAAAAAGTATTTCATTTAAAAACATATAAAAAACTCACATTTAAAATGTCAGAAATATCCAAACAAAACGAGCAGCGAGCTCATATCTCTCCCTTCAGAGTGTGTGAGGTCTAGTACTTCCTGTCCCTAAAGGAAGTACTAGACCTTACACACTCTGAAGGGAGAGATATGAGCTCGCTGCTCGTTTTGTTTGGATATTTCTGACATTTTAAATGTGAGTTTTTTATATGTTTTTATATTAAATACTTTTTGAAGCAGAGCTGTACTATGTGCCTTCTTCTCTCTTCTTCTCTTTGCCCATCTATACTTGCTGAGCATTTTAAGTGCCAGTATCTGTGGACGTTTAGGTGGAGGCCAAAGAGAGAGGATCAGCATACAATCAAGATCACAGACTGGGTCACACGAACCCGCCGTTCGTAGGAGATAGGCCCACTGCTCACGGCCTCCATGTGAGTGCATGTGCATGTGATTGATCGTTTTTTAGATCCTTGCTTCCAGTATTACGCCATATCTTCCTCTTTTTCTTGTTTCTTCCAATATGGTCTTTTAATGTGGAGACTACATCTAGCCCTCATCCTGCTGGATCTTTGAGTATACCTTGAGTGGTATCCAGGCTATCCGTGCTATGGCCTTGAGGTGAGCATTCTATACCACTAGAGGTGTGCGCACCGAAGCTTGCTCTTCTCTGAAATATTGGATTTCCTGGTTTCTCATCACTTATCACTCACAGCTATCGAGGACTGCACCTTTAAATATATGCTTTTTGGATGCAAGACTTTTATTTGCACTTGATTTCACTGGATTTTTACCCTTTATTATGTGTTGGGATCACTCACCATTTGGTCCTTAGTACCAATCCTGGACATTTATTTTGATAACCGTGTTTATTCACTTCCATGTTTATTTTATTTCCTCATAAGGATTCTGCTGCATAGTGTTAACCGTTTCCAGACCACCCACCTTCACAGTTCAGATTGCACACTACTTGTAGAGTTCACCCCGCCCAATTGGTGGGACTTATTGATCACTGTTTTGTTTCGCTTTTTTGTTTATTGTTTTTTGTTTTTTGCCCTATCCCTCCATACCCACACAGCGCAGTTATTATCACTTATCTCAATAGCTAGTCACAGTTTGGCTGTTTGCCCCAATTACTAAACTGTTCTTGCATAATGATTGGTGATCGCTATGCCCGAAAGTATTGTAACATTGTAATACATTATATGGTGTCATTATGGCAAACTCAATAGAAAACCTTGAATGATTGCTACAGGGCTAGAAAGGCATGGCTGGAAATATAGGGCGATGATCCTACTGCTTTATTTATGTTGCAGATGTGCTGCTGACTGAGGGAATGGGAAAGTACAAGTAGATGGAAAAGTAGAGTAAGGTACAAGTAGGATAGTGGGTGGCAGGAGTGGGAGCGTGAAGGGTTTAGGCAATGACAAGCACCCAAAGGCAGTAGGAAGAACACAGTTAGCTTCAGGCAGATGATAGAGGTCCTGGCTTGTGTACAACTAAAAAAAGGGTCAAGACAGATTGTAGTAGGAAGGAGAGGTGGCGAAGTGGTAAATGCATTTGGTCAATAATGTCCCAACATTGTCATTTATGGAAATGGCATAAGATCAGAGTGGGAATGTGAAATTGTATGATGTTTTTCAGGCTCTAGAAAAAACTATGTTTTTTTCAACTTGATCATTAAAACGGCCTTGCCTACACACAAAAAAAATGCTCTAGCAAAGCGCAGTGACGTGCAACACATACAACGGCACTATGAAGGGGAAGTTCCATGCGGATGGCGCCACCCTTGGGGCTGCTTTAGCTGATTTTGTGTTAGTAAAAGACGATTCACGATTTTCTGTCTGTTACAGCATGATGAATGTGCTTACTCCATTACGAACGGTAGTTTTACCAGAACGAGCGCTCCCGTAACTTGCTTCTGTGATTTCTCACGTCATTAAAGCCCACACACGACCATTTTTTACAACCCGAAAAACGACAACGTTAAAAACGTTGTTAAAAAATAGAGCATGTTCAAAAAAAAATTTTGCCCATTTTTTAGAACCTGAAAAATGCTTTGAAGCCCACACACGATTGTTTTTAATGACATTAAAAAAAAACTAAATTTTTTAGAACCCAAAAAATGATCGTGTGTACGTGGCATTAGAGGTTACTGTCACTTGTACAGAGGAAGAATGGTGTCTTTATTTGTTATTATAGTTAAAATCATATGTTCTTCTTTTTTTTAAACAGAAAGGGCTGTTTTTCTGGCATTTCATTTTCGTTATTTTATATCGTCACTTTGCTGACACTGCTTAGCAGATTTCATTTTTAATAGCCAAATAAAAATGTTTACAATACAAATTTTATCAGAAAATAGGCTCTTTCACGAATGGTTTATTTCTAAATAATCTTGAGGAAAGGACATACATGCCTCAAAATATTGCACTGCAGGTTTATAAGACAGCCAGTGTATCACTTACCTTTTATTATAAGCCTCCAAGAATATTTATATATTTCTGGTTAAAGTAAATGTAAACCTATTACATCTAATGTAAGCTTTAAAGTGGTACTAATCTATTGAATTAATTGTTTCACAAAACCGTTATATCTAAGACATGCCTCCCATGATAACTTCTGCAGTTGCCAGTTGCCAGTTTGCTTATGTCAGCTCTCAACTTAAGATTCAAGTCTTCTAATAGTGGAAGTCATAGCTGATCACATGTGCAGAACCATGGCAACTGCAGATCTAAATACAGTATAAGGTGCCTCTGTCTTCACCTGTGAATGACAGGAGACTTTAACTCCATCTTCATGTTTTAATGTTATTTAAAAATAATTGCCAATATTTTTAAATCTGCCATTTTTATTAAAGCTATATTTAATGATCCTGCCATAAAGATCCTTGTTCAGAGACTTCCTGTTATAGTGTGACAACGCTCTGTCCCTGTTTCAATTGTGCTCCTGTGTTGTCACTCTGACACCCAGTGGAACCTACAAGTGCACTTTTATACACCTACACAGGCATAACCCACTACCCACTACCATTAAGAAACCCACCCTGAGAAATGTCATGCCCCATCCCTGTAGTGCTGTAGTGCACGTAGACAGGAAAAGGCTGTAATGAGACTTCACAAGAGAAACACTAAGATGCAACAACGGATGGAAAGTAGGTTAAAACTAGTATTTTATTTTAGAAATTCCAGTTATTTATGATAAACAATGCTTTAGCAAACTAAATGTTATTATGTTAGGGGTTATATCTACTTTAATATATAGAAACATTATTTTGCTTGCTTTCTCTAGGGGAAACTGTAAATGAACAATGTCCTAACTAAAGTTTACTGCAGTTATACATGATAAAACTTGGACTTTAAAAATAAGTGCATGGTTGATCTACATACAGTATTTGTTAATTGATTTACCTGCCAATAGATTTGTAATTTCCTCTTGTAATGCAGGCCATCCTGACAGATAGCACAGGCCCCTGATTCTAATTGGCAGACTGCACAGCAACTGAGCAACACACTGTACAGCAACTGCACACTGATGGAATGATTCCTCTATCTTGTCATCCTCTCAGCAAGCATTTATCTTTACATGGATACCGTGCCAATCATTAGAGCTTCTTTACAATAGTACCATCACAATAAAAGGACACTATACAGTAAACATAAATACAAAAGTAAGAGAACAACAAAGAAATGTAACTAGAAATGTACATAGTCAAAAACAGAGCACAAAACACAAACAGAAAATAAACTTACTTCCAAGAGCAAACTGTTATGAAATCAGTTAATTTTTTTAAACAGCAAAATAAGGAGTTGGGTCACATGATCATTTATAAAAGAGTAATGTTGAACACATTTAAAAAATAAGCTTTACAACACAAATTCCATATTGCAACCCATTCATCTATTATTTATTTGTGCTACTATGCCCATTTATAGAGCTTTAACAATACACTTTAGCTATAGACAGTTGACAAGAACACAATGCAGCATAGATGAATAGTCTCACCTGTTAATCTAGCCAGAGATGGGCCTATTGTTTGGAATAAATAATACAAATTCAGTTGTCTCTTTTGAAAATCTTTACAATGATTAAAACAAACTTTCTGAAAAGAAAATCTATGAATTCAGTCAAAAGCAATCTTCTAGAGTACTGGAGACATCATTTGTTCTGTTGTTCTAGTGCCTGAAACTACAAAAGTAGTACCTAGTGTGTGTAATCTATGAATCGAGAAGTTTCAGAATTTTTTTTGAAGGAGATGAGCAGAACATGGTAGATATATGGGAAATCAATTCATGTTCATGTGCATTCATGTTCACTTCTGGTTTTTATTTAATATATTGTATTTTTAAGTTTTCAAAAGGATATCTTGGCTGTTCTGTTAATGGGTTAGCCATTGACATATTGTGGCTGATTTACTAAAACTGGTGAGTACAAGATCTGGTGCATCTGATCATGGTAGTCAGACAGCTTCCCTATGGGGGTGTTTCTAACTGTGGGGGCAGTTTAGTGACTGGAGGAGGAGACAGATCGCTGTTCCTAATCACTAGGAACAGCAGATCTGTCTATGCTCCCCTGACAGAACGGGATCTGTCTGTTTACATTGACAGATCCCCGTTCTGTCTATTTCAGGAGCGATCGCTGGTGGATCAAACCTGCTGCAGTAAAGCTGCAGGGGATGGTCTTTAAAATGGGTAAATTATGGTGAACCAATGTTTCTAGTTGTACATGCACTATCTCTGTATTTAGGTGGCTCTGTAAGATATGTTGGTCCACTAAGAAAATTGTCAAAAGGCCTGTGAAGGTTCTCATTTATCCAGGTCATGGTGTAGTTACTAGTATTTGGTCACATTCAAGTGGACTTTTATGTAATTTTAAAGTAATTTCTCAGCTTATCCAAGCCACTTTTACTCAGTTTTAGGAACATACCCTAGCATTAATGTAACTCTGTCACACTAATAAAATCATTGTGTAATGTGCCATGGCAGATGTTGTCTAAGAACACGACGGGTGGTGAGACATTTTGTGGAAACACCTTGTTCGAATTCCAGTCCAATTCAACCATGTAAATTAAAGTGGAGGTTCACCCAAAAATCCACTTTTTGACATTAGCTGTAGCATACTGCTAACATCTGCAGTATGCTGTTTTTTTTTTTTTTACTTGTACTTATCGTTATATGAGCCCTTGTTTTCCGGCTCCGAGCGGGGAATCCTGTGGGGAATGGGCGTTTCGAAGAGGAGTTGATTTACGGCTGCTAAGGCGCGTCTTGGCCTCTGTTTAATCTTCAACTGCCATGATGCTGCACATGTGATCAGTTATGACACCAGCCATTGGAGGGTTTGACAGTTTGGTTGAGAGCACAACCAATGTGACAGTTAGCATTCCCGGTATGCCAGGAATGTAACTGCTTTTTCAAACTGTTAAATTGATGGGTTTACTTCCGCTTTAAGGATGCTGGAAAGTTCATTTTGAGGGTGAACCTCCGCTTTAAGGGCTCTTTCACACGGAGCGGAACGTTTCTGGGTCCGCTCCGTGTGTCTCCGTCGGCTCAGCGGGGATCCCCGCTGAGCTGTCGGCGGATAGGACGGTCCCCGCACACAGTGCAGGGACCGCCCTGTCTCAGCTCCGCTCTGCCCTATGGGGAACCGGATGCAGACGGACCGTCTGTCCGTCTGCATCAGTTCCGTTCCGCCGGACAGAAGAAAAATAGGGTTTTCTTCCGTCCGAAAACCGGATCCCGACGGACGCGGACGCTAGCGGATGCTCCATCCGCTAACGGACGCGATCCCATAGGGATGTATTACAAGTTAACGGACTTGTAATAACGGACAGGCGGAGCGGACGTCTGAAAGGGGCCTAAAGGATTAACAGTTGTTGCAGACTTTCTGGCAATATTGAATTGGATTATATATGTAGGGTTTTCAACAGATGTTCAACAGATGTTCCTGTCTGAGGACAGGATAGAAGGAGTGACAGTTTGCAGTAAATGCTGCTGTATTCTTTTGACACTTATTAAAACTGGATAAGCTACAAAACATGTTAAACTTTTCAGAAGAAGTCCAACTGAATGTGAATAACTCCTAACAACAATATTGTCTAAATGATGGTCCATTGTGATGGTTACTGACACTTTTGATAGTCCTCCAGTCAATATCTGTGCACCTAGGAAGCCTTTGGGAACCAACTAAGCCTTGTCTTTTCTATAGGTAAGTCTTAACCCTACCATTAATAGTCCAATCTCAGAGCTTCAGTAACCAGAGGAGGCTGTCACATTCGACTTGTAAGGCTTACTTCCAGTAGTGCAGGGGCTACAGTGGACGATCTTAGTATGGAATAAGCTTACATGGAAATTGATTCGAGAATTTTTGAAGATAATATCAAAATTTACCTTGAGCCATCAGCTTGGCATTATTGCCATAGTAATATGATATTTTTTTTACTATAATGGACAGTTTTAGATCTTTGTCAAATTAAATTTTTTTTAAAGGCGGTACTGATATTAAAGCTAGCCCAACAAATAGACTATTTTCAAAAGTTTAGTAAAAATACTTACATCAATTTCAAATTTTAGGCATTTATTTTATTTTGTTATGTAACATTATTATATAAAAATGATTATACCTGCCTGATTCAGCTAGAGCCGCACTTTTGTTTGATGTGTTGTGTGCATATTGCTGAACATGAAGAAAGGTTATGAACGCATATTTAATCATGTGACCCATTGTGCACTGCGATTTAGAAGGTAAGTATTAGGAGATTACAGTTCATGCTATAGTGATCTCTGTAACCTACACCTGTTATTAGCTATTGTCAGTACAGTGCTGTAGGAAAGCAATAAGCGCTTCTGTGACATAAGAATTTCCTCTGCAGCCTGAACAATACAATAATAGTTATTTCAGCCTGAAGGATTAAACTGATGAAATTTTGTCATAGAGGTGAAAGACCTTTGGAGATCTGTACATGAAATAATCTAAGCAATAATGTTCTTTTAATCTATTCTCTCCACCAGTGGCAATGGAAAACCCAGATCAGAAGTGACCTGCCAACGTATACTAGAAGCTTCACTCAAAACTAAAATATATATAGAGAAAGAGAGAGAAAGAAAGAGAGAGAGAATGTCTATGCTAGAATAGCGATGAGTGCATGGGTTTAAAAAAAGGTGATCTGGCAATTTTTTTTTTATTTGCCTGAATATATCAACAAAGTTTTGTCCATTCTACAGGTAATTAGATAATTCATGTATTAACCACTTCAGCCCCACAGTCATTTCGCTGGTCAAAGACCAGGCCACTATTTACGATTTAGCACTGCGTCGCTTTAACTGACAATTGCGCAGTCATGCGACGTGGCTCCCAAACAAAATTGATATCCATTTTTTCCCCCACAAATAGAGCTTTCTTTTGGTGGTATTTGATCACCTCTGCAGTTTTAATTTTTTCCGCTATAAATAAAAACAGAGGAACAATTTTGAAAAGAATCTAATCAATATTTTTTACTTTTTGCTATAAAAAAAATATCTCCAAAAAATATATCAATTTTTTTTCCCCTCAGTTTAGGCCAATACGTATTCTTCTACATATTCTTGGTAAATAAAATCGTAATAATCGTTTATTGATCGGTTTGTGCAAAAGTTATAGGGCCAGATTCACAGAAGAAGTACGCTACTCCGGCGTACTTTCAAATTTCCCGCGTCGTATCTTTAGTTTGAATCCTCAAACCAAGATACAACGGCTTTTGGCTTCGATCCTAAGGCGTATGGCTTCGTACGCCTTAGGATCGTAGGTGTAATACTTTGGCACCCGCTGGGTGGAGTTTGCGTCGTTTTCCGCGTCGGGTATGCTAATTAGCTTTTTCCGGCGATTCACGAAGGTACGCGCGGCCGTCGCATTCTCTTACGTCGTCGCTAGTCGGCTTTTCCCGGCGTATAGTTAAAGCTGCTGTTTGGTGGCGTATAGATAGACTTGCCATGTTAAAGTATGGCCGTCGTTCCCGCGTCAAATTATTATTATTTTTTTTTGCGTAAGTCGTCCGTGAATAGGAAAGGACGTAACTCACGTCGACGTTCAAAAAATTACGTCGGTGCGACGTCATTTCGCGCAAAGCACGGCGGGAAATTTCAAAACGGAGCATGCGCAGTATGTTCGGCGTGGGAACACGCCTAATTTAAATGATCCACGCCCCCTACCCGGATCATTTGAATTAGGCGGGCTTGCGCCGGAGGGATTTACGCTACGCCGCCAAAACTTTACAGGCAAGTGCTTTGTGAATTAAGCACTTGCCGTAAAACTTGCGGTGGTGTAACGTAAATGCGATACGTTATGCCGCCGTAAATGTACCAGAATCTGGCCCATAGCGTCTACAAAATAAGGGATAGTTTTATGCCATTTTTATTAATAATGTTGTTTTACTAGTAATAGCGGCTATCAGCGATTTTTATTGTGACTGCGACATTAGGGCGGACACGTTTGACACATTTTTGGGACCATAGTAATTTTTACAGCAATCAGTGCTATAAAAATGCACTGATTACTGGGTAAAAGGTAATGAAGGGGTTGACCACTAGGTTGCGCTGTAGGGGGTTGATGAGTGCTTCCAACTGTAGGGGGGATGGGCTGTGTGTGACAAGACAGTGACAACCGCTTCCGATTACAGGAAGCAGTGGTCATTGTCACTAGGCAGAGTGGGAGATGCTTGTTTACATAAGCATCTCCCCGCTCTATCTCTCTGTGAGACAATCGCGGGTATACCCGTATTGATCGAGTCCGCGGGACCCGCGGTCAGACTCACAGAGAAGGCGGCAGGGTCGAAAGCTTTCCGCCGGCGGCGCGCGCGACCATGCGACAGCATCTTAAAGGGGACATAATGGTACGTACCTATGCCTGGCAGTTTTTCATGCGGAAGAATAATGGGCAACTATCTATAGAAACCACAGAACCACTAAAGTGGATTCTTCAGTGATAAATTCAAGTTACTGGCCTTTTTCTTGTGGTTTTGCTAAATTAAGATGGCTAAACAGATCTAGTACAAGAGTTAAAAGTCTTAAAATAAATTAAAACTTCAAAATACCACCTTCTCAGTCAGTCACAAATCGAAACAGCAGCTTCATACAACAGAAGAGCTATTATACTCACCTCTCCAGCAGTTCATGTCTCCCACCTCCCTTTCATTTCATAGCTACAACCTCTGTCAGTCTCTTCAGCATTCAACACTTCTGGGAGTGTCAGCTGCCAGTGCCCCCAACTGAACATCATTCTGTTGCTCCCGCATCAGTGCAGCAGCAGCCTTATAGTGACACAGGGGTTGAAGGATAGAACCACATCACATGGTGGGATACACAGGCAACTAACATGCGAGGCAGTGTTGAATGATAACAATGATAGTATAAGAGCTCTTCTGATGCAGTGAGCAGCCAAGTGGGCCAATCGGGATTTTTGACAGACTATATCTACCTGTATATTATATATCTATATTTTATCAACCATTCTACCTTGGGCAAAGGCAGAGCATGAATATTGGGCTGCGACTGGTTTGTGGAAACTGACATTAAAGGGGCGTAAATAAAATGCTGGCATGGGTTGAACAGGCATTAGACATGCACTTGTTCTAGTCAACATGACCAAGTAGCCACCTGCCTACTAGAACTCAGAAGTGACTTAAAGCCGAGTTCTGGCCACAATTTCACTTTTTAAATATAAATACCCCTGTAATACACAAGCTTAATGTATTCTAGTAAAGTTAGTCTGTACACTAAGGTCCGTTTTGTTAGGTTGTTACAGCATTTAGACACTTTATAAAATAGAAATTGACTGGGGCCATCTTAAGTGTGGGCATCATGAAGCCAGACTGTATGACTTCCTGGATTTCAGCCTTGCAGATCTCGCACATGCTCAGTGCTGCACAAGCAGTGTCAGATCAGGTTTCAGCACCTGTGCTGTCCATGTCACATGATTCTTTGAGACTGGGGAGTGTACAGACTCCTGGAAAGTTACACCCACTACATTCCCAGGAGTCTGTGCGGTGTAGGTTAGGAAGCATTAAGCACCTAGGTGCAGGAAGTGGGAAGATTAACTATTCTGCCTAGCAACAACACTTTGAAGGCATCTAATAAAAATATTTTTTTTTCGTAAAGGACTAATGACATTTTTTTAAAACTACTGATGTAATGTTATATTTATGGGTGGAACTCATATTGATTCATTTGGTTTATAATGCGCAGCAACTAATTTTGAGAATTGGTCCTGCTAAAAAAATTGGGCTTTTGGAATCTGTGCTGTACTCACACGCTGAACCCTCAATAAACTATAAATACATTCAGGATGGTAAAGTAGTATATTTCAGCATTCATTTTACAATTGTGTGACTCTGCTGCCAAGTTTCTTGCACTTTTAGTAATGTAATTATTGTGTCTTTGTAATTGTGTTTTGTACAGCTTCAATATAACACAGATTTTTTTTCTCTCTGTAGACATTTTTCTTGTAAGGATTAGCCCTATGTTTGAGTCGAATGTAAGTTTGACTCAAACATTGGGTGTTCGCGGCAAATTCCAAAACCGCGGAACAAACTTTAAAAGTCTTAGGGAGAAATCAAAAGTGCTGATTTTAAAGGCTTATATGCATGGTATTGTCATAAAAATAGTTTTGGAGACCTGGGTCCTGCCGCAGGGGACATGTATCAATGCAAAAAAAGTTTTAAAAACTGCATTTTTTTCAGGAGCAGTGATTTTAATAATTCTTGAAGTGAAACAATAAAAGTGAAATATTCCTTTAAATTTCGTACCTGGGGGTGTCTATAGTATACCTGTAAATTGGCGCATTTTTCCTGTGTTTAGAAAAGTCACTGCACACAATGACATTTCTAAAGGAAAAAAGTAATTTAAAACTACTTGCGGCTATAATGAATTGTCGGGTCCCAGCAATACAGGTAAAAGTAATTGAAAAAACAGCATGCCCCCCCCCAGTATCTGGAGTTCCCTTTGTTAAAGGGGGGTTCCAGATTCCGATAATCCCCCCACCTGCAGACCCCCACAACCACTGGGCAAGGGTTGTGGGGATGAGGCCCTTATCCCCATCAACATGGGGACATCCTCCCCATGTTGAAGGCATGTGGCCTGGCACGGTTCAGGAGGGGGGGGTGCTCTCGTCCCCCCTCTTTTCCTGCGACCTGCCAGGTTGCGTGCTTAGATAAAGGTCTACTTTGGATTTTTGGGGGGAACCCCACGCCATTTTATTTTTAATTTGGCACGGGAATACCCCTTAAAATCCATACCAGACCTGAAGGGTCTGGTATGGATTTTGAGGGGGACCCCTACACCATTTTAAAAAAATGGCGCAGGGTTCCCCTTAATATCCATACCATACCTGAAGGGCCTGTAATGGAATTTGGGGGGACCCCCCACAATTTTTTTTTACATTTTGGTTTGGGGTTCCCCTTAATATTTATACCAAACCCAAAGGGCATGGTAATGGACTGGGGGGGAACCCATGCCTTTTTTTTCAATGACTTTTTTCTGTATTGCTGGGACCCGACAATTCATTATAGCTGCGAGCAGTTTAAATGATTTTTCCCTTTAGAAATATCATTTTGTGCAGGGGCTGTTCTAAACTTGGGAAAAATGGGCCACTTTACATGCATACTATAGGCACCCCCCAGTTACGAAATTTCAAGGAATATTTTACTTTTATTGTTTCACTTTGAGCATTATTAAAATCACTGCTTCCGAAAAAAAATCTTAAATTTTTCTAAAAATTTTTTTTAATTTTTTTTTGCATTGATACATGTCCCCTGGGGCAGGACCCAGGTCCCCAAACACTTTTTATGACAACAACTTGCATATTAACCTTTAAAATTAGCACTTTTGATTTTTCATGTTCGTGTCCCATAGACTTTCATGCCCTGTACACACGATCGGTTCGTCTAATGAAAACAGACCGATGGACCGTTTTCATCGGACGAACCGATCGTGTGTGGGCCCCATCAGTTTTTTTCCCATCGGTGAAAAAAATAGAACCTGTTTTACATTTTTTGTATGGTTAAAAAACCGATAGAAAAAAAACGATCGTCTGTGGGGAAATTCATCGGTCAAAAATCCATGCATGCTCAGAATCAAGTCGACGCATGCTCAGAAGCATTGAACTTCACCTTTCTCTGCACGTTGTTGTGTTTTACGTCACCGCGTTGGACAAGTTCGGATTGGTGTGTAGGCAAGACTGATGAAAGTCAGCTTCATCGGATATCTGATGAAAAAATCCATCGGTTCGTTTTCATCAGACGAACCGATTGTGTGTACAGGACATAACAGTGTTCACGTGTTCAAACACATTTTTTGCCTGTTCACATGTTCTGCTGCGAACCGAACCGGGGGTTTTCGGCTCATCCCTAGTTTCTTGCAGTTTCAATATAATATTGATTGTGTTTCTGCAGTCATGTTTGTTGAAGTTTCAGTATGGTACTGGTTTTGCCCTTGCAGACTTGTTTTCTCCACTGTAATTACGGTGCTGATTGTGTATCTGAGCATGTTTCCGGTGGGGTCAAAGCTTCTGCTGCTATTTCAGCAATTTTTTTTTTCAGTACAGTTGTAGTATGGGACAGAGACCTGATTTTTACTTTGTGTTTGTGCCTTTTTCCTCTACTAAAAATCTAAATCCAAGAACAAAAATGTAATATATTGCAGCTTACAAACCATTATGCAGTGCCTGCATTTGTTTTGTTTTTTTCATACTATTTTCCTTATTATTTTCACTGGGTGATGCAGCAAGTAAAACACTTCTTGTCTTATGCCGCGTACACGATCGGTCAAACCGATGAGAACGGTCTGATGGACCCTTTTCATCAGACCAAATCGATCGTGTGTAGGCCCCATCGGTTATTTATCCATTGGTTAAAAAAATTCAATCTTGTTTTAAATTTAACCATTGGATACCTAACCGATAGAAAAAAAAACGATCGTTTGTAGGCATGTCCATCGGTTAAAAATCCACGCATGCTCAGAACCAAGTCGACACATGCTCGGAAGCATTGAACTTCGTTTTTTTCAGCACATCGTTGTGTTTTACGTCACCGCGTTCTGACCCGATCGTTTTTTTAGCTGATGATGTATAGGCACGACTGACCATGAGTCAGCTTCATCGGTTAACCAATGGAAAAATCCATCAGACCGTTTTCATCGGATGGACCAATCGTGTGTACGCGGCATCAGAGTGACAATGCTCACTGTAAACAGGAAGAAAATGAGTTGTCACCATGGGGCAGGACTAGAGAAACCATCTTGTCATTACATAGAGGGGTGGTGTTTTGAAAAGCATACATCTTTCCTTGCATTCATTCTCTAGCCACTCATTTCTATGTTGCAGCCAGTAATGATACCCAGCATTTCAAAGTAGGGGAGTGCATGTGAACTACTTACCCGTGACAACCTAGCAGCTAATCGTCACATGACCAAGTGAATGATGTCACTGTTGCCCCAGGTTTCTGGCACCATTGATTTCTGTGACAGCAGAGACAGAGGAGGCAGCAGTATGGGGGTGTAGGCAAGGTGATTATAAGGGATCAGGTACCCCTTTGCCAAAATAATGTAATTTGCATGGGCAAGGTGACAGTGTCTTTTTAAACAAACTTCTCAACTGATCTCTTTTTAAAATGAAATGGGAACCTGGTGTAATATAGATTTCTTCTCTATTCAATGATGGTGCTGGCAGTTCCTAATGTACTTCTATTCAAGCACAGAACAACAAAATATGCTCCACAAGAAGTATTTTTAAGGAACGTTCAGAAGATTTTAACTAAGAAAGTAATGTAGTTTCATGATTTTTATTCTAATGGATTAAACTAGAGAAGTCTAAATTACTAGGCACAGTTCCTGTAAGTCACTGCATCCTCTCTAACCCACACACCAGCAGGCAGTAACAAAGAGATTCATTTCCTGTCCATGATTTTCTCTTAAGGAAACATATTCAATGTATTTTACCTGTTTCATATTAGCACTTCCATAAAACTACTTTAATAGCAGCATTCGGTGATTGCATTCTAAAAAATATTTTTTTAAGCCTAAAGGTAGCCAAAGTGAAATCGGTGTGCTATTCTGATGCATCTAAAAAATCTCAGAAAACAGAGCATTGATTGTTGGGAGATCAGTCACTGTGTTTGAAGATTTTTGGACAATTACCAGAAAAGCTTGGGCAAAATTTTGTATCCAGTGCATTTTTTCAGGGTCTTATTGTTCCTGATTGCATGATTAAACATGAATGTACTAAAATTGTACACTATCTTTACATTCTGATTTTTAGCAAGCTATAACCTCCTTGCCTTCCCATCCTCCCGTGGCTGGTCAGGAGATGATTTGTCATCATATATCACATACATCCTTACCTATAAATATATTCAGCAACATAGGGTCTTTATTTTCGGCAGCTGCACAGCTCCTTTCAAAGCTGTTCAGATCCTTTACCCATCCTTCTCAGAGTGTGCATTGGACACTGCTTGTTCTGTCTAATTCACATCTTCATATCAGTCACAGTGCATTGTAGGGCTCACTACAGCAGCTGTCACTTATTCTTGTCACTTACAACACAGTGGCAAAAACAGTCACAGTCTGTTCACTAAAAGCTGTCTGCTTTTTTTTAACCCTTGTTAGTGGCTCAGCTGAAAACGTTATGTCATACACAATCTTTTGGTTTGACCAAGAGATGGGCACCCTGGATGCAGAAATATTAGGGAAGACAGAGATGCTCTTAAAGCGGGGGTTCACCCTATCGATGGGAAAAAAAAAAAAAAAATTATTTTACCTTAAAATCAGGCATTGTAGCGCGAGCTACAGTATGCCTGTCCCGAATTTTTTACCCCCGTACTCACCTTGTAGTCGTCCATCGAAGATACCGGGGAATGGGCGTGCCTCTGGAGACGGAGGATGATTGACGGCCGGCTCTGGCGCGTCACGCTTCTCCGGAAATAGCCGAAATAGGCTTGGTCTTCACGACGCGTGCGCATAGCCTGTGCGCAGGCGCCGTGAAGAGCCGAGACCTACTCCGGCTGTCTTCGGGGAGAGTGACGTGCCAGGGCCGGCCGTCAATCATCCTCCCTCTCCATAGGCACGCCCATTCCCCGCGGGAGCCGGAATCTACGATGGACGACTACAAGGTGAGTACGGGGTTAAAAAAATCGGGACAGGCATACTGTAGCTCGCGCTACAATGCCTGTCTCGATGGTAAAATCATGGGATTGTGGGTGAACTACCGCTTTAAATTGCCACAAGGAGAGTAATTATTGGATGTCTCTGTGGGTGGATGGGCCAGATTAATTTGCAAGCATTAGGGCTTTAATCATTTAGCTTTTTCTTAGGGAGGATGCCTGGAGTAGCGTTAGGGGCTGTATGCATTTTATGGGGCTACTCTCAGCCCCCTGTCATGAGATGTTTTACATTGAGACACAACTAATGTGAGTAATGGGATCACTCATTTCTCTTCTCATGCCACATCTCTCTGAACTATGCTGGACTGTTTGTAAGCTAATTTGTCATTACCTTCAAGAACAGCTGATGTGTGCAATCATTTCTGTTGTACTGTTTCGGCAACTGTTAAAGGTATTTCAGGTGTGAACTCCTCCTTCTCCCAACCTCTAGATTGTGATGTTTTATTGAAATGAACCAAGGTGCAAAGTGGGGTCTGTTGGTGTAAGGTATTGGTTGTAGGCCCCGTACACACGATAGAATCCATCCGCTGAAAAATCTCAGCGGATCGGTTTCAGCGGATAGATTCTATGGTGTGTACATTCCTGCGGATATTTATCCGCGGAATTTCCCAATTCCAGCAGATAAAAATTTGTAGACATGTCTACAAATCTATCCGCTTGAATTGGCTCCCGCGGATCGATCCGGTGGTCTGTACAGACTCACCGGATCGATCCGTCCGAAGGGATCCCCCGCATGCGTCGTAATGATTCGACGCATGCGTGGAATTCCTTTTATGACAGCGTCGCGCACGTCACCGCGTCATCATCGCGGCGACGGCGCGACACGTCATCGCGAGGGGATTTCGGCGCGGATTTCGATCCGATGGTGAGTACACTCCATCGGATCCAAATCCGTGGGAATCCTCGAGAGGATTTATCCGCGGATACGGTCCGGTGGACCGTATCCGCGGATAAATCCTCTCGTGTGTACTAGGCCTAAGTGTATATGAACCTTAAATTACATACTGTGGTTGGTGATTTGTTTTCTTTGTTCCCAACTACAGTATGCATGTGGTGAGAATTTTTATTTCTCGAAAAGTATTGAAATACAATAAAATACCTGGTGTTCTTGCCAGTCCCATTCACCCCATTTTCTTCTGACCATGCTAAGCACAGATTCAGATCCATTCTAACATGGTCTGTTTGAATGGGATCTGCAGGAGTCCTTGCCTGTACTCCTGCGGTCAGATTGCAACTGACATTCCCCCCTGCCCAGCCTAGCCCAGCCTTCTCTTTAGGAGCTAGAGAATGCTATGCTGCCTGTACTCCAATGGCCAGATCCCAGTGAACACTCTCACCCACCCTCTCCCACCCTGCCCTGCACATTTGAGTGACAGTGGCTTTGTTATGTGGTGTCTGCAGGAGCTGCCTATTGGTACTAGGAATCTCCTCCCCCAGCCATCATAGCCTAGGATACCAAGCCTGCATAGTGGTGATATGACTGTAAACGTATAAAAAAAAGTATTCATAAAAAAAAATGTATCCGAAAAGTTTTACAATAGATTGTTATTTTATGTTATTAAAAGCTTTAGAAAAGGCAGGGTTAACATTCACTTTAAGTTGGGTTGAGTCCCTCCCCAAAGGTATTCCTACACCAAGGGAAAGTAGGATATTTCCCCTGGAGGGCCCCATGCCCAAGCCCCTGGGTACAGAATGGGTTAAAGAGCAGTTGTTCTTCCCTGTTACACAACACGCGTTTCACCTGACAAACCCATTGTCCGCAGTTGATCTTCTCTATATCCACTGGCATATTTAGACTGTATGGAAAATCTGATTGTACAATCACTGGAAGTGCCCCTAGTATCTCTTAGCATATGCTGTTCTTGTAGAACTTTTTTTAATTGATTTGAAAGTTGCCCAAGGTGCTCATTGCCTAGGTCCCTTGTATGTGGCTGTTCCAATTTAAAAAAATCTACCAAATATTTAGAATCTGTCCAAATGACCCAATTTTGAAATTTTCAAATCACTTCCATGTTTTGTGTTTCTAAGCAGTGGCAGGGTTAACATAGTACAATCGACTGAGAACCTTTTATATTAATGAAACATTTCCAATATTTTCTGGGTAAGTCACTATTCACGGTGGAAAAGAAATTCACTCTCTCAGAACTGTGTATATTAAAAAGTACTCAATCATACCTGATTAAAAAGAGATGCCTCACCAGACTCATATTACTGTAATAATGATAAATTATGAAATGTCTTAGCATGTTTTTCAGTTAAATATTCTTTTAGCACAGGACCATAGCAAATTTTTACAGCTGAGCTGCTGTGACCTCCAGTGAATTGCTTCCTATTTTCTCTGTACCTTACGAAAGCTATTACCTAGAAATGTATTTACATGGGTACTGCATGCAGTCATTGATGGAAAACTAGGGCAGCCGGCATTTAGAACACGCAGATTGGTTCCCGTCCTCTCAAACAGCAAAGCGTATTTTCTGCTCTTCCTACCACATTATCAGAAGACTGGCTAAAGCCTCTAAGGTATTTAGAAACAAAATACATTTAAAAGACGGCATGCTCCTGCTTCCTTTTTTATTTAAGGGATATATTCCATTTACTCTCTGCTTTTCTTTTTACCCCTTTGGGTGAAAATATAAAAACGATAACAGTGGTTTTGGTCTCTCTTTCAATATCTTATTTTTACATGACTATGATGGCTAGATTTCCTGAAATCAAATAATATTTTTGATAGATTGGTTGATGAAATGTAACAGCTGCTCCAGCACCTTGCAGGTCCAGTGGTATTTTGTAGCATAGCTAACAGGTATGCTTTGCATTAAACTAGAAAGAAAAGAAGCACCTGTTTATTTTGCAGCTAGCTAATGTTTATGATAGAGCAGTGGTTCCCATTGTTCTGCACAACCGAAGGTCAAAATAAATTAAAAATACTCCTCACTTCAGCAGGCTCCCTTCATGAGAACAGGCCCCTGAAGTCTCTTCTGTATAAGGCTGCGAGGCATGGTCGCACAAAGGTGTCATCATGTACAATACAGGGCCAATAGCCCTACAATGTACATGAGGGCAGAGGCGGCTCTTTAATTAGGCAAATTAGGTGGTCGCCTAAGGCCTCGCGCTCACAGGGGCCCCCGCGGCCACCTAATTTGCCTGACGGAGCAAGGGGAGAGCCCCGCATCGGGAAGAATGATGGCACTGCCTGCAGATGTGTGGGACCAATCTCCTCATGCAAGGACTCTGCACTAAACATGTTATACTTTTTCCCATTATGGGTGTGAGTGGGGCCTCATGTCTAAGTTTTGCCTAAGGCCTCACAAAGCCTAGAGCCGCCACTGCATGAGGGCAGTGAGATATCAACCACAAGTGGAGTGCAGAAGAGTCCCGGAGACTGCTTGAGGAAGGAGTAAAGTACTGTAAAGTATTTTAGCTTTTACCTCATCCCCATATTTAATGAGCATTTAATAATTTAGTATGAATGAGTAATTTGCTTGTAAATCACAGAGTTTGGAGTTTGGCTTTAAATGTACTCTGCAGTCAGAACTAAAAATTGCCCTCTGTTTGATCTGCAGTTGCCATGGTGTTGCACATGTGATTGGTTATGACACAAGTCATTTGATGGCTTGATAGTTCAGTTAAGAGCACAAGCAACTATGACAGTTACAAGAGAAACATGGAATAGCAGAAAAACAACCATGCATTCTCACCTATATGGCTGCAATATGGCAGAGAACTGAGTGATCACATGACTACTGATCACTCAGTTCTCAGATTTTATTAAGCAGAGAGTATTGACTGTCAATCACCGCTCTCTGCCTCCAGCGCTCACTGGAGTGGCTGATTCAGGCTCTCAGCAGAGCGCTATAAGGCTGAGCCAGCTGCTGGTCAGCTGATTTGGCAATCGGGATATGATTGGTGATACAGCTTTAGCAATCAAAGTCCAAATAATCCTCTGTTTCAGGCTGCAGCAGATTATACATAGCTCCCTGATTTGGAGGGACTGTCCCTGATTTAAAGCAATGTGACTCTGTCCTTCTTCCCTCTTTCCTGCTCATTTTGGTCTGATCTATATAATTGTATATAAAATGTACTATTTATCTTTCAAAAAGTGTTTCCCAGTACTAAACCTTTCATCTAATTCTAAATTGCTGCATTGTTAAATTTCAAAAGCCAATATAAAGGAATAGTGGTGGTAAAAGGGGGCGTGTCCTATGCCTACATACTTTTGCTAGTAGGTGTCCCTCATTCCCATCTCAAAAAGTTGGTAGGTATGGATTATATAACACTCAGATCAATGAAAATTATGCAATAATTCTGTAATGTTTGCTAGTAAGCATTAATAACTCACTGCAGAGGCATAGCTAGAATCTTCAAGGCCCCCGGTTCAAGAAACCATGAAGGGCCCCCCTGAACTCTGGCTGGGCCCTTTCTTGCAAGTCTGAAGCCCTCAATCTCTATATCTGCAGCCTCAGCTGCACAGAATGAGTGGACAGGAATAGCTCTGTAAAGAGTTTCCCATTCACTTACAAACTGAAGCATAGAAATAAGTTACTATGCATAGGTTATGAATGGATACAGTGTGGTCCCGATCACCTACTGTGTCCATTTGGTAAAGAAAGGAGCTGGAGAGGGGGGCACTGTAAAAGGAGGGGGGAAGTGTAACAAGAAGGGGTAGTATGACAGTGGGGTAGTGTGACAGGAGGAGGGCAGTATGACAGGGGTGGTAGAGTGATGGGGAAGCAGTATAATGGGGTGGTATTGTGAAAATAGGGGAGAAATGTGACATGGGGCAGTGTGACAGGGGGCAGTATGACGGGGATATTATGACAGGAGGGGGGTATTGTGACAGGAGGGGGCAGTGTGGCAGGTGGGGGGCCGTGTGACAGTAGAAGGGTATATAGGACAGGACAGGAAGGGGAAGTGTGATAAGAGGGGGCACAGTGAAAAAAGGGGGGCAGGGTAACAATAATAGGCAGTATGATGGGGACAGTGTGACAGGAGGGGGCAGTATGACAGGGGGTCAGTTTAATAAGAGGGGGGCAGTATGAAAGGGTGATATTGTGACAGGAACATAAATTCAATTTATTTTTTCATGACATTGCAGCTCTTAAAGCCATCTTATGTGGATAACCCATGAGGCTGCTGGTTTGGGGTACACATTATCACCTAGGTGGGAATTAAAGGTGGGGATGTAGGCCAGAGAAAAAAAAGTAAACAAACAAAAAAAAACGTCTTTTAGGATTGCAGAGCTGAAAAGGGTTGAAAAAATGCAAAATGTTGTTTGGGTAGGAAGGTTGTTTTAAATCTGTCATTAGTAAGAGTTTGTACGCATGGGTGACAATGCAGTTGTCAGACAACAAGCATTAAAAAGGGCAGTGATCAACAATGAATGTGGTTCATCGACCTTTGTGGCAACTAATACATTCAATATACAGTTCAATATACAAAGGTGCACATTACTGTAGCAATGGAAGTATATATTGCATACCTCCCAACTTTTTAAGATGGGAATGAGGGACACCTATCAGCAAGAGTATGCAGGCATAGGACACATCCCTTGCCACGCCCCCTTAAAGGAGAATTGTACAAAAAAAAACAAGATTGGTTAAACCCACAAGTGCTTTTTTTTACCACTACTATTCCTTTATATTGGCTTTTAGAATTTACAAACGCAGCAATTTAGCAATCAGATGAAAGGTTTAGCCCTGGGAAACACTTTTTGATAGATAAACAGTGCATTTTATATGGGACAGAGGGACATTGCTCCAAATCAGGGACAGTCCCTCGAAATCAGGGACAGTTGGGAGGTATGTATATTGGTGTACTAGGCCCTGTACACAAATAATTTACACAATTTTCAGCAAGCTTCTAGTAGTTTTGTTGAAACCTTAAAAAAAAAAACATTAGCTCCATTTTACAGATCTTATCCTAATAGTAGTGTTGTGATTGTTGCTTTAACTCTTTTGCTGCCATTGACATAAGGCATTTGTCAGTGGCAGCAGTGGCTTAACACACACTACCAGTTGCAGCCAGAAGTATGTGTGTGTTTCTCAAACTGACTGTGAACTTTATAATGGAAGTGACTCAAGCAGTGGTAATGCTGTTTAACCACTTCCATGGTCACCTAAACAGTCTGCCACCCCCGCCTCACATGACAACCCTCCTCTTGTGTATCCCTGGCTCTGCTGTCCCACCTGTGGGCCTGGGATGGGCAATGAATCTGGAGCCACACATCACTTCCGGGGGCAAAACTGTCATTCAACGGCAGTGGTAGTCAGGAATGAAGCTGATCACACACGATCTGTGGCTGATCAACTGCTTTGAGGTCCATAGGCAACATTAGTGTTCTAATTGGCCCACTCTGTGATATCAATCTAGTTAAGTAGAAAAAAACATTACGAAATTAAACTACAGGTACATAAATATGTAAACTAATGCGTCAATTGTGATAGATATGTTACATAGGCTTGTGCATGCTTGATTGAGAGCAATAATTCTAGAACCATCATTTATAGGTACCTCTAAACTGATAATCTGCAAAAGCTTTTAAAGTGCTGTCTGTGGACAATTTTGGCTATCAAAGTTTGTTTCTGTTTCAAGGGCATGCCTAATTTTAAGGGGCTTGTTAAGTTGTTAAGTATCTATTTACTCAATGAAATCTCATCTTTTTAATTGTATGGGCCCTAAAATTTACTTTAGTTTATTTTTTACTGAAAATATGTGTTTGATAAACAGCTTTACAGTTTTCTCCTTATGCAAATGGAGATCGATGGCCTGGCAGCAAAAGACCTTTAACCTCCCTGGCGGTATTCCCGAGTCTGGCTCGGCGTGAAATTTCAGCACCAAAAGCAGTAACCCTGAGCCAGACTCGGGATTGCATTGCAGTATCCAGGCAGGGAATTACTTACCTTGTCCCCTGGATACTGCGATGTCTCCCCCTGTGTGATCGAGCTGTCTCCTCGCTTGATTCACACAGTGCCAGTGTGCCTCCGAGCTCCGTTCCCTGTGATGTTACGACGCACGGGGGCAGAGATCAGCGCCAAATTCAAAAAAATAAAAACACAATACACATACAGTATACTGTAATCTTACAGGTTACAGTACTGTATAAAACAATTACACACACCCTTTGTCCCTATTGGTCTGTCCAGTGTCCTGCATGCACTTTTATATTATAAAGACTGTTCTTTCTGCCTGGAAACTGGAGATTGTCCATAGCAACCAAAAAGTGTCTGTTTATGTCAAAAGTGCTTTTAAACCAGCTAGAAAACAGCGATAATGAATTAGAATCACTTGCAGAATTGGGCGATAGTGATTTGTGGGGAAATTTGTCATCAAACACTGATGCCTTGTACACATGCATGGTTTCTCGGCAAGTAAACCGTGCATGTGTACGAGGCTTTGAAGTTTCTCATCAAGAAAACTGCCCATAATCTCAATGAGAAAAATAGAGAACCTGCTCTCTATTTTCTTCGTCGTGATTCTCAGCAGTGTTATCCTGCTGAGAAACCTGAGCGTCTGTATACTTCCCTGCCGCCATGGAAACTCGAAATGCTCGAAACTCGAAATGTCTTTGATGCATGCGCGGTAGCTTCCACGGGCAGTGTAGGGTGTAGAAAGATGGTGGCGATGGCATCGAATGTGATGAGCGCATGCAAAATAATTTTACTGCTTTCAGCACCTAAAATCTAACATAATCATACCGCCAGGGAGGTTAAGGCCTCATACACACGATCGGAATTTACGATGGACAAAGTCAGACGGACTTTTTCCATTGGAAATTCCGACCGAGTGTATGCCCCATCTGAGAAATTTCATCGGAAATTCAGTTGAATTCCATCAGAGATTACATAGAGAATGTGTTCTCTTTTCCTCTGATGGAATTCCTATGGAATTCCGATGTGAGTTTGGTCGGGCTAAAGCCTGATTGTGTGTACAGGGCATAATACTCACAACTTCAGCTGTCTGCATTACCAATCTCCACTAGTAACAAAATCTTTAGAAACCAACACCTTGAGAAGTAAAATTACTGACAATACTGACCCCTTTGCTTTCTGGTTCCCTCTACTGCCACTCCCAGGAGTGTTGGTATTTAAAGATTATCAGCTGGTGTTCTCTCTTTACTCTTGCAGAGATCGGAGGCTATGGCAGCTGGAGAGGTAAATAATAAATGCCCTCTCTGCAGGAAGATATGTATTTTCAAAATAATTTTTAGTGACAGGGTCCTTTTAAGCAAGGCTAGATTACCAAAAATTTCAGTTTCCCCCTGAAACACTGTTATCAAAACAGGAAGTGAGGAGAAATCTCCCCAGTGAGGACACAGACAGCAATTGAAGACAAATGTTTTGACCTTTCCCTGTTCAATCCAAAGCCATAAAACTATTTTGTTTCTATTTGTTTTTATTTCAAAAACATTTTTTAAAAACATATACACAATTCACATTATATTACATAAAACTATTTTGGCTAGAGTTAGGCTTTAAAGGTTCAGGCCTGGTACACACAACCGAGTTTCTCTGCAAAAACCAGCAAGAAACTTGCTGGGAGATATTTTTTTGCTGAGGTCGCGTGTACATTTTCGTAGAGGAAACTGTTGAGGAACTCGACGAGCCAAAAAGAGAGCAAGTTCTCTATTTCCTCGACGGGAATGGAGAAACTTGCCTTGTCAAGGTCCTCGACAGCCTAACAAGGAACTCGACGAGGAAAACGATGTGTTTCGCCCGTCTAGTTCCTCGGTCGTGTGTACGAGGCTTCAGTCTTTAGGGTCATAATCCAGGTTTTCTTACAATACATACTGAGTGGGATACCCAGAACAAACAAGCAAGAGTTTTAAGACTCTACTGGCTGCTTGCTTGTTTCAAGCTAATGCCTGCACAAAAAAAGATTCCTGCTAGTAACAAAACCCAGGAACCCAGTACTCCAAGTCACAGTTAAGTACTAAGCTTTAGTGCTGTCCATTTGTACAAGTACTCAACAGTACTCTATATTCCCACAGGAAAAAAACATTGGTGTATACTTACTTGGGTTGATTTATTAAGGCAAATAGACTGTTCACTTTTCCCCAAAGATTTGTGAATATGGTGAAATTCAACTTTGCAAAGTATATCCAATCACGTGCAAGGAAAATAAAAAATATTATTTTTACTTGCACATGATTGGATGATGGAAGTCATTAGCGCTTTACCTCATTTACTAAGCTCTAGGGAAAATTCCATGGTAAAGTGAACCCTTTTTGCTTTTAGTAAGTCAACCCGAATGTACAGTATCTATCACATTGCACTCTAAATAGAAAGGAAGTACATTAGTGTTTAAAG
The DNA here is from genome assembly GCF_905171775.1 of Rana temporaria. Classification (NCBI taxonomy): domain Eukaryota; kingdom Metazoa; phylum Chordata; class Amphibia; order Anura; family Ranidae; genus Rana; species Rana temporaria. Next base: position 291,566,564 of record NC_053490.1, read on the forward strand.
TGGGTAAATAGGCACGTTGATGCAATAAGAAACAAAGGGGTATTTCCTGTACCGTATTACAAACCAATGAATACAATGCACATTTTATTTACCAAGGTTCAATGGAAGAGGTTTGAATACTCATTCTATAACAGTATTACTGCTGAGATGTATGTGGGATCTTTTATGTAAAGATAAGCTCCTCTCTCAGCATACAGACATTGCAGTGTCCCTGTTAAAGTATTTTTCAAGGTGAGTTACTGTAATCATTTTTCCTGCACATGAATCTTTCAATGATTTCATTAACTAATGGCTACAATAGCATTATATTTCTTATGTATGAATCCAATGTATTCAGCAAATTGAGCGTGTGTATATTCTATACAGATGATGACATAAGAAAGGAAAGGGTACCAAGGTGAAATATATGGAAATGTGTAACAAACTATTGTAACACCATATGTAGTGGCCATTTTTCTATATAAGAAGTTAGACTGGAAGGTGTAAATAACAATTTTCTGATTGCAGTCCAAATAGTACTGTGCAAAGAAAACATTTGTTATACTTAACATTGTCAATAGCTGTTTATGGTGTTCATATTTTATGTTTTAGTCTCTGAATTACATTTTGTCAGCATAGTAAAATAAAATTGCAAGCAAGTAATGTGTTTCTCTTAGTTTAGATGTTTTGGTTTAGAGAACCCTATTACAAAAGGGTAAAAGATGTGACTCCATGTCGTAAAATCAATATATTCGTTTTCACCTAAAAGTTATAGTCTCAGGTTTTTTTTAAATAACAAACATGGTATACTTACTTACTTGCTCTGTGCAATGGTATTGCAACAAGCAGCCCCAATCCTCCTCTTTTGGGGTCCCCCACTGCTCGGTTCAACCCCCATAATAAGCCTCTTCATATGGAGGCACACCTGTGGGCTTGCTCCTGAGCTGAGCTGTGTGCATCTATTTAACCACCCTGCTTGGATCAGCCCCACCCTTCAGTTCCTTCTCACTGGATTTGACTCCTAATGCTCTGTGTCAGTCCCTATGTGAAGAGATAGAAAGGAGAGAATACTAATGCCTGGGTACAACACTGGATTGATCCAGAAGTCAGGTAAGTGTTGAGTGGGGGTGGTACAGCAAGTCCTAAAACATTTCTTACCTTAATGCATGGAATGCATTAGGTTTAAAAATGTTTTAGCTTTAGAACTACCTTAAATTGACACAGTTGTTTTAAGAATTGGAGTTTGTACACCAGAAAACTAACCAAATAAATTTAAGAAAACAATAACTTGTATCAAGACGTGTTTTGCACTAATGCCTGTACAACACAAGGGCGGACTGACAACTCATGGGGCCACCAGGCAATAGATAATGGGGCCACACAGTATACACACACATACAGTATGCCTACTCAGTATACACACACACACACAGATACACAATATACACACACAGTATACACATACACATACAGTATACATACACAGTATACATACACAGTATAGACACACAATATACATACACAGTATACACACACAGTATACACATGCAGTATACACACAAAATACACATACACACACTGAAAAGGTACTGGAGAGGCGGGGAAGCTATAATCTTGGGATTTAAAAAAAAAAACACAGATTTATACTGTCCCTGGTTTTATTGAGGCTGGCAACCCTAATGGGGCCCCCTAGTGGCATGGGTTCCTTGGGAAGTGCCCGAGAGCCCGAATGGTCAGTCTGCCCCTGGTACAACGTGTGTTTTTTTTTTAGCATGCCACAAAAACGAATATATAATTGTTGGATGCAACATGGTTTAAATCATATTTCTGTAGTTTTACTTCCTGGTTGATACAGCCAGGTGGCCTAAGTTGGAAGTTGCTAGTTGACCCAGCAGGGTGTTCTTAACAAGGAGTCATGAATGGGAATTCATCGCAGGCCTCATAATGTGAGGTATAGGAGTAGAGGAAGACCCCCTGGAGAGGTGCGAATTTAAATGTCCTGTCCAGAACATCAAAAGGCCAGCTGTCACTGAAGATGACCCGGGTAAAATAGAAGTGATTAATGGATGAATGCTGCCCCTAGTGAACACTACAGCATGCTTCCTGGAGGATGGACAGATATTAAGGACTGCCTCTTATCAATTTTCCAGTTTTTTAAGATCACACCAGCATATTTTCAATAGATAATAGATAAAATCTGTATAGCAATGACTCTAATAAATATACACTGTACATGATCCTTACTTTTAGTAATACACAGGACAACTGGAATGAGCAGGTCTTGGGGTGAGTAAATAAGGAATCTCCTATTCATATTTTTTTTCTCTTTATTATTTGCATGTAGATGTGTCTGATCTGCAAGATTATTATTTTTTGGGGATACCAAGCAACCATGATTCATGGATCGTATGATCTATGAATATATGCAGATTGGACCTATCTGCATGCATATATTAGGGAGAAATTAAAAAAAAAAGCATACATTTTCTGGAATTTTCTTACACTAGATGATGCAATTATGTAAATCCTGGGGCATTTGCAGTAACTTTTATGACCTGAGTTGTGTACACACGTGGGTTTAGTATATTAATATCAAATAGGATATTCACTTTGAAGTGGAACTTTCCCCTGGCTTGTAGATTGTGGTTGAAATTCCCTTACAAAGAATACCCAATTATGTGCAAGTAGAATTTAAAAAATGTATATAATTGTTTTGTTTGTACATGATTAGATGCTTCAAGTTGTTCACTAAACCAAGGATAAATTAATGTGCAAAGTGAACAGCCTGTTTGCCTTGTAAATCAACCCATGGTATCGCACAAAGATCAGTCCTCTATTGCAACTTCTCACTTTGAGACTTGTTACAAAGTTAGTTATCCCTGTGGGAAAGGAGAGAAAATGCTTCCGTCTTCCTGCAACAGATTGATGGCATCATTCTCCCAGAATACTCCTCTAAGTCACTTTCCTGGAGTGTAAGGCCCTGTTTTTATGAAAAGGGGGATTGTTTTTGTGTATATTGATACTATATATTGCTACATGCCAGAAATGTATTCCTGCAAGCCTGCTAAGTTACTTACAGTTAGAATAAGGCCTGGAAATAAATCTATAACCTAGGCGGAATGCTGGACATGACTGGGTCGGCAGTATAGGTGGAGTGTGGTGGTCAAGACAGGTCCCCCTCCTGATTGGATTAAGCAAGGTGGGGCAGGGTGGGGTCATATATGAGAAAAGGTTGGTCCTATGCACAAATTTCAGTTGGAGCCAGTCAGAGATTTGCAAGGTATGCTTCAGCATATTTGAGCAGCTGTGGTGTCTAATGCCCACAGTGGCTGCAGGAGCAGCGCTCCAGGATGCTCTAGGGGTCTGGGCAGAGACCTGCCACTCCTGCCCCTGTTCTTCCATGTGCTAGGAGGTCCAGGCCTCCTGAGCACCTCAGCCCAGAATCAACCCCTAGGTCTGGCCGATGCGTTAGGAGCACCACCATGGACCCTTCAGCCCCCCGTGGCCAAGAGGCAGCCTTCCTCCAAGGCTGCAGGTACTGGAAGGAATCCTCATCTTCTAGCCGCTCCACTGCCCCTTCTTTTGCCACTCAGGACCATGTGGTCGGCTCTGCAGGCCACAGGCCTGCTGGGAGTGCAGCCCGGCGAGGTGAGGGAGGAATGCTGCTACTGGTGATGGCTAGGGACTGGTGTCAACCGGGAGTGATCGAGGGAGAAGCGGAGGTGCCAGAGGACACCCCATCGTGTCTACCTATCTACGGGACTGGGATGCCGCAGACGCAACCCAGCCATTGCGGCGGAGTGCTTGGCAGGATCTGAAGGCTTCAGTGATGGCAGAAAAAAACCATGGCGTGCAGGGATGACGTCATGGTGCACATGGCCTGCCTATGGCCATGGGTCAGGAGGGGTTAATGTCCTCTGTGTTGCACATGTTGTTTTCAGGTTTCAAAGAGGTGTTTTCGTCAGTGCCACGGTGCCTAGTCCACCGTTAATACCTCCAGCTCCGGTGGGGTGTTCTCAGTGGCGGCTCCAACTAGCAGTGGGACGGAGCCCAAACAATCAGTGGCTGACAAAGAGGTAATGCATTTGACCAATGCGGTGTGCTGTGAGATGTATGTCTGCTTTGAGGGCCCACTAGGAGCTCACTTGAAACCCGAGGTCAGAGAGAAAATATGGAAAGGTGAGTATCTTGGTTTTTTGTTACCATTGGAGAAGTTTAATTTGGATAGGGTGAAACCGAATGGGAGTAAATAGGAGGAAGAGGAGAAGCGGCGATATTGGTTAATCCCTCGTACGCTTGCCAACTGGTTGCAAGCTTTCAGCATTCTAGCTAGTGTGATTGGTGAAAAATTGCCGGAGCAGTGTTCACACCTTTTTTGCTACCTGGACGCATTTATGGGGGGATTGCTTGGCTGCGTTATGATGAACAGTTTTTTTAGTGCAAGGCGGTCAGGCATTGAGATGGGACCACAAGGATATTATCTTGTGGATGACCCAGGCATGACTCATGACCCAGGCAGAAGGTTACAGCTTGTCCTTTCAGAGTGGGGCCGGGGGTGCCTCCACCTCGTTGCCTTGGCCACAAAGCGAAAAGGATGTTGCTGGCAGTATAATGAAGGCACCTGTAAATTTGGGGGTGTGTGACAATATATATGCATGAGTGCTTGGGTTGTGGAGGAGGGCACTTGTCTGCAAGATGTTTCAAGCAGGGCCGTGTAGAGTACCGATGTTGCAAAAAGGGAGGACACCAGTGAGAGTGGAAAAATGATTTGGTTCCTAAGTACGTATCCAGATCGTGTGGCAGCTCAGCTATTGTGGGCAGGGTTTTCAGAGTTTTTCTGGATCCCTTGTACCTTGTCCATTGTCCCCCCTTTGTCTCTTAACTTGCATTCTGCTTACTTGCACTCTGATGTGGTTTCTTTTTTTTTAAATGTCTTTATTTTAATTGTCATACATACAGAGAAATAAACAATTTCATTAATCCATCTGATGTGGTTTCTGAGAAGCTGCGCAAGGAGGTTTCTTTAGTGAGGATGGGGCCGCTTTGATTCTCCTCCTTTAGTGGACCTGGTCGTGTCCCCGCTAGGAGTGGTCCCCGAGAAGGAGCCTAATAATTTCTCTTATCCACCACCTTTCTTATCCTCAGGGCAGTTTGGTCAATGATGCCATTGACCTAGCGTTGTCTGCAGTGCCGTATGTGTCTTTTGATAAGGCAGTGTACTGGGTGCGCAAGTTTGGAAGGGGTATCCCTTATGGCCAAGACAGACATTGAGACTGCCTTTCGCCTGTTACATGTACATCCGGGGAGTTCTCATTTGCTGGGCTGTTTCTGGCAAGGTGAATATTTTGTTGATAATTGTTAACCCATGGGTTGCGACATTTCTTTCTCTCTGTTTGAGACGTTTAGCTCCTTTTTGGAATAAGTTGTTGGGGATGTATCAGGTTTGTCTTCTATTCTCAATTATCTGGATGTCTTTTTGGTGATCGGTCCTCCTGGGGATTTGACATGTGTGACCTTGCTGGTTACATTACAACACACGTTCTCTTTGTTTTGGGTGTCCCTGGCCCGGGAAAAAAACAGAGGGCCCTAGCACGGAACTGAGTTTTCTAGGCATTGTTATTAATTCGATGACAATTCACTGCCGATTGCCTCTTGAAAAGGTGGCAGGTTTTAAGGGGGATCATTGTGGGGTGTTGGATTGTAAGAAAAGCTTCATGCCCTCCAGCATAATGCAGTAATGGGGTAGGTGTTTTGTAGCCGGTTGACTGCTGCCACGGCCAGCGTCAAGTCCTTTCATCATTACATCAGGTTGACCAGTGATCATTTGGAAGGATTTGGGTGTGTGGGAGAGTTTTTGGCAATGTTTAATGGGAGATCAGTGTAATTAGATGTACCTGTGTCTAGTTTTGACTTGAAGTTGTATACTGACACAGTGGGCTCGGCTGGTTTTGAGGCGTATTTTTGGGGTCAATGGATTGCTGGGAGTGGCCGGATGAGTGGAAACAGTCTGATTGTATATATAACATGGTGTTGTTAGAGTTGTTCCCCATTGCCTTGGCAGTTGAACTGTTGGGTTCAGATTTTTCAGAAATAGCAAGTTAAGTTTTATTGTGACAATATGAGGGTGGTCCTGGTCATCAACAGTATTAGTTCTTCTTCGCTATCTGTTATTTGTTTGCTTAGACATTTGGTGTGGAAGTGCTTGCAGTTAAATCCTTTTTTCTATGCAGTTCATGTGTCGGGGGTTACTAACACTGTGGCTGATTTCAATTCCAGTGGGACAAGTTCTATCAATTGGCACTGAATGCGGAGCAGTATGGAATCTCCTGCCTAGAGTCTTTGTGGACCATTGCTTTTCCACAGTAGATGGCTTGATCAGCCAGTTGGTTAGTGATTCTATGTGGGCTGCTTACAAAAAAGTATGGGCTGCTTGGCATTCTTTGGTAAGTCTGCTGTTTTCATGACATTGATAGGTATCCCAATCCCAAAGTTTTTGCTTGTATATACGTTCTCACCTGTTGCAATGATGTGATGTCATTGGGTAGGTGTGAGGTGTGTTAGGCTGGTGCACTGGGGGGGGGGGGTTCAATTCCTGTATTGGTATGTGTTGTCTGTTTTTCATTGTATGTCAGGTTTTCTTTCAGGCTCGGTGGAGTCCTTAATATGGATCCTTGGGCACTCATATGTATGTTGGGGTGCCAAGAGCGCTGATGTCAGACAAGAGGGCCGACAATTGTTTTTTTTGAGACAGGAAGCCAAGGTGCGGTGGATTGGTGTCCCGGGAATTGTGGTTATGGGTTATTCCTGAGAATTACCAGTATGCTAGGCTTAATAGCCCCCGGGATGTGCTCTTATTGCATGCTTGGGGGAATGATTTGGGGCTGCGTGCTTCCAGGGAAATAGACATAAAATTTGACTTCTTACGATTGAAGTCGTCCTTCCCGAGGACCTTGCTTGTGTGGTTGGACATGGTGGCCAGGACTAGTTAGCAACTGGTTCATTCTGTGGAGGGAGTAAATAAGGTCCATAAAACTGTGGCTAGGTTCTTTGTAAGGAACGGGGCTTGGTGGTTCACCATTTAGGAAATGGAATGGAACATTGGATTGTATCTCAGGGCTAATGGAGTTCTCCTGAATGCTGTTGCTATTGACTTGTGGTCTTCGGGCCTTTAGGATGGCATACAGCATGCCATGGGAGTGTGGAAGACCACCCAGGCATAAGGTTTCATGTGTGGGACGCGTTTCAAACTACTGTCCAGTTATTTCATTTCTATGCCAAGTATCCTGTTTGAGCACTCTAAATAGCATGCTGGATCTCTCACACTCTCATACAGGTAGAACTGAGGGGCCAACCTACTAGTTTCACATCAAAGTCTTGCTATGATTTTTAGGACAGCTACTCCTTTGTGAGGGAAGCCTGAAATCGTTGTTTCCAGGCTTTATTCATAAATACATTTTTACAATTATTATTTTTTTGCTCTTAGATACAGAGACTTGTCTTTTGATTCGCACATAATGTCAGTTTCAGCAAAACTGAAAATGTTCTAAAACATTAAAAATAAGTTGTTCCTATATAATAAATGTATTAACTCATTCCACCTTTTAGCTATTATTGTTTTATTTTATTTTTTGTTTACTGTTCGTATGTACATTTTTTTTACAAATATTTTGTTGATTTCTTTTTTGTAGTGTTGCATTAAAAAAGCACACATGTTAAAAATCTGTTATATGACTTGTAAATAACTTCAACACATTCTGTACCAGAAACATAATTTTAGTGTTGTTACAATTGAGAATGAAAAAAGCTACCTTAGTTTTCAGATTGATGAAAGCATTGGGTTTATCATATTATTAATGAAAACCTGGTCTGTTTTACTATACTCACATCTCATTATGATGACTACATTGGTTTAGCCATGACTATTAGGCCATGCACACTTTAGATATATCACATTGATGTGTGCAGTGGGGCACTAAATAGGCAATACAAGAATGTGAAATCCATAGGCTGAAACTAGAATCACTAATACGGTAATTATTAGTGATAACAATTACATACAATTTAGTGGACTTATATCAGACATTCACTGGGAGCCATTGGCCTTTTTATTAGGTATGTGCACTGTATGTTTGCTTATATTTTCCAAGTTTTTCAGTAGGAAAGGGTAGTTACTGTCATATTTATCCTATTTATAACAGGGTGTATGTTACATTCACATTTATTTTTAGTTTTAATAAAAAAAAAAAAAAAAAGCTTCTTATATTGCAGTAATCAAGTATACAAAATTAATAAGCCACCAAAGTAAAATAAAGGGTTCAAAGGCTGTCAGCACTCAGCAGTGCTTCACTAAATTCAGCTTTAATGGCCTAGTGATACTGTATGTTTGCTGCCTTCCTGGGGATACTATGTCCACCATGTTTTCCTGATGATACCTCAATATATTTTTATGGGCTTGTATGATTAGCATTATTATATCTACAGTGTATAGATCTACAGTCTTTTGGGTTTAGTGTGGGCCTGGCGCTCTTTATGCCATACCCTACATCTGTGTTCTGGTGCCCCTGCTGACAGCCTTGGATCCTTTACCTTAGTTAAGTCCTCCTTCACTTACCTCATCCTTCCATTTTGCTTTTAAATGTCCTTATTTCTTCTGAGAAATCCTCACTTCCTGTACTTCTGTCTGTAACTCCACACAGTAATGTGACACTTTCTCCCAGGAGGGTCAGGACGCTATCTACTTTGCAGATAGAGAAAGGAGCTGTGTGTTAGTGGGCGTCCTGACACTCCTGCTCGCCCCCTCCCCCTCAAGAGGCTTTCTCCACACCAGGGAGAAAGCCTCGCATTACAGTGTGGAGTTACAGACTGAAGAACAGAAAGTGAGGATTTCTCAGAAGAAATAAGAACATTTAAAAGCAAAATGGAAGGATGAGGTAAGTGAAGGAGGACTGCACTAAGGTAAAGGAAGCTATTTAGGGACATTTTTTTTACTTTACAACCCTTTTAAAGGAACCTATTTAGAAAAGAAAAAAACAAACCTTTACAACCCCGTTAAGGACATTTGTTCACCCTGTTATTTGCTTATTCATTCACTGTTTTTATTGTATTTTAAATAGTTTCACAGTGCTACCAATGATTGAGTACTTTGTTATTTAAACATATTATGATATATGTTTAGTTGGGCATAGCTCCCAACTGTCCCTGATTTCGAGTGACTGTACCTGATTTCGAGCAATGTCCCTCTGTCCCTCATTCTTCCTCATTTGTCCCTCATTTTGGTCTGATCTATATAGTTGTATATAAAATGCACTTTTTATCTATGAAAAATGTTTTCCAGTGCTAAACATTTCATCTGATTTCTAAATTGCTGCATTTGTAAATTCCAAAAGCCAATATAAAGGAATAGTAGTGGTAAAAAAGCACGTGTGGGTTTAACCAATCTTGTTTTTTTTTTTTGTATAATTCTCCTTTAAGGGGGCATAGCAGGAGGTGTGTCCTATGCCTGCATACTTTTGCTGATAGGTGTCCCTTATTCCCATCTCAAAAAGTTGGGAGGTATGAGTTGGGGTTATAGTAGTAGCCACGCTTTGTTTGTTTTTCGGTGTACACTAAGCATTTTATTATACAAACCACCTTTTTTGCCACGGAGAGGGGAATTTACACCTACATTTTTGGAATTTATTATCATAATTTGATTGTAATGGTGACAATCATAGGATGTGTGTGGTTTATGGTGGTTCTAACAACTGACATGAATGCATCAGTCTCACATTTTAAAGTGATTGTAAAGCTTTGATTAAAAAACAAAAAAACAAACATGTCATACTTATCTCCACTGTGCAGTTTGTTTTGCACAGAATGACCCCGAGCCTTCTCTTCTGGGGTCCCCCGGCGGCTCTCGTGGCTCCCCCCCACATTGTATAATCCCCTAGGAGAAACTCTCTCCCAGGGGGTTACCTTTCGGACGCTCTCCCGAGTTCATCATTTGGTGTACATAGATGGGGAATGTAGGACTCGGCCCCGCCTCCTGGCGTCATTGGATTTTATTGACAGCAGCGGGAGCCAATGGCTGCGCTGCTATCAATCTATCCAATCAAGAGCAGAGAATCCCGGGCAGAGGGACTGTGGGAAATTTCAGAACTTGGGTAAGTAAAACGGGGAGCTGGGGGGCCAGTCACTCCCAGGTGTTTTTTCACCTTAATGCATAGGATGCATTTACAACCCCTTTAATGATTGATGTTTTATTATATCTGGTAATAAGAAAACCATTTGTGTTTGTTTGTTTGTTTGTATTTTTGTAATAATTTCTGGATAAAAAAAAAAGCAGTTCATTTATTGATCTTTATTTAATTTCTGGCAATGCTCTGATCCTAGCTGGGGTATAACATAAAACAGCCAGGTTAACTTCTATATTCCCTATCCCACCCCAAACAAGGTGACCCTCCCTAGTTTTAATACCTATATCACCATCCTTCATACCATAGTTCTCTATGCTCTTAAAATCATCTTTGAGCCAGAATCCTAACTGCCAGCTGCCATATTATTCAGGTGCACATTTTCCATATTTTTTTAAGACTGATAAATGTCACAATCTTTTGAGTGAGATCAATATTTGAAGACTCAATATGCAGTAAGTAGCATGCATATCACTTACGTCACAACATCCACTTATGCCTCTTGACGCAAGGTGGCTAACATGTTAGATTTTGACTTATGTTCTAAATACTGTGATACGGCTTCATCATTTTTACACCAGTATAATACTAGATATAGCCTGCAAAGACATAAACTGAAACATAATTGGCCCATTGGTGCCCAGCAGAAAACAATCAAAAGATGCTCAGTCTAACAGCAAAAAAAAAAAAAAAAAAGGTAGCTGCTAAATCTATTTTCTGAGCAGCTCCACAGCCACCAGTTATGATTTAATATCATAGATAAATGTTCTTCTTTTTCTCTGCTATTCTAAATGAAATATATTGACTGGAATAACAATCCAGAAAGCAAAGTGAAAACATCCAATAAAAGATATAGATAGGTTCAGCAGGACAAGCAAATGGATCTTTATTCGGTGAGTCACTGGACATGTATTAAGTGCTCTTTTGCATAGTAATTTCAAGCAAAATGTTCTTCATCAATGAAGGAAGTATGTTCTTTGTACTATTCATACTATGCAGAGGTATTAAACTGTCAAAGTCATGATTTAAAAAAAAATAGATATATCTCATTATTATAGCTTGCGTCAGAACTGTTTTCAAGGCATTAAATAACATGCATTTGAGCTTTGCAAACAGGCACCTTGCTAAATCAATGTCATAAAGAGAGACAAGCATTTCTTCCCACAATTTTTTTTTTCTGAACCATTCATCCTACCCACAGGAAATTTAAGGATTTTGTCAAAACATACATTTTATTACCAAATGTATTGGGACGTCTGCCTTTACATACACATGAACTTTAATGGCATTCCAGTGTTCTTCCATAGGGTTCAATATTGAGTTGCCCACCCTTTGAAGCTATAACATCTCTTCTGGGAAGGCTGTCCACAAGGTTTAGGAGTGTGTCTATGGGAATGTTTGACTATTCTTCCGGAATCGCATTTGTAAGGTCAGACACTGATGTGAATAAGAAGGCCTGGCTTGCAATCTCCTCTCTAATTCATCCCACAGGTGTTCTATCAGGTTGAGGTAAGAACTCTGTGCAGGCCAGTCAATTTCCTTCACCCCAAATTCGCTCATCTATTTCTTTATGGACCTTGCTTTGTGCATTGGTGCGCAGCCATGTTGGAACAGGAAGGGGCCATCCCCAAACTGTTCCCACAAAGTTGGGAGCATTAAATTGTACAAAATGTCTTGGTATGCTGACACCTTAAGATTTCCCTTCAGTGGAACTAAGGGGCCAAGCCCAACCACTGAGAAACAACCTCACAGCATAATCCCCCTCCACCAAATGAGTTGCAGCAGTGCACAAAGCAAGATCCATAAAGACCTGGATGAGCGAGTTTGAGGTGGAGGAGCCTGACTGGCCTGCAGCTCAAACCGATATAAAACCCTTGGGATGAATTTGAGTGGAGACTGTGAGACAGGCCTTCTCATCCAACATCAGTTCCTGACCTCACAAATGCGCTTCTGGAAGAATAATCAGCATTCCCATAGACACACACCTATACCTTGTGGACAGCCTTCCCAGAAGAGTTGAAGCTGTTATAGCTGCAAAGGATGGGCCAACTCAATATTTAAGTTGCCATTTAAAGCGGAAGTGAACCCATCGATTTAACAGTTTCAAAAAGCAGTTACATTTCCGGCATGCCAGGATTGCTAACTGTCACATTGGTTGTGCTCTCAACCAAACTGTCAAACCATCCAATGGCTGGTGTCATAACTGATCACATGTGCAGCACCATGGCAGTTGAAGATTAAACATAGGCCAAGATGGCAGCTTCCTTGGCTGAAAATGATAGGTGGGTTTACTTACACTTTAAGTTCATCTAAAGTCAGGCACCCCAATACTTTTGGTAATATAGCGTATCATAAAAAAAAATTAAAAAAATATATATATAATTTTCTATTAAAATTCTTGTGACACAGATGCCATGCTTGTCTCTTTATTATAATATTTTTATCTCAAAAGACTTTGACAAGCGTAATATTACAATTAAAAAGTAAACAATTTCAATTAGCTGATAACTGTTAAGTACAAAACAAGGACAAAATAATAGGAGATCTCTGATAACAGTACACCAGTGTCTTCTAATCAATAAACGTGTTATAAAATTCTGTATCAATAATTTATCATGAGTGTAATTACAAAATGTAATATGTAGGCATATAACATAAACTGTGCAAGGATTACATGAAAAATACATAGTAACTCATCACAGTTCACTGTCCATTTAACTAACTAAGGCAACTAAACTGCGAAGAACTGGTTTGGGGTCCCACAGCATCCCAAAACTGGAGGGAAAGTGTGGAACCTTGGTGTTGTCAGGTAACCTCTCAATTCTGGCTTTAGCTAGACAGGTTGGTGTAGGTAATGTTTCTCTGTCAGCTGTTCTATTAAAACAGACCTTCATTTCATCCACTGGGCACTCTGCCCATAATGCTTGTGACTATAACTCAAACTCTACGATGCTGATGGCAGCAATATAAAACATACAGCCTAGCTGCTCAAAGGGTGACTACACTATAGATAATGTCATTCGTTTTGTAGATGAAGTGGATAAAGGAAACCTGTCAAAATACTTGGTCAACTGTTTCTGATCTGTTTTTGAAGGTACACTATCCAGACTGTTATCCTTGTTGATGCTGTGTCTGTGTTGTTGATGCCTAATAGCCACATGCTTGTTCCAGGTACTAATGAAACAATAACAATGACAGCCCCATAGCCTGCACCTTCAACAAGAGATCAGCAATAGCAGCTCCTAGATATCCAACCTGACAGATTCCTTTTAGGCAATGGGGGAATGTGTGAGTATGACATAATTCGCTATGACAGACCTACTTCATAGTCTTTTTTATTTTCATTTCAAATTACAGGAAACAGCTAAAAGCTTTACAGCTTTTCATTTCACTTATATGGCTTTGGCCTGCTCAGTGGTCAGTGAATTGGTTCATTGTCTAGTGCAAAAGCTGCTGATAAGTACAATTCTAAAGGTGAGAGACAGGAGTTCTATATTAAAAATCAGTCACTGTGCACTGGAAGCAATATTAAACTAAATCAGGTGCCACATTCAGTAATGTTATAATGGCACTGCAAGGGGGGTTAAAGCACGGGTCTCAAATTGGTGGCCCTCCTGCTGTTGCACAACTACAAGTCCCATCATGAGGCATTGCAAGGCTGACAATTACAAGCCTGAGTCCCACAGGCAGAGGCATGATGGGTCTTGTAGTTTCGCAACAGCTGGGGGGCCGCCAGTTTGAGACCCCTGGGTTAAAGTATGGCGCCAGGCACCTGGCATTGTTAATTTTGGCACTGAGAAGATATAATGTGTTGTCTGATATGTCTCAAAGTTACTAGTAATGCCTTTTCTACCCCCCCCCCCTTTACAATGACCTAAAACAAGCTCTTAACATAAAGCAGGCATATCATCAGATATATGTTTTTCAAGCAAAGTGCACATATGCTGCGTAATAAGTTAGTATGACAGTTCCAGGTACTTATTAATTTTATTGATTTTAGGTACTTATAAAGCGCCGCCAATTTACACAGCACTTTACATATACACATTAACCCCCCTGGCGGTATTCCCGAGTCTGACTCGGGGTTAAATTTTCGTGCTGCGATCGGTAACCCCGAGTCAGACTCGGGCTAGCCTTGCAGCATCCACAGGCAGGGTTTACTTACCTTGTCCCTGGATCCAGCGATGCCACCATGCTGTGTGAGCGAGCGGGTGCTCGCTCGATTCACACAGTGCCTCTGTGTGCCTCCGATCTACGTTCCCTGCGACGTTACGACACACGGGAGCGGATAACGGCGCCAAATTCAAAAACGTAAACAAACACATTACATACAGTATACTGTAATCTTATAGATTACAGTACTATATGTAAAAAATACACACCCCCCTTGTCCCTAGTGGTCTGCCCAGTGCCCTACTGTACATGCACTTTTATATAATAAAAACTGTTCTTTCTCCCTGCAAACTGTAGATTGTCCATAGCAACCAAAAGTGTCCCTTTATGTCAAAAATGGTTTTAGAACAGCTAGAAAACAGCGATAATAAATTATAATCACTTGCAGAATTGTGCGATAGCGATTTGTGGGGGAAATTTGTCATAAAAAAAATAAAAGTAATGACAGCGACAATTCTGCAACTGAGAAAATTTCTGTGATTTTGAGGTGATTACATTATTGAATAATTTTTATTATAATTATATTATTATTTGTTATAATTATTTATAATTATTTATTATATTATAATTTATAATTTTGTTTTTAAAAACATTTAATACCCGGGATGTCTACTAGACTCTTGTTTGGTCAGATTTAAGTGAGTTATTCCTAAGAATTGCAGGCCTACAGTATAAAACGCCAAATTTCCTTGCAAATAATGGTACCACTTTCAGCACCTTTTTTTCTGAAAGAATTATACTGCCAGGGAGGTTAATACCTTCCCTCAAAGAGCTTACAATCTAAGGTCTCTAACTCACATTCATACATACACATGCTAGGGCCAAGTTAGACAGCAACCAATTAACCTACCTTTGGATCTGAGAGGAAAACGGGTTACCCGGAGGAAACCCACACAGGCACAGGGAGAACATGCAAACTCCAGGCAGGTAGTGTCGTGGTTGGGATTCCTATTTATCACTTATCACGGGTACCACAGTACTTGTTCTGACATTGTCTTCATATGCTTTTACCTCTAGAAAGATGGTACCATCTTTGGTCAGGCATCATTTAGGGTCACCATGTGCTTCCTGGATTGTGATGTTTTTTCAGAAATGACACAGTCATGTAAATGCAACCTGTACGGTTGATGGGGTTGTGTTCATAAAGTTCTGATACAGCCCAAACCCCAGTGGCAACCCCCTTGTGCCTTGCTGCAAAATTACAGCGTTGCAGTCTTATCACTGGGGAAGAAGAGATTGAGGAATTATTTCCTCCTGCCTGTAGCAGATTCATGTTATCTCAGGCTAGGCAAAGTTGCTAGCCTAGAGCTCAATAACTTTTTTTTTAAAAGCCTGACTCCATGTTTTCTATCACTTGCCTAAGTGATGAGGCTGTAAAAACTTGATGTAGCAGGAGCTACATACAATATGCAGTGTTGTGTTCTGACATCATTCGAAGACGTTCCATCTGCTGCCAAAACAAAATCGAGTTGGGCAGAGTGCTTGCCAGATATTCAAAGGATATCTTGTATTTTTATCAATGAATACACGGCCTCCTCTTTTTGCTGGTGTGGGGATTGTGACGTCATCCACCTTGGTTCACGAGAGGAAATTTTAGTTCACGAATTACTAAAACTGAAGAGTGCTAACTCTTGTGGAGCTGTGCATGGTAGCCAATCAGCTTCAAACTTCAGCTTATTCGATTAAGCTTTGACAAAAAAAAAAAAAAAAACTGAAAGCTCATTGGTTTCTATGCAGAGCTGCACCAGATTTTGCACTCTACAGTATTAATAAATCAACCCCATAAATCAACTGCATCCTTTAAAATCCTCCTTTTGTGTATGCATGGGTGTTCTCCAAACTGCTGCCTTGCCTCCTGTTTGCGGGTGTCTTTTTTGTCTAGTCAGTTGTAAACGAGACACTTGTGCATGTGTACTTCTGTTTAGGGCTATGTGCATCCATTAAAACACACAGTGCCCAACACACCACTCCTGCTCCCTTCTGCCAGCTCCTGACCAAGAGCTGCAAGAGTCAATCACTCCCCTACCCCCCACCTCTCCTCCAGCACCAGAAAGTTCGAGGGAACAGCAAGGATTATAAAGGAAAGGGTGGAAGTGACAAGGATAGCAGGTAACTGTTTAGAGGATTGAAAACATACTGGGGTATTTTTTTACCTTAACTGCTTGCCGACCAGCTGCTGCAGTTATACGGCGGCAGGTCGGCTTTGCTGGGCGAGAGCACGTACAGTAGCTATACGTCATTTCGTCAAGCAGCCAATAGGGGCGCGCTCGCTCCTGACTCCCGCGCGCGTGCCCGGTGGGCGCAATCACCGCTGGGCACCCGCGATCAATCTTTACAGAGCGAGAACCGGGAGCTGTATGTGTAAACACACAGCTCCCGATCCTGTCAGGGGAGAAATGCCTGACCGTCTGTTCATACAATGTATGAACAGCGATCTGTCATTTCTCCTAGTGAGTCTACCCCCCTACTGTTAGAACACACCCAGGGAACATACTTAACCCCTTCCCCGCCCCATAGTGTTAACCCCTTCCCTGCCAGTGGCATTTTTATAGTAATCAATGCATTTTTTATAGCACTGATCGCTATAAAAATGCCAATGGTCCCAGAAATGTGTCAAAAGTGTCCAAAGTGTCCGCCATAATGTCGCAGTACCAAAAAAAAATCGCTGATCGCCGCCATTACTAGTAAAAAAAATATATTAATAAAAATGCCATAAAACTACCCCCTATTTTGTAAACACTATTACTTTTGCGCAAACCAATCAATAAACGCTTATTGCGATTTTCTTTTTAGAAAAATATGTAGAAGAATACGTATCGGCCTGAACGGAGGAAAAAATAGTTTTTTTATATATTTTTGGGGGATATTTATTATGGTAAAAAGTAAAAAATATTTTTTTTTTCAAAATTGTCGCTCTATTTTTGTTTATAGCGCAAAAACTAAAAACCGCAGAGGTGATCAAATACCACCAAAATAAATCTATTTTTGTGGGAAAAAAAGGACAGCAATTTTGTTTGGGAGCCACGTAGCACGACCGCGCAATTGTCAGTTAAAGCGACGCAGTGCCGAATCGTAAAAAGTGCTCTGGTCTTTGATCAGCAATATGGTCTGGAGCTAAAGTGGTTAAAGCATAATAAACCTTTCTATCTGTACCTCCTGTATAAGATATGCATTGATCATGGAGTTTCATGGTGTCATTTGTAGCCCTATACGCTAAGCCTATACAGTGTAGTGATGTCACAAGGTGTCAGAAGTTTCTGTTTGTGTTCAAGCATAATATATGTAGAATGGCACTGCACAGATTACTGCATGACCTCTGTCTGTAGTCTGAGAACTGACATTTCCTGTGAAGAAAATACAAATCCCACAGTCTTTCTGTCTAAAGCTCTGCAGGTAGGAGCTACACAGTAATCAGAGCTGACACAGACAACAACACACAGACAGAACATTTGACAGAGCTTACCATGCTGAAAGAGATGTGTTCAATCACAATAGTACACCCTTGCTGCGGCAATACATGGACATAGGGGAATCAGTCAGCCATGCCACTACAAAAAGCAGCCACAACATGTGAGCCAAGGAAAAACAAATAAGCAACACTATTGAATACAACTATACAAATACCTAGTTAAAACAAGTAAAACATTTGAAAGTTTACAATGCCTTTAAAATGATACTAACGGTATTTTTTTTAAAAATAACAAATATGTCACACCTGTTCTGTACAATGTTAGCCCCAATCCTTCTCTTCTTGGGTCCCTCCCTAGCTGGCGCTCCTAGGCCCCCCCCCACTGTGTGCCCCATAGCAAGCCACTTGCTTTGGAGGCACTCAAGCATGCTCGCTCCTAAGCCATGCTCCATGTCTATGTTCTCTCCTTACTGGCTGTGATTCCCACTGCTGTCTCTGAGCCTGAGCCAATGAGGAGAGAGCCTATGCTGTTGTGCTCTTGTGCAGATCAATGGATCAGGATTGTGCTCAAGTAAGTATAGGGAGGGCTTGCATACTGAAGTTTTTTTCTTTTGTGTACCTTCATGCACAGAATGCATGCAGAAAAAAAAACTTTTAGTCTTTAGAATCACTTTTTTGCTGTAAATGCATTAGGGTAAAAAACATGTATCCTTAAGTAGCACTTTAACTCTACACTTCATTGCTAATATGTACATATTTTACAAGAACATAATAAATAATTGATTATTTTTTTATCTCTGGATTGCACCAGAAAATCCAGCCATGCTTTATTTATTTATATTCTCTACCATGAAACTTTTCAACCAAAACCGAAACCGAAGACCTTAACCATTGACCTGACGAAAGTAGCATTATCCTCAAGGACTCCTGCCTGCTATTAAATAACACAGTAATGGTCTGTTACTTCACAATCATTTAGAAATGGGTCGTAAAACCACAACATAGTGCTTACAGAGGTAGGAAGAGTATGAGGGATTTAATTACTATTTAGTGAAGAAGGAGGAAAAGGCAATAAAGGGGGTCATTTACAGATCATGGTGTTTAAATCCAGGCGACTGTGCTGAGATTTTCATAATTATCTAAATGTTCCCTATTAGCTCATTAAATCTAAGTCCTTACATTTATATATAAATAATATTTTTCAATAGGTATGTGTTTAATGTCTTTTTTTTTTGCATTGTGAAGGATATTAGCTAATACAATGTATATTAAATAATGTATTAGTTATCAAAAGCATGTTATATTTTAGTATTCCTTTCTGATTAGATGACCATTTACCTGGAAAGTTTGGAGTTAAAGTGATATTGGCAGTTTATTGGCTAATTCAGCAGATTGAAAATGCAAGCTTTTGAAATACATTTTCTTTGTCGGGTATGATACAGTTCTGAATCCGAGAACCACATGTGTGGTATTAGCTGTTGTAAAGTTTTAGGATTTACAGATAGCGATCAGGACTCAGAAGCATTATTGAGGGGCTCACACATGGTATGAAGATAAGAAGACCTGACACACTTCACACCTAAGTGTGAGGAGGTGATAGTGAAAGCCTTTTGAAATCTCAATATAATGTTGATCGTTAGCCTGAAAGGAAACAGGCTTCTTTGGCAGAGAAACAATTCATTTTATTGAAAATCATAGTGGAACATGAAAATCTATTTTTATTTAGGCCACAATCCAAAGTTCTGAATTTCTCTTTCAGTAACATTCCCTATAAACCTCTATTTTTGTGATTTGAAGTTTTCTAATCAGCATTGGAACTTTGAAATAATTTGAAGAACAAAGCAGCCATAAAAAATGCAAATTTCCTGAAGAACCGACTTCAATTTGCTTTGTGGATGCCTCACTCCCACATGGCATCCTTCTGTGGTAAAATCAAAGGAGCCAGACAAAATCTTTGGCCAAACCTCAGCTGCATCAAATCAGCCTGTCAGGACACAATAGGTACAGTCTGAGATTCACCCATCAACGCTGTATAGCATGGATGGAGAAATCTGTTAGATTGTTTTTTTTTTTGCTCAGCCTAGTGTATGGCCAGCTTAATCAAATAGGCTGTTCATTTTGCAAGGGAATTTTCTCTTTGTTTAGTGAAGTTCTGCTGACTAAGGCCTCATACACACAATAGGATAGCCAGAGGACAATGGTCTGAAGGACTGTTTTCATCGGTCAAAACCGATCGCGTGTGGGCCCCATAGGTTATTTAACCTTCGGTTAAAAAAATAGGAACTTGCTTTAAAATTGAACAGATGGACGCCTAACCGATAGGTCAAAACTGATCGTTAGTATGCAAAAGCATCAGTTAAAAACCTGCGCGTGCTCAGAATCAAGTCGACGCATGCTTGGAAGCATTGAACTTAGTTTTTTTCAGCACGTCATTGTGTTTTACGTCACCGCATTCTGACACAATCGTTTTTTTAACCGATGGTGTGTAGGCGAGACGGACCATCAGTCAGCTTCATCGGTTAACCGATGACAACGGTCCTTCGGACCGTTCTCATAGGATGGACTGATCGTGTGTACGCTGCTTTACATCATTTACTCGTCTGCATGCAAAAATACAGGCATACCCCACTTTTAAGTACACAATAGGGTTTATTTACTATCGCTGGAAATCAAAATCAGGCTCACTTCTGCATAGAAACCAATGAACCCCGGCTTGTTCAATTAAGCTTTGTCAATAAAACCTGGAAGCTCATTGGTTTCTATACAGAAGTGAGCCTGATTTTGCACTATTCCAGCGATAGTAAATAAACCCCATTGTGTACTTAAAAGTGGGGTATCCTGTACTGTTTTTTTTTCTTGCACAATTTTGAGCATTCTTAGCAAATTCTTTAAGCCAAGAGAAAATTGGTGTCCAAACAACCAATGATATGCTTTCCCCAGCTGCAGGACAGAATGACTGACTTACACTGACTACGCCACGCAGTAAGCAAGGTAAGACAGACACCTGAAAGAAAATCAAATCTGATGTAAGGCATACTGGTCATACTGATATAAAGGGGGACTCTGATGTAAGCGGGGCTTTGATGAGGCTCTGATGTAAGGGGCCTTTAATGTAACTGGGACTTTAATGGGGCCCCTGATGTAAGGGGGGCTCCTAAAATAGACTCTGATGTAAGGGGCTCTGATTGGGATCCTGAAGGACTTGGGCATTCCATATTATTTTCTAGTATATACAATAAAGCAGAATTTAAGATACAGTATTAGACCCCTTTCACATTGAGGAGTTTTTCAGGCGGTACAGCGCTAAAAATAGCGCTGCTATGCCGCCTGAAAAACTCCTCCACTGCAGACTCAATGTGAAAGCCCGAGGGCTTTCACACTGAGGCGATGCGCTGGCGGGAGACAAAAAAATCTCCTGTCAGCAGCATCTTTGGAGAGGTGAGAGAAGTGGCATGTAAACCGCTCCTTTACCGCTCCTTCCCATTGAAAACAGTGGGAAACCGCGGCAATACCGCCCGCAATGCGCCTCTATAGAGGCGCATTGCGGGCGGTATTAACCCTTTATCGGCCGCTAGAGGGGGTTAATACCGCACTGCTAGCGGCTGATTCCCGCGGCAATCCCAGCGGTGCTATACCGCCACTGCGGCTCCCGCCCCAGTCTGAAAGGGCCTTACTGACAATGGACAATAGTCACACTAGGAGACCATGTGTAATATATATATATATATATATATATATATATATATATATATATATATATATATATATATATATATACATACATATCTTAAAAGTACAGTGCTAAACACAGGAATAATATATATATATATATATATATATATATATATATATATATATATATATATATATATATATATATATATACAAAATATGATTAACATCACCATCAGTAATCAAATAGTAAGAACAAACAGCAAAATGAAATAAATAATCAATGCATAAGCCATGGGATTGATTTATTAAAACTGGAGAGTGCAAAATCTGGTGCAGCTCTGCAAAGAAACCAATCAACTTCCAGGATCTTTTGTTAAAGCTTAATTGAACAAGCTGAAGTTAGAAGCTGATTGTCTACCATGCACAGCTGCACCAGATTTTGCACTCTCCAGTTTTAGTAAATCAACCCCCAATGTGTCTATTAAGTGTCTGTGTGTACAAAAACAGGCAACAGACTTCAACTAATGGTGAGGAAAGTGTCTGAACACAGATAAGTGTCAATAACCCATATATGAATCACTGCACCTATGAGAATCAATTCACATCAGTGCAGACAAGAGGCTCTTACCAGAAAGATGTGACCATCAAATTATAAATAGTGAGATGTGCACGTGGGATTAATCTCTGTTATGCCAACCAGCAATCATCATAACAAGGTAGTCATGAATTTTCCCCCAATGGTCAAGTAAAAATGAAAAGTACTCGCATGGTGTAATACAGTTAAAAAACATCCACTTTTATTAAAATTAAAGAATGCACACTCAGTTGTATAAAATGCCAGACATGACTAAAACAAGCTTGTATGTATCCGATTGGCAAAACGACTCTCCTTCCAGTCTGATGATGTCACATGCATTAGCCCCATCCGACATGTTTCGTTCCAGTAGACGCCCTCAGGGGGAGTGGTCCATACTACCACGTGTAGTATATGTTATATACAGTCTGTATGCACAATAGGACTGGATTTTGAAAAATGGAAAGGAAAAGCTAAAGTGTTATCCCAAACTTTTAATGATATTTTCAAATTAGTAAATGAAGCTGAGTGTTTTCATGGTGGTTATTATAGGAACTTCCTCCGTGTTTATAGTCCATTATTCTAAATCAGACACAATGCTCAATGCCAGTATGTTTGTTTTATTTTATCATAATTGTAGCTGAACACATTTGCAATGTCATTGTCTATAATGAAACCATTATGACTTCCACAGTTAGATTAGTGAAATGTAATCCTTAATCAATTATATAAAAAAAATCTGAAATGCAAGCTTGTTGTGGCACATTGTAATGAATATTAAAAAATCATTCTCTTTAGCTTTTTCTTTAAAAAATGGCAAAACAAAGACAAGAGGGCACAAAGTCTGAGTGCATTACCCAGTATAAATTGTATTGAATAAATATGGTGCCAAATGCATACTTACAAATAGCCATAATCAAAAAGGTGATGTAACAAAACCCAAGTGACACAGAGGTCAGGATATGGATTTGTGTCACCAAGAACCAGGCCTCACTCACACTCGCAAGCTTGCATTAATGCTCTGTGGAAGACAGTTCCTCTCTTGAAATGGGTTAGCTTATGAGTTTTGGGGACACACAAATCCATATCCTGACCTCTGCATCACTTGTTTTTTTTTACATCACCTTTTTGCTTGTGGTTATTTGTAAGTATGCATTTCTCACAGTTTTTAATACCATAGGCATTCATACAGGCTTTGCTAGTTGTGCCTGGGCACACCCTAATGAATTTTTGCAGTTTTTCAATTATTAAGTTATAACAGCCATTCTTACTGCTGTTTTGTGATTCAAATTATGACGTCGCTTCCGTCCTTACTGTTTCCCTGTCGGTAATCTCGCGCATGCGCCGTTGCGCCGTAACCATTCGTTGCTGTGTCTGCGGCTGCTGTTTTCTTTCACTCCCCTTTTGTGACGTCTTCTTTAGTCACACGAGGGAGTATCAGGAAGAGTGGAAGGAGCTAAACACCGCAAGACTTCTCCTCTGTGCCGGACAGAGGGGAAGTTCTCACAGACTGCATTCCGGCAAGCTTTAAATGCCAAATTAGAAGGGCTAATGTGCGCAAGCACGGTGACGTCATGCAAATGATCAGCTGCCTGTGTTATGGGCTATTTTTTAAGACAATGTTGTGTCTAAGGGTTTACATTACAACCACTTTAAATGACTGGCATATTTTTGAAAAAAAATTAAACGTAAGGGGCCCCCTATTGGGTGGGGCCCATGGGCTTGAGCCCAGTCAAGTCCAATGGTAAGTCTGCTGTGCAAATACTGTGACAAAAAGTATTGCAACGACCTATTGCAACAACCACCATTTTATTCTCTAGGGTGTTATAAAAAAATATATAATGTTTGGAGGTTCTAGGTAATTTTCTAGCAAAAAAAAACTTGTAAACACCAAATCTCAGAAAGAAGATTGGTCCTTAAGTGGTTAAAGTGTTTTGGATTTACCTATGACATTTAGACATTTCACACATTGCAATTTAAATACAATGCAATTTCATTTTACTGGGGACTTCCAGTAAAAACACTTTACAAAAAGGGTCATTGGAGGCATTCATTCTTGTTTTATATAGTAATATATAAGAATAAAAAGCCAAATGGTTATTTTATACCACCTAAAGAAATTCATTTGGGGACAGTGCTGCATGATGTAGTGATTGCCAATCAAATTATCACAGCACTGAAAACTGGAACAAAATGGCCTGGACAGGAAGAGGGTGTGAGGCCTCGTACACACGACTGAGGAACTCGTCGTAAATGAAACATCGTTTTCCTAGACGAGTTCCCTGTCAGGCTTGTTAAGAAACTTGACAAGCTTTCTTTGCGTACACACTGTCAAGACCAAATCTCCTCGTTCTTAAACGTGGTGACGTACAACACATACAACGGCAGGGGAAGTTCGATTTCACTGGCACAACCCTTGGGGCTGCTTTTGCTAATCTCATGTTACTGCGTGTTAAGTAAAAGTTTGGTAAGAGACAATTTGCACTTTTCAGACTGTTACAGCGTGACGAATGTGCTATCTCCATTACAAACGCTACTTTTACCGAAGGTGCGCTCCCGTCTGATACTTTATTCTGAGCATGCGCGTGTTTCTTAGCATACACACGAACGTGTTTCTTGTCAAAAAAAACAGCCCAACGAGGAACACGACGAGGAAATTGAGACACCCGTAGAGGAAAAAGAGAACTTGTTCTCTTTTTTTCTCGTCGAGTTCCTCGACAGTTTCCTCGATGAAAAACATACACACAATCGTTTTCCTCTGCAAAAAAGCTCTGCCACCAAGTTTCTTGATGGATTCTGTCGAGGTGTACGAGGCCTAACATGTTGGCCCTGTAGTGGTTAACATGAAGCTGATGGGTCAATGAGAAGGCACACAACATTACGAAAATGCAGCAGTTTTTACAACCTATGTTACGCTAAATAAACAAATGAGCATGACTAATCTGCCCATGTTTATAAGGCTCTGTAAATTTTAACAGTAAATCGAGTGCCTTAAAATTCAACCAACCTCCTAGGTTCTGTGGGTAATGGAATCTATAGGACGAAGGTCTGCCTTATATCTTTCCTAATTTCCTCAAGGGCAAAATGACATTGCCCTACAAAATCTATTACAAGACAAGAGTTGGAGTTTGAGAAGACAAGTAAATTTTATAACAAATATAGCGAGGGAATGAGCTCAGAACATGGTGTCACTTTTGATTACATTGCTCAGAGAGACAGGTAACCCTGAACATTATCCAGTACCCTCCAAGGCTCACAGACTAAAGCAGCTATTTTAATTTCAGCCCTTTCAACTTCCAACAAACAGTGCTTATTTTTTTCATACTATAGCAATATTTGGGAAACTTTTTTTAACTCTCTTAAGAAATTCAGTGACACCTCTACGGAAAAAGGAAGCATAAACATGGGAAATCAAATTTTCCTATTACATGGCAGTTATCTTTTTATAACTCCTCCTATGTACTCCAGAAAAATATATTAAAAATACGTGTTTAAGATTTTATTTGGAAATGTATGTTCTGAATGGGAGTGATTAATTCATTGTAACCCCTACAAGTCAAACTAACACAAATATGCGGCCTCACTGGACTGTTTTTTTTCCTTGGGGGCGCATATTTGCTCATCTCTCTTTGTGCTGCACGGTCCCAGCATAGAGACCTGGGTCTCACAGAGAGCCCTGGGCCCCATACTAATGATCATCCCTGACTAACGCACTAACAATCGTCTTACTAATGATCAGTCACTGTGAAGTCGGCCCTGTGTTTTTCTCTGTGAATGGAGGAGAGAGCTGAATCATAAAAAAAAAAAAAATGTGTGTAAAAAAAATAATAAAAAATTATAATAAATAACAATAATGAATGAATGAAAAATTTATAAAGCGCGGCACATGCGAACTGAATCGCTTCTGGGCGCTAGTTGTTCGTGTCTCATGACATCAAAAGAGCAGAGTCTTGATCTATATATAATAATAATAATAATAATAATAATAATAATAATAACAAAAAAAATACCTAGTTCAAGGTTTGATCCAGGCCAGGGTTAGTGTTTGGGTCAAGGTCAGGGTCAGGATTTTTTTACACAGGATTTTTTTTTGAATTAGTATTAGTATTAGTGTCAGTTTGTGTCAGCGTCAGTGTGTTTTAGATAGGATAAAAAAAAAAGCTGTACTATGATTTTTTTTTTTACTATTTTGGGCCAGCTCTTTTTGATAATTAAAAAATAATCAGGAGATATCCATTATCGTTTACTACCAAATAAAAACCCAATTAGTCCTAATAAAAATGCAGTATAATCCACCTGGATGCACAAAGTAGTTGTGATGACATGTACAGTTTTACTAACACATGTCAAAGTTTCAAAATTGTGCTTAGGCATATTTAGATTTGTTTACCCTTAGGTGTGAAGGGGTTAATCAGCTGGTAAATTTGTTTGGTTCTGATGAGAAAAGTGTCAGTGTCTGAATCCCTTTATACATGATTAATCCTAAAGGATTTACGATGCCCGAAATCTCACTTGTATCTTAGTGTAGAGTACATCACACAAAAATTTATTTTCTGGTTGTGTCCTGTGTACAGAACGCCTCCAGGTTGCCATATTGAATTGAATTTCACAGAAAATTACAGTTCTGCAGATTGGAAAGGTAATTACAATTTGGCTTGTGTAACAACTGTATGTGCAATATTATCTTTTTTTATTTGCTATATTTTTATTTCCACAGTAGTGGAGTTGCCTTTGAGTTATAATATTTTTATTGTATTCTAAAATATGTCTGTTTTGCTGTTTTTGGGATTCTCCAGGGAATCCTTATTAAAAGATCATTTCATTCAAATTTTCTCTATGCTTGGTAGGGCCTGGGAGCAGTGGGGTTTATTTATTGAAACTGGAAAGTGCAAAATATGACACAGCTCCGCATAAAAGCCAGGTATGTTTGTCAAAACTTAATTGAACAAGCTGAAGTTAGAAGATGGTTTGCCACCATGCACAGCTTCACTGTTTTTTTTGTTTTTTTTGCACTCTTCAGTTTTAGTAAAGCTCTGATTGCTCAAAACTTTGCCTGATCAGGGCATAGTGAATAGCTGGTCTTTAAGGAGTGGGACAGGAAGCCTACTCAACAGATTAATAAGTAAGCAATCAGCTGTCAACGGTCTTCCCTGCTGACAGCTAAATAATAAAAAAAAAAAATGCCGGCAATATAAAAAGTGCATACAAAAACACGTGGAGTCCCTCTCCAATCTATACTAGACCCTTCCTCTTAAAATCCTGTCCATTCATTCTATGCATCTGAGGCTGCAGAGATAGAGGTTAAGGGCCTCGGACTCGCATGAAAGGGCCACGCCAGAGTTGAGGGACCCTACATGGTTTCTTGCACCGGGGCCTTGAAGGTTCTAGCTATGTCTCTGTAGTGAGCTATTAATGCTAACTAGCAAACATTACAGTATTATTGCTTAATTTACACTGATCCGAGTGTTATATAATCCATACCTCCCAATGAGGGACACCTACTAGCAAAAGTATGTAAGCATAGGACACGCACCCTTTTACCACCTCTATTCCATTATATTGGCTTCTGAAATTTTCAAATACAGCAATTTAGAATTTGATGATAGATTTAGCACTGGGAGACACTTTTTGAAAAGATAAATAGTACTATATACAATTATATAGAGCAGACCAAAATGAGGAGGAAAGAGGGACAGAGGAACATTTCTTCAAAAGAGGGACAGTTGGGAGCCATGTATAATCTATTGCTGCCTAAAAAAAAGGATAATTTCTTGATTTCTGAAGCCTATACTGTACTACGTAACACCCACTCTTTACCTGTTCTGTGCAGTGTTTTTTTGCAGCTTGCTATGGAGGGCACCCAAGCCAAGCCAATGCTCTGTGTGTTCATTCAGACATGCAGCAGAAGCTCTGCCTCAACCCTCTCTCCTCATTGGCTCACTCATTTTGATTGACAGCAGCGGGATCCAATGACACTCACTGTGTGTCTCAGCCAATCATGAGCCAAGGTTCTTGTGCAACATCGCTGGATCCAGATGGGGCTCAGGTAAGTATGGGGGGGCTGAGAGGGGCTGCTGCACACAGAAGGTTTTTATCTTAATACATAGAATTAATTAGGATTAAAAAAAACTTTGAAAAGGTGGTTCCCTCACTTTTTATCTCTTTGCCCCAGCAGGGTGTGATACTTTCCAAAAATACTGCGGAAAACCTGGCCAAGGGAGCACCACCTCAGCAGGACAAACACAACTAAACAGTGGTACATGATTCCTTGCCCCTATAGCAAGCAACTTGCTATAGGGGCACCAAGCCAAGCCGATGCAATGAATAGGATGAATTAAGATAAAAAATCCTTCTGCTTTTTGAACTTTTTTAAGTGTGAAGTAGTGGATAACATCATAAGCAGCATGTCATTGGCTGGGGAGACCTGGAACCATACCTCTGGTCATCTTACTAACTATGGTGCTTCTGAAAGGTGGTTCCCTCCCTTTTTATGTGTTTGCCCAAGCAGAGGGTGGTACTTCCCAAAAACACCCTGGAAAACCACCTGGCCAACAGAGTTACCCTTATTTACCAGGGAACACCACCTCAGCAGGGCAAGCATAACTAAACGGTGGTACATGATTACTCAAAATCCTAACCACATACATTACAAAATAGAAAAAAAAATCAGTAACCATAAAACATTTAACATCTACCTACTTAAATCCATGACTTTAAACATGTAATACAAGTATAAAGTATGCTGTTGACTGTGGCAACATTTTTAAAACCTTATACGTTGAAGTTTTGGAGCATGTCTCTGGTATATATGCAAAACATTACAAATCAATGAATACAATAAAAATATTATAGCTCATTTCCTGGAGACTTAATGATTTTTATTGTATTCTGTAAATTTACCAGCATAGTAGCATAGGATGGGAGACAGTCATGACTATGTGCCCTATAAAACATCTCAGATTCCTCCACGACTTACCACCGCCTAGCTCTGCATGAGTGAATTTTACAACCGCATTGATCCACGGCTGATAAACACCGGTATTTTATTTTATTTATGTATTAAAAGATTCTCAATACATAGATTTAGTGTTTGCAATTGGTTCTTATTATTCATTCAGGACTCAAAAACAGAGGGTATTCTTTAGCCATAAGAAAGCAAGTTAGTAATTATAAAACATATACAAGATACATGCTGGTGAAATGCTGTATGATTTGTTGTGAAAATCCAACATTTAATGAATTGCAGTACACATTTATAAGGGCTTAAGGAAAAGTTGATTTCTGCAATATATCTTATATATTGTGTGTGTATTTATCTACAGTATTTGTTCAAAAAAGAAAATAGTTTATAAGTTTTACTAAGCTGCCTATTAAAGAAAGAAAGAAGGTTCTAACTACACAAAATAAGGAATTATTCACAGTATCCCTATGTAATGTGGGTATTTTTTTTTGTTCATTTTTTTTTTTGTTTACAAAGATTTTTATTGTAGAAAAGGTCAAAGTACAGCAAAATTACAATGATGGTACAGGTGTGCATATAGGTAACATCAACAGTAAGCGTAGTATAGAAAGAAAAGGGGTATTGTGCGAAAAATGCATAGGGTTCAGATCAGGCTAACCTAGAGTATTGTTGTGAAAGGAAGGAAAAACAACTATACATATGTCAAGAAGAAGGGGCACAATATTCTAAACCAGAGAGGCAGTATCC
Organism: Rana temporaria; assembly: GCF_905171775.1. Taxonomy (NCBI): domain Eukaryota; kingdom Metazoa; phylum Chordata; class Amphibia; order Anura; family Ranidae; genus Rana; species Rana temporaria. The sequence goes on from NC_053490.1 coordinate 291,596,254, forward strand.
CAAAGAATCCATTTCCTCTGATAAAGAGGCATAGAATCATGGTGAATTCTCTTTTAATGTTTAATGTTCGTCATGCGGTTGAGAATTTGTTGCCAGGGTACCATAGTGGAGCGCCAATTAAAGGCTATGGCCCAGTGAATGTGTGGATTAGTCTAGTGCTAGTCATTGGGATATCTTGTATAGGGGAGAATAGAAGGCATATCTGGGGTGTTTTTTGTTCATGTTTAAAGAACTTTCTTGATCTCAATGTTTTCTATACCAATCCTGATTCATCAAGGAAAGCAATGCCATGCTATGCCAAAGCTAAATATTTGCTTTCTCATTATGGGCTGGCTATCCTGAATTTGCTATATTTACTGTATGTCTGGCCTACAGCTTAAGGGAAACTAATCATTTCCAGATCATTAGACCTTCTGAAGATCAATTTCTCCCCAAACATACAATTCCACTGTCGAGTATAGGGTGAAAAATCGAACAATATTTCTTGTGAGTGATACTGAACACTGACTGGTCACTGATACATCAGTAGAAAACAACATCTATGGATCGACATGGTTCTCTAGACATAAGGCTCAATTCACAAACCTAACACATCAGAATATTTATCTTCAGAAAGTGATACTGTAGGTCCAAAGAGATTTGAAAATGACAGTCAAATGGCTGAAAACTGTGATCCTTATACTTGTGGTAATGCTTTGTGAATTGTACATAAAGTAGTCAACTGTGAACTTGGACCCAAGTCCAAGTACGATTCTTTAAAAAGGGTGTGGTCGTGCCTGCTTTTAATATGATTTTTTTTTTAAAGCTATACTTGCCTTCTCAAATTTAGAACACTGCCACCTTGTATTCCCCAAACGTTGCCTGCTGGTCTGCTTTCATGTTCATCGATGCCTATCATCATTCAATCCACTTCCTGTGATCACAGCATATCATGGACATACACCCTGGGAGATCATCGCCAAAACTGCCTTGGCACACATTACGGCAACACGGTATGTGCTCACATGTCACTGTGTGTCGCCTTGAATGGCTTTCTGTGCTTCTGTAAGAACAACTGCCTGATTAAAGAAGAACAAAATATATAAATAATCAAATAAATGTGAGAACATTGCCAAACCAGGAGCTGGCCTTTTATTTAGTGAGGTACACAGATTCCTGTACCAGGCAGATTGCTGAGAGTGACGACAGCGGCAACCTCTACATTCTGGCTAACCCACTGACACCTGAGGTTGAGACAGGGTGTATGTGGAGGTGAGGCAGAGCACATGTAACATCAGAAGTAGGCCATGTGGGCCAGATTGGAGGTAATCAATTAGGATTGGGCAGATAGATCAGTTTTCATACAAAGCCAAAGTTGATACATACAGATCAAAGTTGTTGTTGTTGACAGGTTCCTAGGACCAAACAAATCGGCCTGATAGTCAAGGGTACAACCAAAAAGCCCTAGACCTAGAACTAAGAATGTGAATAAACAGGGAATTGAGGGTGCTTCCATGCTAATTATGATTATTAGGCCTCATGCACACAGGGAGTTCATTTAAATCTCCTAGAAGTCAGCAGCTTTTTTTTGCAGAGAAAATGCCTCACGCTTGTAAAAGTGTCTAAAGCTTTTACAAGCTTTTAGGAGCTTTTATAGGCATCAAGCCCTTGCGTGTTTATTCATTTCATTGACCAGAATAAATAATTTATTCTAGTCATTGAAATGAATTAATGATCAAGGGCTAAATGTGCATAGTGTTTAAGCGCATTTAGCAGCTTTTAGTAGCATCAAGCACATTCACCATCTAAAGTAAATGACCTTTGCCTCAGCATGTGTATTTGAGTGCACATGAGTAGAAACCATGATGTATGTGCAAACAGGATTTTTTCTCCGTGATACACAGCTTCAGTAAATACTGTACAAAAATAGTTAGAGGTTGTAAATCCACCACTCCAAGCCTATACAGTAAAACCTTGGTCTGAGAATAACTTGGTTTGAGAGCGTTTTGCAAGAAAAGCAAAATGTTTTAATAAATTTTGCCTTGATATACAAGCGATATCTTGATATAAGAGTAGCGTCATGTCACAACTGATTATAAAAAAGAAGAAAGGAGCCTCTAAGTGTAGCAATATGTTTACATTTAATGAAGGTTCAACATTTAGCAACTTATTGCTACACTAAGGCCCCATACTCACGACCAAACATGTCTGCTGAAACTGGTCCGCGGGCCAGTTTCAGCAGACATGTTCGGTCGTGTGTGGGCGCGAGCGGGCCGAATTCCAGCAAACATTTGCCCGCCGGGCCTTTTCCCAGCAGACAAATATTCCTGGACTTGTTTTAAAACAGTCCGCTGGAATCCTGCCCGCTCGGACATGTACGGTCGTCAGTACAGACCTACCGTACATGTCCAGGCGCCCGCCGTCCCTCGCATGCGTCGAATGACTTCGACGCATGCGTGGAAGCATTTTAAAGGCGGGCCGCCCACGTCGCTGCGTCATTGTCGCGGCGACACCGCGTCATCGACGCGGCGACACCGCGGACACGCCCCGCGTATTGTTTACGCGCGGACTTCTGTACGATGGTGTGTACAACCATCGTACAGAAGCCCTCTGGCAGACATGTATGGTGAAAACGGTCCGACGGACCGCTTTCACCATACATGTTTGTTCGTGTGTACCCGGCCTTAGAGGTGCCTCTCTTTTATACCCTGTAAAAAAAAAATGCTTTGATATACAAGTGCTTTGAATTACAAGTATGTTTCCGGAATGAATTATGCTCGCAAACCAAGGTTTTACTTTATACCGTACAAGCAGTGTATCAGACAGGTGTCCTCCATGATCACTGACAACTCGAGTGCTCCCAAACATACCTACCTAGACCTAGAAGCTGAAAATGGACTCACACATGAAAGTTTGCTTGTTATTATGGTTCTTCTGTAAACAATGTTACGTACATATAACTTAATTTTCTGGCATATTTTACCCTTGGAATGCTTAATTATAAAACCAATAAACATTTTTGAATGAGATGTTACACTATTCTGTATGTGCATTTCATTGTGTGTATACTTTATGTGTATTATATTTATATACTGTATAATAGGGGGGACATATTCAACTAGAATCAACAGTGGTAAACCATGTATGAGACATAGACATTCAATAAGGTTTGTCCTGCACATTTATTAGGAAAGACAGTAAACAAATGCAGTTTTGATGCAGGAGGGCGGATCCACAGCATTAACCTCCCTGGCGGTATTATTCTTTCAGAAAAAACATGCTGAAAGCGGTACCATTCTTTGCAAGGAAATTTGGCGTTTTATATTGTAGGTCTGTCATTTTTAGAAATAACTCACTTAAATCTGACCAAACAAGATTCTAATAGGCATCCCGGGTATGACATTTTTTTAAAAACAAAATTATAAATTATAATATAATAAATAATTATAAATAACTATAACAAATAATAATGTAATTATAATAAAAATTATTCAATAATGTAATCAAATCAAAATCACTGAAATTTGCTCAGTTGCAGAATTGTTGCTGTCATTATTTTTTTTTTTTTATGACGAATTTCCCCACAAATCGCTATCGCACAATTCTGCAAGTGATTATAATTTATTATCGCTGTTTTTTAGCTGATCTAAAACTATTTTTGACATAAAGGGACACTTTTGGTTGCTATGGACAATCTACAGTTTGCAGGGATAAAGAAACGTTTTTATTATATAAAATGACATGCAGGGCACTGGACAGACCACTAGGGACAAGGGGGGTGTGTTTTTTTTACATACAGTACTGTAATCTATAAGATTACAGTATACTGTATGTATAGTGTTTGTTTACTTTTTTGAATTTGGCGCCGTTCTCGGTCCCCGTGCGTCGTAACGTCGCAGGGAACGGAGATCGGCGTCACACGGAGGCACTGTGTGAATCGAGCGAGGTCCTGCTCGCTCACACAGCGCGGTGGCATCGCTGGATCCAGGGACAAGGTAAGTAAAACTCCCTGTACATCCAGCGAGGCGAGCCCGAGTCTGACTCGGGGTTACCGATCCTTGCCCAAAAATCTCACCCCGAGTCAGACTCGGGAACACCGCCCAGGAGGTTAAGCAAACAAAACATCTGCATGACCAAACCACTAACTTAACTCATGTCAGTTCCTGTCATTTTTGTTTTTCTGTCAGCAATCAGCCTTTTCATCCAGCAGCAGGCTCCTACAGTAGAATGAAAGAGAAAGAGAGACCTGAGCATTAGTTAGCTCAATTATACAGTATAAAGGCCTGTGGACAGTTGAGACTAATAATGAGGTCTGGATAAAAGGTAGGATGTAGACTTAAGAATGGAGGTTAGAGACAAATAGGTTACATGGTCATTAAACTGATATTTAAAGTGATTCTAAAGCCAAAACATTTTTAATCTAAAGCCCTGTACAGTTTTCCCGGCGGTAAAAAGTCTGCCGTGAAAACCTAGGGGAAAGCCGAGAACCCGGCAGGAAAACTGGCATGGAGCATTGGCCGGGAATCCCAGCCGTGTGTGTTCTCCATGGGCACTGCCTCGCAGTGTTTCCCATAGAGTATTAGTAAATCTGGAGGCAAAAAAGCCTGCGGGAATCCCGACGGGAAAATAGAGAGCAGGTTCTCTATTCTCCCATTGGGATTCCCGTCTGTTTTCCTGACGGGAAAACTGCTAGAAAGCATGCACACATCCTGTTTTCCCGGCCAAAAGCTCTCTCGGCAGTTTTCCTGGCACAAAAACTGGTCGTGTGTACAGGGCTTAATGCTGCTTTCACACTGGAGCCACAGCGTGTTAGTGGTAAAGCGTTGCTAGTTTTCGCAGCGCTTTACTGTCGTTTTAGCTAGCAGCTGCTAGCGGGGCACTTGTAATCCCTGCTAGCACCAAAAGAAAGGGTTAAAACAGCCCATGTTGCAGTGCTTCTGAAGCCCTTTTCAGGCGCTTTGAAATCACTGCTCATGCAGTCCAATAGGCAGGGGCGGTTTAGGAGCGCTGTATACAGCGCTTCCAAACTGTCCCATAGATGCTGCTTGCAGGACTTTTTGTAATGTCCTGGAAGCGCACCGCCCCAGTGTGAAAGCACTCAGGCTTTCACACTGGGGAGGCGACTTTCAGGTGCTTTACAGGCGATATTTATAGCGCTAAAATGCCCAAAAACCACCTTCAGTGTGAAAGTGGTCTTAATGCATTCCCTGCATTAAGATAAAACATTTTTTATAGCTTTAGCTGCTTTCACACTGGGGTGGTAGGTCCGTTAGCGGTAAAGCCACGCTAGTTTTGGTGGTACTTTACTGCTGTTTTTCGGCTGCTAGTGGGGTGCATTTAACCCCCTGCTAGCAGCCAAAGAAGAATGTCTCCCCAGTGTGAGAGCCCGAGTGCTTTTACACTGAAGCCTCGTACACACGACCGAGTTTCTCGGCAAAAACCAGCAAGAAACTTGCTGGGAGATATTTTTTGGCCGAGGAAACCAGTCGTGTGTACATTTTCGTCGAGGAAACTGTCGAGAAACTCGACGAGCCAAAAAGAGAGCAAGTTCTCTATTTCCTTAACGGGAATGGAGAAAATTGTCTCGTCGAGTTCCTCGGGAACTCGACGAGGAAAACGATGTGTTTCGCTCGTCGAGTTCCTCGGTCGTGTGTACGAGGCTTCAGGCGGTGTTCTTGCCAGATGGGAAAAAAAGTTCTGCAAGAAACATTTTGTGTTATGTTAAAAAATCTAAATGGAACTCAAATAACTCAAATATAAATGTAAGTTGAACATACCTGAAAGAATGCTGCATTTGCCTATCTACACAAATATCTAAGACCTAATACAGGCTGTCAGCTGCTGCATGAAATCTTCTATGTGATTTTTTTTCCACGAACAGCAAGTGGCTGTTCTGTTTAGCACGATGTTTCGTTTTTCATATTTGCGCACAACTCCATGTCTGCTAAATATAAATGACTCTTCAGCTGACCTTCATCGGGCAAGCAGTTGCTATTGTCATAATTCTTATCTTTTCCCCATTGCTTTGCTTTCCCATAAAAATCACAGTGCTTGCACACCTCTTTTTTCATCACATATCAACTAGTGGGGTGCAGATGCATTTCCTAATCGGAAAAGAAGCTACCATTTTCAGCTCTTCTTTCACATGATAAAAGTTGATGGTCCATGCCCCAGTCCCAGCTGGCAGAAGTTAATGTGACATGACAACATGCAGAGATTTCAGATTGGTCTGTGTGTGCTTAAAGGACAGAAAATTCTCTTGTCAGTCAGCTGCAAGTCACACATTAACTGTCAGCTCTTATGATTCCTTACATGTTATCTTATTCCTGCCGAGTTTACCATACCCCTGAGCAAATGCAAATATAAATAACTATAACCCTGTCTCTGTGAGGCGCATGAAGTGAAGATTTGGAATCTGCAGTTATCTTGGCAGGAAGATTGAACATTATTTTACCATTGTTCCTAATACTTTTTATATCGTAGTTGTATGCCAGTGTTAGTTTTATAAAGAATGTATTAGGATTACACAAAAAAAAGCTGTAAAAAAAGGCTGTACATACCTTATAATCTATATTTGCAATCCGGCTTCCGGGTACTTCTCCCGCGGGAGTAGGCATTTCCAAGCTGAGTCGCAATGTAATCTGGGCGTTCGCCCAGATGATTGATGTCTATCAGAAAATGTTCCCCCGGAGGATAAGGCCCCGCCCCCCCCATATTGCGTAGGCAACATGTAAAGGGGCGAGTCGGCTCTACACAGCACCTGCGCACCGACTAGGAGCCGTGTAGAACTGACTGCACAGGCGCCGTATAGAGCCGACTCGCAGCTTTACCTGTTCGGCTCCTTTCGGAAACTCCGTGGCGCGCCTACGCAATACGGGGGGCGGGGCCTTATCCGCCGGGAGGAACATTTTCTGATAGACATCAATCATCTGGGTGAACGCCCAGATTACATTGCGGCTCAGCTTGGAAATGCCTACTCCCGCGGGAGAAGTATCCGGAAGCCGGATTGCAAATATAGATTAAAAGGTATGTACAGCCTAAAAAAAAAAAAAAAAGTGCAGACTGTACATGCTGGTAGTATAAAGAATTTGGTCTTATATAAATGTTATTTGGGTGAACCTCCGCTTTAAGGCTGGGTTCACACTATTGTGATTTAGATGAGGCTTTCCCCGCATCCAATTCAGGAGATTGTGATCCGCTCTCTACGGAGCCAATTCGCACATCTCTGGAGCGGCCCCGGTACAAATTGCACAGGAGCCTGAATTCAGCCAAAAATTCTTTCTAAAATCGGACCTGAAACAGTGAACAGGGACACACTGGACCCCTGCTGTGAGCCGCTCTGTGTGGCAGTGTAAACCCAGCCTAAAGCAGTATTAAAGTAGAACTAATGGAAACTTATTATTATTTTTTTTCATTTTGGATAGATAAATGAGGGTAGTAACCCCTGTAATGTTTAATTTTTGCATCTATGTCTCATTGGGGATATTTCCTTTAATCACTCGACCTCCGAAACACTTGACTAGGCCATTTTTTGCCAAACGAAACTACGTTACTTAACCGCTTGCCGACCGCCGCGCGCACTTTTATGTCGACAGAATGGCACAGCGGGACAAATGGGCGTATATATACATGCCCTTTAATTTGCCGGCCGTGCGTGTCGTGATGTCCGTGACCGTGCCTGTGGGACCCTCAGACTTTATGTCCGCCGGTGTCCCGCAATATGGTCACAGAGCTGCAGAACAGGGAGAGGCAAGTGTAAACATGCGTCTCCCATTCTTTCTAGTGACACTGTCACTGATCGAATGTTCCCTGTCATCGGGAACAGCGATCAGTGACGTGTCACACACAGCCCACCCCCTACAGTTAGAAGCACTCCCTAGGTCACACTTAACCCCTTCAGCTCCCCCTACAGGTTAACCCCTTCACTGCCAGTGTTATTTTTACAGTTATCAGTGCATTGTTATAGCACTGATCGCTGTAAAAATGACAATGGTCTCAAAATGGTGTCAAAAGTGTCCGCCATAAAGTCGCAGTCATGATAAAAATCGCTGGTCGTAGCCATTACCAGTGAAGAAAAAATTATTAATAAAAATGCCATAAACTATTCCCTATTTTGTAGACACTATAACTTTTGTGCAAACCAATCAATAAACGCTTATTGCAATTTTTTTGTACCAAAAATATGTAGAAGAATACGTATCGGCCTAAACTGAGGAAAAAAAACGTTTTTATATATATTTTTGGGGGATATTTATTATAGCAAAAAGTTTTTTTTTTTTTTTTTTAAATTGTCGTTTTTTTTTTTTGTTTATAGCGCAAAAAATAAAAACCGCAGAGGTGATCAAATACCACTAAAAGAAAGCTCTTTTTGTGGGAAAAAAAGGACATAACTTTGGTTTGGGAGCCACATCACATGACCGCGCAATTGTCAGTTAAAGCGACGCAGTGCCGAATCGCAAAAAGTGACCTGGTCTTTGGCCAGCGAAATGGTCCGGGGCTGAAGTGGTTAAACTGACAATTGTTTGGTTGTGCGAACCTGTACTCAAATCAAATGTATTTTTTTCCCCCCACAAATAGAGGTTTCTTTTGGTGGTATTTGATCACCACTGCATTTTTTTTTTTTTTTTTTTTTATGTAAACAAGACCGACAACTTTGAAAAAAAAATATATATATATATATTTATGAAAAATTTAAACAATCAAATTTTTTCATAAATTTAGGTCAGTATGAATTCTGCTACATGTATTTGGTAACAAAAAATCCCAATAATGTATATTCATTGGTTTCCGCAAACATTAAAGCATTTACAAACTTTGGAATATATTGATGCAGTTTTTATTTATATATATTTTTTATACTAGTTTTAGCAGCGATTGGCGACTTATAGTGGGACTGCAACATTGTGGTGGACATACTGACACTAACTGACATGTTTGACACTTTGTGGGAACCAGTGACACTAACTAAAAAAATACACTGTTACAAGTCTTACCACAGATTATCAATTGGATTTAGGTCTGGATTGCGACTGCTTTGATCTAAACCATGGGTAGGCAATCTGGGGCCCTCCAGCTGTTGTGGAACTACATTTCTCATGAAGCTTTGCAAGGCTGGCAGTTACAATTACTCCCAGAGGCATGATGGGACTTGTAGTTCTGCAACAGCGGGAGGGTCCCAGGATGCCTACCCCTGCTCTAAACCATTCTATTGTCTATTGCTCTGGCTGTATGTTTAGGGTTGTTGTCCTGCTGGAAGGTGAACCTCCGCCCCAGTCTAATATTGCCCTGTATTTGGCGCCATCCATTTCCCATCAACTCTGACCAGCTTCCCTGTACCTGCTGAAGAAAAGAATATCCACAGCATGATGCTGCCACCACCATCTTTCACGGTGGGGATGGTGTGTTCAGGGTGATGTGCAGTGTTAGTTTTCCGACACCTATAGCATTTTTGCTTTTATGCCTTTTTGGTCTCATCTGACCAGAGCACCTTCTTTCACATGTTTGCTGTGTCCCCCACATGGCTTCTTGCAAACTGCAAACGAGACCTCTTTTGGCTTTCTTTCAACAATGGCTCCCTTCTTTCCACTCTTCCATAAAGGCCAGATTTGTGGTGTCCACAACTAATAGTTGTCCTGTGGACAATTCCCTTACCTGAGCTGTGGCTCTCTGCAGCTCCTCCAGAATTACCATGGCCTCTTGGCTGCTTCTCTGATTATTGCTCTCCTAGGTAGATGGCCAAGTCTTGGTAGGTTTGCAGTTGTGCCTAAGGCCGAGTACTCACGAGCAAACATGTCCGTTCGAAATGTCCGACGGGCTGTTTCCGGCGTACAAGGCTGTTTTTTCATTTGGCCCGCTGGCTTGTACACACCAGCGGACGATATTTCCCTGCGGACCTGAACGCGTGCACGTAATCCACGTTTGACGTCACTATAAAGGGAAAGGCCAAAGTCAATGGCGACGCCCTCTGTTCCGCTTTTGCTAGTTACGGCTTTGCTCGTGTTAGTGAAGGTTTGGTTAGAGCTGATTCGCGCTTCTCGGTCTCCAGGCTTTAGCAGGTAGTATTTTCTCGTTCAGTGCGTGTGCTTGTGGGTACGTAGTTGGCATTCGGGTACAGGCGTGCAGTTCGTTCTGCTTAGCAGATTCGTACTGTGCGTTCGTATCTGTGTGTCGTGCGTTCTTTGCAGGTACCGCTGGATTTGATTGTGCTTTCTGTTGGAGTGTGTTCTTGACTGACCAGCCGGCCGGTTTGAAGCCATGATGGAGCAGCAGCGTCAATTTTCGCGAGTTGGTGCTGTTTATGGGATGGCTGCTGGATATGTTCATTATTCCAGTACTTTGGCCAGAAACAGGGGGCGGAGGCGTTTCTGGACCAAGAATTGGTTGCGCCAGCGTGACCAGTTCTCACATATGCCTCTGCTTAGGGAAATCCAGGAGAATAATCCTAATGATTATAGGAATTTTCTCCGCATGACGGACCCCGTATTCAACAGTCTGCTGGATCTTCTGTCCCCCTATATCATGAGGCAGGACACTGTGATGCGCCAAGCCATCACGGCCGAGCAGAGGCTTATTGCCACGTTGCGGTACCTGGCGACTGGGAGGAGCCTGCAGGACCTCAAGTTCTCGACAGGCATCTCTCCGCAGGCGCTTGGGGTCATCATACCGGACACGTGTGCTGCCATCATTAAAGTTATGCACGAGGAGTATATGAAGGTAAGTTTCCTCATTTTAACCTCACAATGTGTCTTTAATAATGTGGCAAACTAACTTTTTATTTTATTTCCCAGATATGCTGTGTGTTTAACTAACGTTCCCTTTTCTCACTATGCATGTTGATATCAGCTTTTACATGTTCTTTTTATTTTGGCCTACCTGCATATTTTGATCTTACCCAATATTAACCTGTCCAGCATGCTATCTTCGGGCCAACCCCCACCATGCCACTTTTTTTTTTTTTTTTCTAAAAACAGTTTTAACACCCCCCACCCCCCCTTCAAAGTGTTTTTGTCCCCATCAGAGGGCTGTGGAGTCTCTTCTTAATTAAGTGGGCCTATATATTTGTGCCCCGAAATTCTCCCTTCATAATTTGCAAATGCTATTTTAAAAATGTAAAGTTGCACAAGGATGCTTGTAGGATTCTGTTTGCAATGTTTATGTGCCAAAGTACTAAATCTCTTTTTTTGTTTGTCCCCACAGCTACCCTCCACACCACAGGAATGGCAGTCTGTGGCTTCCCAATTTGCCGAGCGGTGGGATTTTCCTAACTGCGGTGGAGCAATAGATGGGAAACACGTCCGCATTGTGCCCCCACCCCACTCGGGGTCCTACTATTATAACTACAAGGGTTATCATAGTATTGTGTTGATGGCGGTGGTATCGGCACAGTATGAGTTTCTATATGTGGACGTGGGGAAGAACGGCCGGATGTCAGATGGGGGAGTGTTCGCACGGACTGATTTCTATGATCGTCTCCAAACTGGTGGTCTGGCATTGCCACCAGATGAAGATAATGTGGAAGGACTTCCGTTTGTGTTCCTAGCGGACGAGGCTTTCGGCCTTGGACCTCACCTAATGCGGCCTTTTCCCCAGAGGACCCTCACCTTAGAGAGGAGTGTGTTCAATTTTCGGTTGTCCAGGGCTCGGAGGGTAGTCGAGAATGCCTTTGGGATCCTCAGCAACCGGTTCCGCCTGTTCCTGACATCGATACATTTGGCGGAATATAAATTGAACACCGTTATATTTGCCTGCTGCATTTTGCACAATTTTCTACGCAGGCACTCCCAGACGTACCTAGCCTCCATGGGCTCTGAGGCAGGACTACCCTCAGAGAACATTCCTGGCCTGGACACTGGTCGCGCTGGCTTGGCCCCCCAATCTGCTCGTGAGGTACGCGACAAATATGTTGAGTACTTCATGGGTCGGGGGGCCATTGCTATGCCAGATCATATTTCTTTCTAATTCGGCCCCCAAAGAAAGGAATATTCTCACAACTAATAAATAATTAGACCATTGGACTTTATACAGTTGTTTGTCATTACTGCTTTTTCTCTATTTTTCTGTCTTCCAGGTTATCTCCAAAAATAGTGCACTTCTAGTGCCAGATTTACTTACTCAGATGTATAAACTAACCACATTTGCACATTATTCACTCATCTACTAACTGGGTATTCAGTCTAGAAATAAGAAGCCACTCATTTTTCTGCTTTTGATGTCTCATATTTATTTTTTTAGTTTATTCATTTTTTAACAAGAAATGTGTATTTTTAGGCAGAAAACATTTCCTGCAAATTCTTGAGACAAAATATTGGCTTTTAATTATTTATTTTTTTGTCTTTATTGACAGTGATTATCAATAATAATGATCGAAACACAATGTAAGAATAATTTCACTAAAACTATACGCAAGAATTTTTGGGCTTGTCATTTGTTTGTGTCTAATTTTTTCAACAAGATTTTAACACAACACAAAAATTTTAGGATTTTTTACCAAAATTAGTTAACTTCTTTCTTTAGGTGAGATTTATTGTTCGTTTTGTGATCTGAAACTGGAAACATTTACAAACCAAAAAAGATCAACACCAAACAAAAATTAAAAACAATAACAGCAGTCAGTCATATGGATGGTGTGCTTTCACACTGGAACACGCCAAAATTTCTAAATGCACACATTCAGTGCAAACTCGCCAAATGTCATTGGTTAAACAGACAAATGGCCACATGTGCTATCTGACATCATGGGTGATCAATGTCTGTGTTTTGTGGGAGCAAACCCTTCCTCTCAACTACTTGAGGATCGAGGAGGGGTTTGTACCCACAAAGCACAGACAATAGATAGTCTGTGATGGCAGCTAGCACATATTGGCACACTGTGTGTGCATTTAGAAATTTTGGCGTATTCTAAAGTACAAAAATTAAAAAGGGTTTTGTGGGCGGGGGATGGGCGGGGGATGGGCTTCTGTGGTTCAGTCTTTGACACGGCCCATCATGTCCATGATATTTTTGTAATTTTGGTTGATGACTAGCATCCTTTGTCGCATGTTCTCCATTTCCGTGCTACACTCTGAAATGACATTTCGCACATTCTGCTCCATGACTAGCATCCTTTCCTGCATAATGTCCATTTCCGTGCTGCACTCCATTAGTTGCTGTATAATGATAGAAGCACTTGCGCGTGAAAAATGTGCTACTCCATCTTGATCCCCTAAAAAGAAACAAATTGGCATTCAAAATATGTAAATAATTTCCAGCCTATCTGCATATGTTTGGCCCTATTAATATAGGGGTGACACTGACCTGATGGCCTGATAATTTCCACATCCCCAATTTCTTCATCTTCTATCACTCCTCCTTCTTCCACCACCTCCCCATCATCTTCTATCACTCCTCCTTCTTCCACCACCTCCCCATCATCTTCGACTCCTCCTTCATCCATCAATCCACCTTCTTGCAATTCGCCAAATTGTTCTTCCGCCACTTGCCCTTCATCTGATATAAATTCTAAGTCCAAAATAACTTCTTCCTCCTCTCTTCCTTCCTCCTTTCTTCCTTCCTCTTCTCCTTCCACATCCTCTTCTCCTTCCACATCCTCTTCTCCTTCCACATCCTCTTCTCCTTCCACATCCTCTTCTCCTTCCACATCCTCTTCTCCTTCCACATCCTCTTCTCCTTCCACATCCTCTTCTCCTTCCACATCCTCCTCTCTTCCTTCCCCAGCCTCCTCCTGCTCAACATGTGGAGGTGTTTGATTTTCCGGGTGTCTGGCCCTCTCTGCCTCCTCCAATTGCTGGCGTCTTCTTTCCCCTATAAGAAATAATAAAAAACAAAAGGTATACTCATCAGCACACAGATATTGGATATCATAAATCGCACACATTGCATAGACGATACATTTATGATGATTTTTGGTTGTTTATTCTTTCAGCAATCCTCCATTTTTGGCGTAGTTCTAGGCCAAGCTCTGATCCTGCCCCTTTTTTGCAAAGAAGTGACACAAATGGATGTCACCCCAAAACATTAATTCTCGTCGACCCTCCAAATAAATATACTTAGATTTTTGAGACACAGGTGCTTTGCATTTCAAGATGTTAAAACATCAGCTTTATTTGCATTTTGGAGAATGAATCTTGTTTGCCTGTCACATTCACTCAATTTAATTTCTGTGATTTTGCTAGTCAACAATGTTGGAAAACCAAGTTTGGGGCCAGTCAGCCATGTCCAGGTGTGTTGTTCCTGGAGTAACGTCACATTTTTGCTAAACAATGTCATATTACGCGTGTTTACTATTTCACCAAATTTGTTTAAGGTTGTTATTTTACATAAACACAATACAGTATCTACACGTGTTCAAAAGTACAAGCAGGCCAAGGAGGCAGATGTGAAAAAATACATGTCAACACATTATTGCAGACATTTCCCCCCCCCCCCTTAAATAATATGGACTTACTTTTACGCAGAATTTTTAGTATCTTCTTCATGTGATGTGGCTCCCTCAATTTTAAATCGGACCAACGCTTCCGTAGTTGCTCCTTTGACCTGGTGACACCAAACATTCTCCTCATTCTCCTTGCCACCTTGTCCATTATGTGTGACTTCCTACGGTTCGGTGTTTTGTAGGGCCCACATTCACCATCATAATCCTTCCTCCTCATGATGTAAACCAACTCCACCATTTCTTCGAACGCCATATTAGTGGCTTTATATCTTTTAGGCCTGGATCGGGACGGTCCAGCCTCTGTCCCTTCACTTGCGCCATGAGAGCTCCGTGCCCGCTCGTGTGACATCGCCATCTTTCCTTCCCACAGAGATTAGGGGCGTGGAAACGAGGAAATGTCCCGTCAGGGGCGGAGATGAGGGCGGGGATTATTGCATATGCGGAGTGTCGCGAATGCCAACAACGTATTGACGTACGTTACGCGGAGAATATTCGCGCGATTCCAGAACCTACACAGTTAACGCCATATTTACTTTTTCAATTGATTAGGGGCATGGCAAAGGTGACGAGGGCGGCGTTTCATACATACGCGGAGTGTATAAAAGGCGCTTGACGTGATTACGTAGGTTACGTGTTAATTCAGCGAGCGGAAGAAACGAGGATTGTGAGAGAGGCAGGTAAGAAATTTAAACATGGGATCAGCAGCGGGCTCTAAAATGTAGAGCAATGGGATGGGGGTTTGGTCTGTTGGTTGCACAGTTTTATTAAGCTATTATGTCTCTTGGATACCAGAATGTGATTTTCATACCCAAATGCTTTTGTAGACATCACAAAATAGAGAGATCAAAAATGCTGTGACTCATTATCAATTATGTAGGGTGTATTCAGATCAGGCCAAGTATTGTTCTGTGTTGGTTGGACAGAGGTCATTAGGAAGTTTCTTTCATGTAATCAATGCTGAGGGGCAGGATATCTACACATGCAATAGTGGCTTGATGAATGCTGTCATTTGTAATAATTGTGTATGGTTGTAGATTTATATTATTTCCTGCAATGTAACCAAAGGGGCGGCATGTATAAAAAAAATGTTATCTAAAACCAACCAATGGGGCAGAGCTGGCCAGCATTTTCTAAACAAGAGACACTGTGTTTGTATTTCTATATAGGTACTACTTTTTAAACAACATATTCTATCAATGTAAATGCTGAGGCTTTTTTTAATTGTGTTTTTGGTTTCTTTTTATTTTTTCAATCTAGAAAAAAAAAGAGTAAATCCTAATTTCACAATGGATCTCCTGCAGAGCCAAGACATTATCCAGCATTTGCTGGATAAATTCAGGGAAATGCCCATCCTGTGGGATTCAAAGCAGGACCATTATCATAACAAGGACGTACGAGCGGCAGCACTTGAACAGCTAGCAGCATACATGAGGACATGGGTGCCAGAATGCAGTGCCAACATGGTGAAGGATAAACTTGCCAACCTCAGGGGCACATATAGGAGAGCGTACAAAGCTCACCAAAAGCAGCTAAGATCTGGAGCAGCAGCAAGACCACCAAAGGAACCCAAGCTGTGGTATTACAACCAGATGTCATTTTTGCGGGATCAACTGGAAGGCAGGGCATCAATGTCAAGTCTGAATCCCAACCTTTCCTCCACGCTACCTCCCAGCGGGACTTCCCCAGATCACCACAGCCCTGCAGAGTCGGATGAAGAGGGCCTGGCTGACAGAGAGGCAGATCTGCGCCTCTACGATGATGAGGTATAGTAGTTTCATAACTAGTTATGTAATAATCTTAATTATTGTTTGATTCTTGACTTGATATTGGTTAATAAAATACAAGCTGGGAAGTAAAAATCTAAAATCGTGGGCAAACAAATAGGTGTCAGGGATGACAACTGCAGGGGTCAGAGGGTGAGTCTGTTTTCAAGTTTAAATTCAAGGCAAAAAATAAGATTCAAGCATGAAAATGTGAGTGAGTATATTCCTAAATATATTACAACATGTCCCTTTTTTTTACACAGGAAGAAGAGACCAGCCAGGAGGTGGCAGATCCTCTCCTCACTGTCAGCCAGGACGAAGGGGTCAGTGGCAGCCAGGAGGAGGCCGGGCCCAGTGGCGTTCAGCAGCTCCCCAGGACAAGCACCACCAGCCAGGCTCCTCCCCTTTATATTAGGCCACCAGGCCGTAAGAAGAAATTGGGGGCAGTGGAGGAAGCCAGCCTGAAAATGATTCAGGAGGCGAGTGCCATCATGAGGGCCCCCCTCAACCCCACTGAGGCCTACAGTGCCTCCGTGGCACATGACCTCAATAAAGGCACGGAGGAGCAGAGGCAATTGGCCAAGGGCATCATCAACCAGGCCCTTTGGTGGATGCAGAGGGAGCTGCTGACCCCAGACACTGGGCTATGTGACCCGGCCCGGCTTGCTGAACACCATTCTCCTGCTGCCACATCATCCCCACCTGCAAGGGCCCAGGGAAGACCCGCTGGAAGGCAGCCTGGAAGGAAGGTTGCAAGGAAGAGGAGACGTTGATGCCCTGCCTTCCATTTGATCCCCCACAAATGGCATCTTGTTTGGACTACCACAGCTTGGGTTCCTTTGGTTATGTGCTGCTGCTTCAGATTTTATTTTGTGTGCTTCCTGAGGTTGGCTAGTTTATCCTTCACCATGTTTGAAATGCAAGTTTGCATGTATGTTGCTAGCTGTTCAAGTGCTGCCATTCTGTTTTTGATCCTTTTTATAATTTGCTCAAATAAAAGCCTTTTTGTTGATTTGAAAAACGTGCCTATTGTTTGTAATACTGTGGGTATTATTTTAGGCATCAAACATTACAAACAAATAAAATGTTTAATCTAAACTATTCACTAACTCATGTGGGGGGGGGGTCATTTGGTGTGCCAACATGGTAGACAATTTAAACAACCTTCAAAAAAATCATGTTAAATATACAAACAAAAGCTAAATCAAAACTATTTCCTATTAAAATATTCTAAATGGTGACATAACTATAAACACCTAAAGAAAGTGGGAAAGATAACCATTAAACATTAAAAGCAAAAAATTTGAAATGTGGAGGACCACTAAAAATATGATACGTCGGGCCAATAAAAGTTTGCAAAAATCTTACTACATCACAGCTAACAAATGTCACTTTTCAGTATGGAACAACTCAGTTGAAATAACATGAGCTAAATAACTGATTAGTTATAGCAAGAGAAGAATGAATAAAACGACGGCATCAAGCATTGGTTATTGTGTGTTTTGCTTCAGTGTTCTATTGCTAGAATTAATCTTTCTATTGACGAATGTGCCATATCCCAAACAAACGTGAGTTTTACCTGAACGAGCGCTCCCGTGGCCTCATTTAGTCTGAGCATGCGCGGGGTTTTTGTACGTTGGTTTTGTGTACTCACCACCAAACATGTACGTTCGGACAGGATTTGAGCGGACGGTTTTAAAACAAGTTTGGAAATAAATGTCTGCTGAAAAACGGCCCGGCGGGCAAATGTACGGTGAAATTCTGTACGCTCGTAACTACACACGACCAAACATGTATGCTGAAACTGGTCCGCGGGCCAGTTTCAGCAAACATGTTTGGTCGTGAGTATGGGGCCATACTCTTTCCATTTTTGGATGATGAATTGAACAGTGCTCCATGAGATGTTCAAAGCTTGGGATATTTTTTTATACCTTAACGGTGAAGGAGCGGTGTGTATACCGCTCCTCCACCGCTCCTTCCCATTGAAAGTAATGGAAAACCGCGGCTATACCGCCGGCAATGCGTCTCTGCAGAGGGGCATTGCGGGCGGTATTAACCCTTTTTCGGCCGCTAGTGGGGGGTAAAACCGCACCGCTAGCGGAAGAATGCTGCCGCAATTCCGACAGTAAAGCGTCACTAATAATAGTGGCGCTTTACCGCCACTGCACCTCCCGCCCCAGTGTGAAAGGGGCCTTAGATGTGGCTGTATTAGCTTTTTTTGTAATTTTTTCCTTCCTTTTTTACCCAGTAATTGTGCAAGTAACACACTTTCTATCCCCACTCTGGATGGAGGAGCAACAGAGACATCATTGAAAAGCATCATTGTCCATCTGGGGAGACTGTAGTGTTAGTTACAAAAGCAGATTTAGATGGATATGTCTTACAAATTAAAGCAGAACTGCAACTAAAAGCAGATACAGCAACAAACGTACCTTTGCGATAAACTGCCCTTTTGCTTATAAACCGGCAGCCTCTTAGTGTTGCCTATGTCATTCATACAACAGGTAGACTGGTATGCATTTTAACTTGCACCACAAAAAAGAACATTTGTTTTTAATGTATTAGTTTGCAATATTTGTGCACCCCACAGCCTTAAAATCTAAAATAAATATGCATCACTTTTTTTCAAGGAATTTTCAGTCTGATGACGTGACGTTGCCATTTTCTTCCTTCAGCGATAGGCAGCTTCTAAATGGTGCAGCGTGGTACCACAGAACAACTGTTTGATAGTGCAGAAAGCCAAAACCAAAGAAAACCAAGAAGGAATAAAATGTATATTAGCTGGGATTTCTTTATATCCTTGTTAAAGCCCCACCTCCCTGGGGCTCTTTTTAGTATTTTATATAAATGAAAAGAGTTTGCAGTCTTTGCAGTCACTTTATTCCCTTACATTTAATCAGTGTTGTAGCTGTTGATGCTATGAGAGAGAGTTACTAAAACAGGTGCACGCAGAGCCGGATTAAGAACATCATGAGCCTGGTGCTGAGGATTTTGGTGGGGCTTTTTATAAAAAAAATAACAGAAAATTTTAATGCAAACAATTTTTTGTTATAACATATTAAATTAAATAGAGAGAGAGAGAGAGAGAGAGAGA
Source organism: Rana temporaria (assembly GCF_905171775.1). Lineage (NCBI taxonomy): Eukaryota > Metazoa > Chordata > Amphibia > Anura > Ranidae > Rana > Rana temporaria. The sequence continues at coordinate 291,615,521 of NC_053490.1, forward strand.
GAGAGAGAGAGAGAGAGAGAGGATGCACATGAGAATGCGTGGGAATGACATCAACTCAGCCAGGCCAAGGTAATTTCCCCAAAAGGAAGACCGGGTGAAAAAGGGCCCGGAACCATAGATGATAGGAGATGCATTTTGACCAGTGGTTGGGTAGGTCTTCAGCTACCAACCCCCTCCCCCCACAATTTGGGGTCTCTGTGACCAATGGTCACCAAGCCACGACCCTCAAAGTCAATTGTTTTTGTTGTTTTTTTTTGTGATTTTTTTTTGGGCAAATGGGCCTATCTTAAGGTAAGGGGCCTGGAGCTCCAGCTCCAATAGCCCCTGTGTTAATCTGGCCCTGGGTGCACACAGAATCTGGTACAGCTGTGCTTGGTAGCCAATCACCCTCTAGGTTTTGTTTTCAAAGTTTAATTGAACAAGCTCCTTACAGTATATGTCCCAACAGTATGGCCCCGTACACACGGCCGAGGAACTCGACGTGCCAAACACATCGAGTTCCTCGGCCAGTTCAGCCCTGAAGCCGCCGAGGACCTCGGCGGGCAGAGAGCTCCCATAGAACAACGAGGAAATAGAGAACATGTTCTCTATTTCCTCGCCGAGGTCCTCGTCGGCTTCCTCGGCCGAAAGTGTACACACGGCCGGGTTTCTCGGCAGAATTCAGCCAGAAACTCGGTCGGAAGCTGAATTCTGCCGAGGAAACTGGTCGTGTGTACGGGGCCTATGAATCAGTCACTCTTTCTAATATGGCATATACAGGGTTCCCAGAGTCTGTGTGCTTTGGGGGGACTTGGACTTGAATCCAAAGTAACATTACTTCAAGGTCCCCAGGCATACACCTCGCAAAGAGTATTGTTCCCTTAAAATCCATGGCCCATGATCGGAAGGCAAGAGGCTAGCATTCAGTCCTCTACAAAAGCCTCTGTCCCGGCTAGGTCTGTCACAAGAGGCAAATTAGTAAAATGTCTTTTTGGCACTTTTGCATTTCAGTCATTTTTATACATATCACAATTGCAAAAAAACAAACCCGCTATAAAGAGGGTGTCATCTGAGTGTAATGTGATGATGTCATTATTCTTCACCGGCAAAGCCCATTGTCACTTTTGCACTTAAAAGAATAAAAATGTCAGTTGACAGCTTGGGCTCTATGCAGCATCTTTCATCCAGAAATAAACTAGCGCACAGATAGATGACATAGCTTGTTTTTAGCCAATTAATTGCTGCATTATCCATTTACATCATACTATACTGCAGATGTGCTATTTTTTTGTTTTTCATCATTTTAAGTACGTACAAAATAAAATGCAAATCCTCTGTTATAAATGCTCCGTCATGAACTCTATTATTGACACAGAAAATAACAAACATTGTGTTTCTGTATATCACATTTGCTTTGTTAGTTGAACAATAATCTCACCAATGTCAAAGCATGCCTCTAAAGTTACTGAAAGAAAATGTTGAGCTTGGAATGCTATGGGATTTGCAATAACATCATGTGACCCTTAACGTGTATATAACCCCAAAATAAATTTTTCAGTATTTCTTTTTTTTTTCCACAATAAAGTTTTATCGAAGTGAGATTTGTGCATAACAATTATACATATATTTTCTTTTTGATATTATGCTGTGCTGTACTATTCAGCAATCTTAACCAAATATGTTTTTGTGAATTCGCTACAAAATTTCCTACCTGGAGATTATCGCAGAAGTAGCACATTCTCTTGCAGCCTAACAATGCTAAGCTCTTGCTTCTCGATTATCAGCATTGTTATGGGTCTGCCATGTGAGCTTCTTTAGTTTGCTATTGGATTGCATATGCAGTTTATTTCATTGCCAACTGAAGAAGTTCACATGGCAGACTGACATCACTGTGATAATTGTGAAACAGTAGGTCAGATATGTCAGCCTGCAGCAGGATTTTCTGTAACTGGCAGGATCTCTAGACAGAGGCGTAACAACGACCTTCAGGGCCCTGGTGCAAGAAATCACAAAGAGCCCCCCTGACCCATTGGTCCCAAAGCCATTTCCTCTGGTCACGGGCATGCTGAAGGTTAGAATTGCATTTACTGACAATAATGTTGGATACTATTTTACTGCAACTTCTTCGGTGTGAATTGAGATTAGCTCCAAAAAATTTAGGGGCACTAAGGTGTGTAAACTGCTATTGTGTGTGCCTCAGGAAGTGTTGGGGGCTGAACCTGAGGCCCTCTGTAATTTTTTAAGTTGACCACTACTTGGGATGTGAATCCACCTGAACTATCCTGCCAAGAATCTGTCACTACAGAGCAGAACGTAAGCAATGGAGACATTGCCCTGCATTGTCACATATATATTTCCACCATGAATACATGTGGCTGCGGGACGGGCCATGCCTTTGCTGTCCACATTACCACCTTTTAGCAGAATAGCTCCAGGTTGTTTGAACTCATGTCTGAACACACCAGTGCTTATCCCGGAAACACCAATGCTGTAAAGGATAGGTTGGTTTAGTTCTGCTTTGAGAGTTAAGGGTTACAATAGGTGCAGGGCCGTTTGAAGAAATTTGGGGGCCCCAAGCAAAATGGGGGCCCCCAAGCACCCCCCTGCACACAAAGCCTACGTTACCGCTACATCAATGTTTTACGCCCATGTTCTTACTCCTCCCCCCCTCCCTAGTCCCTATGTTTTTCTATTCTCACCTCCCCTTCTTCCCTGTAGGCTGCCGCTGTAGCGTGGCCGAGCTCCTCTTCCTCCTGTCAGTCCGGTGTTCTATCATTATGGGTCCCCAGTCCCCTATCAGATAGTACCCGGGCCTGGTACCGCGCGGTACAGGAGATTCAGTTTCCTGTGTTCCCGGCCGGACTGAAAGGAAGTGAGCACTCAGTGTGCACTTCATGTCAGTCTGGCCGGGAACAGGAAACTGCTTCTCCTGTACCACGCGCGTTACCCGGCCAGACTGACAGGACTCCAGGAGGAAGGAAGAGGAGCTGGGCCACTCTACAGCCTGAAAAGGGGAAGTTGGGGGCCCCAGGCCAGCTTGGGGCCCCAAGCAATTGTTTGTTTTGCCTGTCCTGTAGCGACGGGCCTGAATAGGTGCATGGGAAGGGGATAAAATCTGTATGTCATACCCCGCTGACCCTGATCTGATGGTTCCTCCATGTCATACTGTCTTACCCAGTGACCCCAGTCTTCAATGTCACACCTAGTGATCTCAATTTCCTGTCCTGATATCCCCAATCACATGTTACAACCACTGCCCCAGATTCCCTGTCCTAGTAAACTTAATCCCATTTTACACACACTGCCCCAGATCCTCTCTCCTGGTGACCCCGGTCCCATCTTACACCGAGTGACCCTGATACCATGTCACACCCTATGAATTCTGATTTCCTGTCCTGGTGATCCCAATCCCATGTTACACCGGTGACCCCTAATTTCTTTTTTTTTGTTTCATAAAGTTTTATTAGGCATAAATATTGCAAAAGACAATGTAAATATACATTTTGTGTACAAAAAGAATATTGAACTCTATAGTACAGAAACTTTTAAAGGTCTGAACAGTACAATAAGAATGGTGCAAACGTTATGCATATGGAACAGTTTGAAGCTCGCTTGATGTGTTGGTATGAGACATAACTTCTTTAATTTGTGTACCAGTACCTAATTTCTTATCTGGCAACCCTGATCTCATGTTACACCTGCTGCCAGAAATCCCCTGTCCTGAGTGCACTCACAGGGCAGTATGAAGAGAATAACTTGCACTGCTTCCTCACTCACCTTGATCCTGCTGACCCCTTCACCAAAGAAGCTTTTCTCTTAGACAGCTGTGCTCAGCACAGCTCCGGCCGGCTTCTGGTGGAGAGAGAAATGGAAAATTAGCGGACTCCACATGTCCTTCTTCATCATCATCCTCATACCACTCCGGGACTCCAGAGCCCATAGTGGCCCCTGCGCTTCTACTTCCATTAAAGGTGCTGCCCTCCAGCGCCGGACTCTGGATCATGTTCAGCTCCCCTCTGCTCTCTGCTTAATATCGTCCCAGGGAAGTGAACGGCTACCTGCTATCATTGTTCAATTCAGTGCTGATAGTCACCTCCTGCCCGGGGATAAATCCACTCATCTCTAGCTGTAGAGGATCATCGAACATTCAGCACTCCTGCAGGCCTTCTTCCTGCCCCTTACCCCCCCCCCCTGTGGCGGAACCCCAGAGCCAGTCACGAGTTCGACCTTTGCGACCCTGGTACTTCTGCCACTGTAAGAAATGTTTAAAAAAGATTCACAAAAAATTATTTGATTAAGAGTACACAGTGAAGCATGATGCTAAACAAACTGAAAAAAAAAAGATATAAGGTTTGCATACACTTTGAGGGAATCAGTCACTGTTCTGTATGCACAACATGCAACAGCATATAGGGCTACCTAATATTCTCAATAGTTTATTTCTGTAACTTCAGAGCCTTGTCTTGACATTGGTAAGATTCATTTTAAATCATACTTCCATAAGTAATTTTACAATACGAAATGTTAGGAAACAAAATGTCACCTTGTTAGGATTTATATGTATTTTAACAGCCAGTATGTTGTAAACCAAAATAATAATAATGACCTTGGTAGCATACATTTACATTGTGTGAAGGTACTTCTGTATTCCTACATAAATCTGTACAAGTGCATCTGGCTTAAAGCAGTATTAAACCCAAAAGCAAACATTTATTATATTGCAGCTTACCAATTCTTGAATGTGATGGCTGCATTAATTTTCTTTTTTAGGCCCTCCTTCTTTTATAACTGCTTATAAAGTTTGAACTGGAGATTGGCTTCAATTTCAATTTGTCAGTGACAATAAATCTTCTAATACATTTAACACCCCCCTCCCCCAAGACTCGCACTGCTGCTGACTGCTGTGCCTCCCGTGGTAATTCCTCCAGAGTTGTGTCTCACTAATATAGAAGGTGTATTACTGGCCAGATCACCAGGTGAAAACAGAGGGAAAAAAGTCAAAGAAAAGAGAACTGTGCAGCTACCACATTTATTGATTGGTAGGCTGCAATATAATACATATTTTATTTTTCAGTTTAAACCGCTTTAAATGTTTTAACTTTAAGACTAGTGCAGTCACTCACTTCTTTTTAATCTTTAAGGCTGTGGTAGTGAAAATCTGATTCTGTGCACAATTTCCAGTTTCCTGAACCTTCTTGCCACTGGTTGTTCCATTTACGTTTTGGAAAATGTTGCAGGAGAAATTTCTTTGATAGGCTTTTCAGCCAAACCTGTATAGGAAATCTCTATACAGGCATACCCCACTTTTAAGTACACAATGGGGTTTATTTACTAAAGCTGGAAAGCGCAAAATCAGGCTCACTTCTGCATAGAAACTAATGTGCTTCTAACCCCAGCTTGTTCAATTAGGCTTTGGTAATAAAACCTGGAAGCTCATTGGTTTCTATGCAGAATTGAGACTGATTTTGTGCTTTCTAGCTTTTGTAAATAAACCCCATTGTGTACTTAAAAGTGGGGTATGCCTGTAATTAAAAGACTCCGGACATTCTTTAACTATGGATAGTGTGGAAAAGATTTAGAACATCATAGTATACTAGAAAAAGTGGCAGTAAATTTAGATATTGGGGTACAACATTCAAAAATCTATGCAAAAAATTATACAAGAACTGAGGAAAAAAGGACAAGTACAAACAACATCTAGATGTTGATGTACTGTCATAGATATTTTGTTATTGTATTATGTGTTAATTTTTTGTAGATATTGTGACCTCCACATCTCCTGAGGAAGTGGCCCTGTGCCGTGAAACATGTAGATACATTTCCAAAATAGAATCTTCTCCCATGTACTCATATGTATATATCTGACACTGAAAATGTATTGAGATATTGTCTAAAGCCCAAGCCACTTTAAGTCATTATATACTGTATATCTATATTGCCTGGAGACAATGTCACTACTAAATGAGACCCCCCTGAGGAGACATAATATATGTACATGTTTTTAATCATAGTTTGTCACAATAAAAATGCACAAGATTCGTTTTTGTTTGCAAAGTGAATTTTCTCAGCATTTACTAAGCCAAGGGCGAATTTCCTTGCAAAGTCTACAGCCAATTTGTCATTTATGAATCAATCCCAATTTCCCCCTTGACTACTTACATCTCCAATTAATGGCATGGACAGCATAAAAATACCTGACATTTTGGGGTTGCACAGGAAGTCAAGAGAGCTTAAATATGCCATCACCTAGGCAAAAACTGGAATCTGAGACCTCCTGAGATAAGTGCAATGATGGTTCAGTTGAATTTCCTCCATTAAGGGCCTCCTAATTGAGCATCATTTTTTAAATAGCTACAGACACATTTCCTTCACTGATAGGAATTTTTGTATTTGTAGTATATATCTTCTACTAAACATAAAAAAATGTATGTTCTTAGGGTGCTTTTCCAGCTTTGTAAAAATACAAATAAAATCTTTAATAACTATAATGTGTTTTGCGGTTCTAATAATGGGAGGGGTAATGACATTCATACAGATTTGTACCTTCTCTTGGAGTGTGTTAGCGAAGATAATTAGATCTATACATTTAGCAAAACCAGCGTCATTACCTCCAAATGAGGTACAGTTGCTCATCTGAGTACCTACAATTAAACCTCTATGTTGTCTCCTACCCTATTAGAATGCAATTATCCCGTTTGTACTACAAGCAGTGGATATTATCAGAGGAGAATGCAGTAGAATGCTTTATGTTCTTCTGACAATGAAATACTATGTGTCTGCTGGGTCACACTATAAACAGTTCTGTCTTCTTAATACCTTAATGTTGATGAGGTGGAAACACTTCATTCACTTTGTGATTCAGTGGCAAAGTATCCTAAGAAACAAATGGTCAGAATAAAAGGCAATATATAATTCTGGATAGAATCTTGATTAATTGGTTCATTAAATGCACAATGTTAACATCTGCCGAGATAAAGATAGCAGTAGAAGCCATTTGCATCCAGGAAGCATTTTACTGTGGCAACAGCAATCTTTTGCAAACTGTATAATGCCCAGTTTGGGTGCCCTAAACAGCAGTTGATTTTTCTTTATTTTTTGCCTTTTTAGCTCCTTCTATGCAATCATTGTAGCTAAACACAGATTTAAAGGATTTGCTTTTACAGGTCACTTTTGACGTGCTGTCCTTGTTAACATCATGTTTTTTGACCACACAGTTCCATTTACGCTGTATTAATAAAGAAAACCCAGGTCGCTGTTGCTTTTTTACAGAATAAATAGATGATAAAAATAGAGGTAGGGAAACTTCTTAAAATCCATTCTGCAGATGATTCATCACCACTATTCTATTCAGAACCTTCCTCATTACTCTGGACTGATTTCTACATCCTGCCCATCTCTACGTTATGCCCACCATAGGAATTTTTGTCATATTTGTCATGGTATTAGACACCTTACAGCCTTGCCCCATATTCTTAGAGTGGGTGCTGAAGTGACCATATGAATAACACAATCAGAACTTGATCCTTGTTGTTCAAAAAAATGTTGTGTTCAGTGATGACTTTGGGGTTTATTTACTAAAGGCAAAAAGGCTGTACACTTTGCAAAGAGCAGTTTCACTCTGATGGTTCAATTTCTCCAGAGCTTAGTAAATGAGGTAAATCATCATTCTGCAAAGAATACCCATTCACATGCAAGGAAAAAAATAAATAAAATTTGCTTGCACATGATTGGATGATGGAAGTCAACAGAGCTTTTGCCCATTTACTAAGCTCTAGAGCAGGGGTGTCAAACTCAATTTCATTGTGGGCCGCATCAGCATTATCATTGTCCTCCAAAGGGCCGGTTGTATCTGTAGGATTAAATGCCCAGCGCATCCCCTCCCCTTACATTAGATGTCAAGATACACCCCACCATCAGAAGTTGAGTCTCCCACTCTCCCTTACATCACAGTGCACTCCCCTTTTCTTATGTTGCTGCTGGGAAGAAGCTGGATGCATTGCTTGAAAGCAGAAAGAAGTGGTCTGAAGGAGGACCAGAGGAGGGCTGGAGCTCTCCTGCAGCTGCAGGAGAGGTGCGAGGGACACATGAAATGGCCAGGAGGGCTGGATTCTGCCTAAGGGCCTTGTGTTTGGAACCTGTGCTCTAGAGCAACTGCTCTTGCAGAGTGCAACTGCACGTTGCAAATTGCACAGTCTATAAGGCCACATTCACACCTGAGCGTAGGGTTTTCGGTCGTTTTTTCCGGCATTTTGTCGCACGTTTTGTCGCATGTATTCACACGTATTCGTGCATTTGCATACAGCATTGTCCAAAATTTTTGAACTTTGTCGTTTTTTGTTTTAGCCAATAGGAAAAATTATCATCTCTTTAATCACTTGTTTCTATGTTTGTAGATTTTTTTTATCTTCTTCCTGGGTGAATGTTCTATTTCACAGAACAGATTAAAGTGACAAAACGCCCGTAGAAACACTTGTTGTCCAAATCAGCCCGATTTGCGCAACAAAAAAGGGTCCAGAACTTGTTTGAGCTTCAGGCGTTCGGCTTCAGGAGTTTTGGAGTGTAGATGTGAACCATCTCCATTGAGAATAATGTATTTTTTCCCCTCTAGCGTTTTATAGCTTCAGGCATCAGGCTACAAAACGCTCATGTGTGAATGCAGCCTAAGTCTTTAGTAAATCAAGCCCTATGTCATTAATGCTCTAGTAAAAGATGTGCTGGTGCATGGATCATATAAGATTGGTCCCAGCAACACAAATATAGTACCTTACCGTTATTAAATGTAGAGTCTAACCATGAATTTGCATGTTACCACACCGGTTTAAATTGAGAACATGTTTTCTTTTAATGCAATCCTCCTTCCTTTTCCTCCTTATCATATTGCTTAGATTTCGTTTTTACTTTTTAACTCTGACTTGCTTTGATTTTAAAATAGGACTGCAGCCAGGAATGTATGACAATGAAAATGCCCATTCTTTTTCATCCACCCCTTAACAAGATACAAATCTTGTATCTTTTCCCTATGCACCACACATTTTGGGACACTCTGAAGTGACATTCAACTGCCCTTCTTGCATGCTTGGCTTGATGCTCTCCTTCTCAAGCAATCTGAGCCCTCACATGGTTTTCTCTCCTTCCATAATCAGCAGTGGAAACTAGGTTACAAAACTATTGACATGGCCAAGAGCCCATTTCCTCCAAGGCCAATGTAGTGACTACATCACCCCAGCATTGGTAAAATAAACATAGAAGCATATTGCAATGCTGAGAGGTAAAATATCAACTACAAGAGCACATGGACAATGAAAGCCTGTTAAATTTAGCATTACGTCAGAGAATGACTCAGGTTGTATAGAGAAAAGAAGCCTTAACCACTTCCCCACCGCGCCATAGACAAAAGACGTCTACAGCGCGGTGGAGTTATTCTGGGACGTCCTCCCAGAATCCTCCCAGAATCCTTCACTCGCGCGCCCCCTGGGGCGTGCTCCCGGAATCATCTGTGAGCGCCGGGTCTAGAAGACCTGGCGCATCACAGATCTCGTTAAATTGCCGCTGATAGCGGCCATTTACTACGTGATCGCTCCGTCAAATGACGGAGCGATCACTTGTAAACAAACCGGCGTCATGTCATGACGCCGGTTCCTCCCTCTCCTCTCTGTACCGATCGGTACAGTGTGAGAGGAGAGGGGGGAGAGCGGAAGCAGCAGCAGCTGCTGTGGGCTGGATCTGTGACAAATGCAGTCACAGATCCAGCCATCCATCCCTCCCTGTGCAATACTCTGCAATAACACCAATACTCTGCAATACCCCCCATACTCTGCAATACCCCCCATACTCTGCAATACCCCCCATACTCTGCAATACCACCCATACTCTGCAATACCCCCCATACTCTGCAATACCCCCAATACTCTGCAATACCCCCAATACTCTGCAATACCCCCAATACTCTGCAATACCCCCAACACTCCGCAATACCTGCTAATATGACAGAAACAAGATTTTTTTTTTACAGAATTTTCAGTGTTTTTTCTTTTATAGCGCAAAAAAAAAAACACCCAGAGGTGATCAAATACCACCAAAAGAAAGCTCTATTTGTGGGGAAAAAAGGACAAAAATTTCAGATGGGCGCAATGTTGTATGACTGAGTTATTGTCATTCAAATTGTGAGAGCACCGAAAGCTGAAAATTGGTCTGGTTAGGAAGGGGGTTTAAGTGGCCAGTGGTCAAGAGGTTAATCTCATAGCATTTTAATAAGAAGAAATATTTAGATAAAAAAATGTATTTTACAGTCAAGACCCTCTTTAAGCTTCAGTGACAGCCACCAGTGATGCTTTCATTTACAGAAGCAATGTGGCTATGAGCAAATGGAGATTGAGATGATGACAATCTTGGACTCTGAGGAAAAATGATTGAAAAGAAGAAGGAAGATTGAGTGGCACTTGAACTGAGCTGGCTCAGAGGTACAGTATCAGATTCATCATCCTGCTGTGACTGCAAAGACAAAAAAGCAATTGAGTCAGCAATGTCAGCCAACTAGCATTCATGAATCTGTATGTTGATACTTGTTGTGACAAGTTCCTGAACTGCAGTGCTTTCTTCCTGCTTCTACTTTTTACCAACAGCTTTATTGAGAGATGAAGTAGCATTCATGTGTTTTTTCTCAATTACGATAAATGCCCTCTGTCATGTGCAAATGTCATGGGCAAATATTGTAAAACAAATACCTTGCTGCCCTTTAGAAAATGTGATGTTTGCATCCAAAAGTTTTTTGTCATTTCTGAATGTTCTTTGTTGTGAGCAAATGGCTCAGTTACTCCCGTTTCTTATTTCCCAATGTTACATATGTTTTTTTGGGGGTTTTTTTTGACAGGCGGTGTGGGATATTTAGTGGCTGATTGACTGGGACATTCAAAATAAATTTCAGCCCAATCATCTTAAACAAAAAATTGCAGTCATTAGGACATGTACAGAACAATCAGTAACCTATCCCTGTTTTACAAACTCTTAGGTAGATTCACAAAGAGTTAGGCCGGCATATCAGTAGATAAGCCTACCTAACTCTAAATCTACGCCAGCGTTTGTTTAAGCGTATGCTCAAACAGAGATACGCTTAAACAAAGCTAATATAGGCCGGCTTGCGCCGTTCTATCTTAGCTTGCAATGTTTCAGATGGCCGCAATGGCCGGCGTAGATTATGTAAATGAGGGGATACGCCGATTCACGAACGTACGCCAGGCCTACGCCGTCGAATTACGTTGTTTGCATAAGGCCTTAGGCGGCCTAAAGCTATTCCACCTATAAGGTGGAATAACAATGTTAAAGTACGGCCGCCGTTCCCGCCGCAAGGTTCGAAATGTTTGCGTCGTTTGCGTAAGTTGTCCGCGAATCGGGAGTTACGTCGTTTACGTCCACGTCGAAATCAATAGGCCCGTGTGGCGTACTTAGCCGCAATGCGCACTGGGAAATGTATTCGCCCGACGCATGCGCAGTGTCAAAAAACTTAAAAAAACGTGAGGTCAAGCCTCATTTCCATACAACACGCCCCCCTCCAAGCACTTTGAATTAGGCCCCCCTACGCCCGCTCGTTTTAGGCTACGCCATCGTAGATTAGCAGGTAAGTAGATTGTGAATCACTACTAGCCTAACTAATTTACGGCGGTTTAGCCTAAACAGGCTAGGCTAGGCCGCCCTAAAGTTAGGCCAATGTGTGTGAATCTACCTATCTGTTCCTACAACTCCCGTTTCCATTCTGCTTTCAACCCTTTTAACAAACAGATCCTAAAACTGGCCATAGTTACCATCTTCATAGTCTGCTATCAGTAACACTAAGGATGATAAGCGAGCATTAGACGCACTGCTTCTGACTAGTATTTTGTATTTTTCTTTGCAACATTGTTGATGCACTGAAGTATGAAGATGAGGAACAATGAGAAGCAATGTGGTAAATATTCTAAATAACCCAAAGAAATGTTCAATTTTGGTGAAACCAACAAATGGGCAAAATATACACTTGCTTTTATAAGGGGGTTGTGTCCTATGATAGTGCCCATTCTGCTTGATTTTTAAACATGTAGGGAAATGTCCTAGGGGTATCAAGGGCTACAAGATATCCTAGGGAAGCCTACCCCAACATGAAAACATCACACCAAAATCAACTTCTGGCCAGACCTTATATGCCAGAGTTTTTTTTTTATAAATCTTAGCTCGTGCAACTTACGTGATCAGGTCAAACAAAATAAATTTGCTCATCTAAAAGTAAAAGCTCTTAAAAAGAATACCCAGCTACTCTTTAAAATGTTTGCTGCTTATATAAAAAAAAATAGTATTTCTGAATGTGTATTAAAATGATTAAGGGTCATTGGCAAGATAGTGAAAATTATTTTTTATACCTTTAGAGCAGATACCTGTCGGCCCTGTAAGGGATTTAAAATGCTGGGAGGTGGGGTATGGCTTATGGTCATGTGACTGCTGTGATTGGCTCTCACAGCGGTCACCTTATTGGAAAGCTTCCAATCACAAGCAGCGAATAAGAGCTTTCTGTTAGCTGCTGGAAACACACAGGGCACGCATTCTAGGTACAAATCTATTGGTGCTATTGCAGGCAAATATGCGGCTGGTCGGCGCCGAGGCCCAGCCACTGAGAGGCCGCATATTTGCGTGCACTCTGCATTAAGAGGTTAAGTAAAAAGTTTGACAAATTTGACTAGGATCTTTTCAGACATTGTAAGTTATAACAAACTCTGGTAACTTTCTAAGACTATAAGACTTTTAGTCTTCATGAACTCCTGCAGGGTACAGAAAGTTTTCATACTTTCTTCTGTGTACTTGGCCCCTTACTGTAGCATTATTCCTGTCTCTGGTACTTAAAGTGTCACTAAACACACATTATAAAAAAAAAACTATCAATACATGGTTGTATTACATGCTGTTCTTACTCACCCAGTCACTATGCGATTTGTTATCTGTATTCTGCAAGGAACCTGGTTGATCCTGCTGTTCTCTATCTCCACCTTCTGTTCATATGCCCAATTCAGCTAGGGATTTTGCAATTGTGGTGGCAACTCTGCACATGCTCAGTTTTCAGTGAGTTTCTATGCTGAGCATTTCCCCCCTATCACATCTGAGCAGCCTATGTGACTATAGAGTCACACATGTAGGTGTATGCACAATGGTAAATGACAGCTCACTCCCTCCCTCCTTCTCCATGCCCACTAACTAACTAAACACAATGGGGGCGGGATAATACATGTGGATTAATCAAGGCTTCACCTCCCTTGTATTCTAAGACATAGGCTGGAGGGGTGTAACACAGCCTGTGACTGGCAGAAATCCATCAATGCCATGCTATTTCCACAAGTTAATAAAGATTTTATTTTAAATTTAAAACAGTTTATTGATATTAATTGTGATGTCACTCAGGATCCCCAGCTGGTTTGTTTATACTTATTATACTTAGCTGACAGCTACCTCCATACTCTTGCAGTTTTGTAAGGGATGATATACCTTAATAAATAACCAAAAAAGGGAAAACACAGTGTAGGGTTGCATACCAGGATTTTATCCAGGCATGCAACACAGGTGGACAGGCGAGGGAAAGCAACAAGCATGTAACCACCCCCCCCCCCCCCCCCCCAAACAATAACAGGCCACAATGATTATTATGTTGGCATTCAAAAAAGGATGAAAATTGTATTTTATGAAAAAAAATTAAATGTCAATTCTTCATGATACACAGAGCAGTAGAAAACAAAATGTTATCTGGTTAGAGTTTACATTAACTTTAGGGAAATCCTCCAACTGTTCTTTCGGGTCTTTTTAGACCTCCTACTCTAAATAATGAAAATACATTTCTATTACTGCATTTAAAAATGTAATCTACATAATGTGGTGGTGAATAATAAGTGAGTGGGGTAAAATTTGACAGGAATAGCCACCTTCACCTATCTGCCCCTATGCCATTTACAACAATTTACAAATATAAAACAGAACAGCTTACTGGTTACCCATATTTATGTAAATTATAATTTTCTATATTTATCATATCTAGTATCATCTATACATCATCAGACATAGGGGTTGATTTACTAAAGGCAAATAGACTGTGCACTTTTGAAAGTGCAGTTTCTTTCTTGGATCTTGGTCAATGAAAAACTGACCAGCATCCTTAAAGATAAACAGACCAAATTTGACAAAGTATGGTCCCCCTGGATCAAATACCTCCAAATCCCATAATCTCCAGATCTGAATAATGGGGAGATCTGGACCGAATGAAATAACTCCTACTTTGTATTACTGACCTTTGCATTCTCCTCTATATTCCCTTCACTTCCTCCCCCTCTTTTTCCTTATTTTATCTTGATTAATTTTGTTTCCTCGTCAAGATAAATGTATCTTTCTATACCAATATACTATTTGTATCCCTATAATATTTTTAAACATTTAAATAAAGATGTATTGAATCAGAAAGTGCAGTTTCACTCTGCAAGTGCATTTGCCCAGGGCTTAGTAAATGAGGGAGAGCTCTCCTGACTTCCATCATCCAATCATGTGCAAGCAAAAATTTAATTTAATTTTTTTCTTGCATGTGATTGGATGTTTTATGTAAAGTGAAGCTTTATCTCATTTACTAAGTTTTGGAGCAACTGCACTTGCAGAGTGAAACTGCACAGTCTATTTGCCTTTGGTAAATCAACCACATAGTATCAGTCTAGATAGCAGCCTTTTCAATTAGTATTGAAATGACTTTAACTAGGTATCATCTGTTTTCATTTCACAGCTTAAAACACCAATTTCCTTTTTTAAGATTGATTGGGCTTTTAAAATAAATTTAAATTTGAGGGGCAAATTGGTCAACAGCTGCTCCTCACCAATTTTACAATAGGGATAGGATGACAAAAAAAAGCAACTTACATAGTAATTCCACTTAGTTATACAATAGGATGCATACAACAGCACATGCTCAATATTATTTATAATGATTGAAACAATAAATCACAATTTCACAGGATGCTAGGCTAAATCTAAGATCTGAGGAGCAATGTAGATACAAAGTAGGTCAAATACAGAAGCTAGAGAGCGTAACATGGCAGGGATTTATGAGTTCAAGTAGGGGTGGGGTTATTAAGGACAATAATGAGGTTTTTAAAACTATGTAAACTATGTAAAAAAAAAAAAAACTATAAAATGTATATCTAATTATACAAAGTTAAAAGAAGTCATGGTTGGTTTGGAAGGTTACCTAGCTCTTAAATCCTGTAAATCTAAAAATATTTCCAAAGCAGTGGGGCTTTACCTGCACCGCAATGGGTAACTGCTCATTTAGTCTTGGGGATAGTAAAAGCACTTTAACTTACCTGATACTACCCAGCAGATGGCACACCCCCATGCTCCAGCAGTGGACTGTTCCTCAGTGTTATCAGATCCAATTCAGGGCTAGGGACCCTTCATTGGTCTTTGGCATTAATATTGAAAATATGACTGATCATGCCAAAAAACTGTCTTTTATTCAAGGATAGCAATAACATGAAGCCGTTTATTATCACATCATTTTTTTGGATCTTTTTTATATCATAATGATAACAGAAATCACCCAAATGGCCCTGATAAAAAGTTTACATACTCTGGAACGTTTGGCCTTCGTACAGACACAGAAGGTGGCACACACAGGTTAAAATGATCATTAAAGGTTAATTTTGGCTTTTAAATCACAATTAGTGTCTGTGTATAAATAGTCGATGAGTTTGTTAGCTCTCACATGCAGGCTAGACACTGAGCCATGAGGAGGTAGAAAAGAAGAGTCAAAAAACCTACGTAACAAGGTAATGAAACTTTACAAAGATTGAAAAGGATATAAAAAGATATCCAAAGCCTTGAATATGCCAGTCAGTACTGTTCAATCACTTAATAAGAAGTGGCAAATTTGGGGATCTCTTGATACCAAGCCAAGTTCAGGTAGATCAAGAAAGTTTTAAGCCACAACTGCCACAGGAACTGTTCGGTATACAAAGAAAACCCCACAGGTAACCTCAGGAGAAATACAGGCTGCTCTGGGAAAAAGATGGTGTGGTTGTTTTTAAGGAGCACAATACAATGATACTTGAACAAAAACGAGTTGTATGGTCAAGTTGCCAGAAAGAAGCCTTTACTGTACAAGTTCACCAAAAAATCCTAATTACAATATTATGACCTGTATTGTTGAATTGTGCTTCTTAAAAATAACCACACCATCTTTTTGGAGAGCAGCCTGTATTTCTCCTGCGGTTACCTGTGGGTTTTCCTTTGTATCCTGAGCAATTCTTCTTCCAGTTGTGGTTACAATCTTTCTTGGTCTACCTGACCTTGGCTTGGTATCAAAAGAGCCCCTAATTTCCCACTTTTTAATAAGTGGTTAAACAGTACTGACTGGCATGTTCAAGGCTTTGGTTATCTTTTTATAACCTTTTCCATCTTTGTAAAGTTTCATTACCTTGTTACGTAGGTTTTTTGACTGTTCTTTTCTACCTCCTCATGGCCCAGTGTCTGGCCTGCTTAGTGCATCCATGTGAGAGCTAAACAACTCATTGACTATCTATACAAAGACACTAAGTGTGATTTAATAAAAAAAAATGTGGAAAAGTAACCTTTAATTGCCATTTTAACCTGTGTGTGCCACCATTGCCATTTTAACCTGTGTGTGCCACCTTCTGTGTCTGTACCAAGGCCAAACATTCCAGTATGTAAACTTTTTATCAGGGCCTTTTGGGTGATTTCTGTTATCATTATGATTTAAAAATAATCCAGAAAACTATATGATAATAAATGACTTTATGTGATAGCTATCCTTAAATAAAAAAAAAAATATATATATATATATAATATATATATATATATATATATATATATATATATATATATATATATATATATATATATATATATATATATATTTTTTTTTGGCATGATCAGTCATATTTTCAATTTTAAGGGCAACATTTCACAATTTCTGCCAGGGTATGCAAACTTTTTAGCACAACTGTACCATCCTATGGTATTTATTTAAAGGGACGATGTCAAGAAAGAAATAATGGAGCTGCCATTTACAGACTTGGCTTTGAAGTGGTATGCCATACCATCCTTATCTTTTAGTCACTACTTAGAACATGTATCATGCCAAATGTCAGCACTCAATAGGTAGTACAGCAAAAATATCTATGATATAGGAAACACCTTTAGTCAGGTTAGGGGATTTAACTTTTTCTGTACAGACAGTTGCCCTTTAAATAAAAACTGTAGCATACTATGTGATACATGGTTTTTAAAATAAAATAAAAACAAATATGTTTCAATAGCAAAGCTTTACCTGTAAGGCTTATAGGAGAGCATATACATTCCTAGCCGTTGGATATACTAAGTATTTATTAAGGAATTGTAAATAAATATATATATAGTTTAAAAACAGATTTCGATTGATATTAAATCAAATCCCAATAGATTTTTCAAGTACTGTATTTAGAAGTTGATGAAGTTATAGAACTTTTTTCAGTCTAATAATGCAAAGAGAAATGCAATATGCCTAATTAACATTTAGAAACTTAAATCTCCCCCATAGTTAATTTTTGCCCTTGTATGTTAAAATATTTTTTTTTTATTATCTTACAATGTAGAACCTTTTTTTAAATCAAGCAAAGCTTTTTCCAAGATTGTTGGATCCCTGGCCTGGTGTGAAAATAAGATAAAAAATATATATATAACATAGGACATGTAAGAGTCAGAAGTAGGTGTGATACATGGCACTGTTCAATGTGGGCTTATAATTTAAGGGATTCTAACAGGGGTTGAGTTTTATGCAGCCTAATGTGTTAGTAAGGCTGGCCGTGGAATACCATACTGAGTACCTGCCCTCATGTATTGAAATCTATGCTCCAACATAGATGCTTTCTTAGATGAGTTAGGAACTATACTTTACAGAGGGGTCATGACGAGCCAGTATGGATTTAGCATATATATGCAAATGTTGTTGAACTAAAACCTGTGTTTTTAATGCAAGTTTATTACACAGTGTAGTTTATTGTTGGTCAGCTGGTAAGAGCACTTTGGTTAGGCATTCCTCAAAGAGTAAAAGACTGTGTCCATCAATATAAGGATATAAAGATAGATACAAAGATATTTTGCTTTTCTAAAATGTTGAAGTAGGAACAGCTTGTTTGTGTACTTCAGGTATTAGACAATTACTGATCTTGATGCACCTTGATCCTACAATTGCTGACCTATCTGGAGGGCTTGTTCTGCTGTACAAGGATGCTTAATGTCCAAGACCTTTGGAATACACATGGAACATAATTTAAGAGCATAGCTCTCTGAAAGGCTTATGATGCAGAGGTTACTTCCTAAATGATTCTCTATATCTTCAACATTGGCCAATTGAGCTTGTTGTATCTGGTTGTGTTTCTGTATAAGTGAGCATGAGTACTCAAGTTTATCTTCTAGTGTAGATATGTGGTGCTCAGAATTTATGATGCATTGGACCCACCACAACACATATTGCCACAGTTGTTCAATGCCTTTTTTCTGTAGTTAAGAGCTTAGCTACTTCCTGTTAGGGTTGGGCTCAGCTCTCCCTTCTCAGTGCTGAGGTTGTTCAGCTGTCAGTTAATTGCCAGTACTCATTCCACAGTGGCTCACCTGGTGTTCATTTCCTTCTCTTCCGTCCAGCCCACGGCCAGCCCCTTCTGGCTATTTAAACTGCCTGGATCTTTCATTCAGCGCCTTTACCTTGGCCAGCATATCTAAAGACTCTCTGCTGTGCTCCTGTTGAAGACTTGCCTGGCTGATGTCCCTTCTGGTTCCTGATCCTGTCTGCTGCCTCTGACTACGCTGATCTCTGGCTTCTTGATTTCCTGGCTTGTTCTGAATACCCGCTCTGGCTACCAAACCCTGACTATGTTTTGACTATGTTTACTATTTGTACTATTTTTACTACTTTATTAAAAGGTGTGTTTTTTTTACTACATCTGTTTCATGGTTCCTTGCACTTCCTTAGTGATGTTGGCATGTGAGCCCTCATCGTTCTTCTTGGAGGATGAGTGGGAGCATTCCCTTGTTGTCAGTGTAGGGTGGTCTGTGGCTATCTACATTTTTGTGGCAAAGTTAGGCGCCTGTGATGGCTTGGGTAAATAGTATGAACTCAACCTGGTGGGAGCCAAACAACAGTCCATTCAGGGGTTGCCTGGTTGTGGTTGAGCCACAGTAGTGGGGTGTTTGGCCTAGTTTTGTTTGCATTTTAAAATCTGGATAAAGAGGAGATTTAATTCTACATATCTTCTGCCAGAACTGGTAGGTGTAATAGGATGTTATTACTATTTTATAACTAGTGATTTTTAAATAGCTGTATTAATTGTAGACTAAACCAAGTCATGCAAAACTATGAGAAAAATTGAATTTCCTTTAGAGTGAAATGGTATGTGAAAGAATGTGTGAAATGCTCTATTTTAATAAAGAAGCTGATTCACTTGTATTAGCTATAATGTTCTTGTATTTTGTAAGTCTTCCTAAATGTTAAAGTTTGTAGAAAGCAAGGTATGCAATCTCTTAGTTGTAAATCATTTTCAATCACTGTTGAAAGGTCTGGGAAAGACTTCTTTGCCCTACGTACAGTTTAAATAATAGGTACTACAGAAAAAAATGCTTCATATTGTCAGTATCAATGTCTTTATTTTTATCAGAGTCCTTAGTACAAAGCTTGAACTCTGAAAGATATCCTTAGCAGTTTCTTTATTGCAGGTCTGACAAGCCAATCAACTGAAAAAAGTACATGTTTTCATTCTTGTCTTATTCTGTTATCTTTGACAAAACTCAGCCTCATTCAGAGTTCGACATGCATCAAATAGTGTGTAGTCCTGCCAATATCAAGGACATATTGTGTTGCCTTTTCATTTTAACCTACTGTTGTTTTTTAAACTGAATGATATCTGCATGTTTTATTAGTTGCACGGTCATGTAAAAAGGTAAGTACATCCCACAATAATTGTTGACTTTTTCAACATATATGAACAAGCAAACATCTTCATCCAAACAGTGCCTACAAATATGGGATATACTTTAACAAATTACACTCAGAATTGGCATGGTGTATGTATTCTTATAATCCAAAAATCTAATACAAATGTAAGTACATTCCTATATTTACCACCACTTTGAATCCATGAGATTAAAATAATTTTTTTTTCAAATTAGGTGCCATTAATTACAACTTCCTTTTTAAGAAGTACTGTATTTATTGGCGTATAACACTCACTTTTTTACCCTGAAAATAGAGGGTAAACTGTGACTGAGTGTTATACGCAGGGGGCTATGGAAAGTTTTTTTCCTGAAACTTCCCTTTTAAGGTAAGGGTGGGTGTTATACCCCTGTGCATGTTATACGCCGATAAATACGGTAATTGTCTTATGTGAACCTCCAACATCTAATATCTGGTGTTCTCTTTGCTATTGATATATGTGGTGTGTCATCATGACAAGTCTTAAAGGGCTCTCTAAAGCCTTCATAAAGGAAGTTGTGGATATCTATAAATCCAGTCAGGGATTTAAAAATATCTACAAGTGTCATTGATATCAAATATCCATTAATTTGTTCAGGACTGGCTAGCCCAGCAAACTCACCCCAAGAGCTGACCGTTTGGTGTTAAAATAGATCTCCAAAAATCCCACAATGTAATCATGAAATCTGCAGTAACTCTTGCAACAGTTGTCGAAGTGCATGCATATTCAATCAGAAAGAGATTGTGCTAGGAAAAAGCCTTTGCTGTACAAAAAGAACATTACATTGAGACTACAGTTTCCTATAAACGGGAAAACTGAACTTTAAAAGTGCCATTGTAGTCCCAAATTGAAAAACAAATTTCATTCTAGTTAACAAATATAAAACTACGTATTAAAAACAATGGAATGTATACATGCTGTCTAAATGTAAATGTGTAAATCCTGAGGTTACATAGAGACATCTATATGGATTGGCCCACAAGTCAATCTCAAGTGAAATAAGACATGTGTGGTAATCCTACACATGAATGTGGGGGCCAGCTCCAGAGTCTCTGTGATACCACTAATGGATCGCTATGCATTTCACCAAAGGCCTCTTCAGGGGGTCCTATTGGTACTGGGAGATATATCACAATTGTAATTAGCTTCTAGTTATGTATTTACAGATAAATCTCATCACAGATGTATTACATATTGAGCATTAAACATGTTACAACCAAACAAAAAAACATTTTTTACAATTATATTTGGATGTGGTGCCACAGAAAGTGAATCACATCTCTATATTTTTGCAGTTTCCTATAAACACATAGGCAAAGACCAGGTCTTCTGTCTTGTGGACGAATAAATGAAAGATAGATTGGTTTGGCCACAGTAACATTGTTGCAAGAAACCTATGATAGAATTTTAGGAATATAATCTCACTCCAACTGTAAAGCATGGTGGTAGAAATTGTATGGTTTGGTGTGGTTTTGCTGCTTCAGGGCCTGGGCAGCTTGCACTTATCAATTCAACTATCAATTCTGTTTCATATCAAAGTGTACTTAATGAGCCTCTGAGGCCATATGTGCAAAAGCTAAAGATAAACTGCAATGAATCTGTCAACATGATAATAACGCAAAGCACACTTGCAAATCAGCCAAGGAATGGCTTAAAAAGAACATATGAAGGTTTATGACTGACCTAGTCAAAGTCTTTGGGCCAGATTCACATATAATTACGTTGCTCCTGGGCAGCGTAACATATGTGATTTACGTTACACCGCCGCAGGTTTACAGCGTAAGTGCCTGATTCTCAGAACACTTACCTGTAAACTTGCGGCGGTGTATCGTAAACGCGCTCGGCGCAAGCCCGCCCCATTCAAATGGGGCGGGCACCATTTAAATTAGGCGCGTTCCCGCGCCGAGCGTACTGCGCATGCTCCGTCGGGTAAATTACCCGACGTGCATTGCGCTAAATGACGTCGCACCGACGTCATTTGCTTAGACGTTAACGTAAATGGCGTCCAGCGCCATTCACGGACGTCTTACGCAAACTACGTTGATTTTAAAATTTCAACGCGGGAACGACGGCCATACTTAACATGGCTTAGGACAACTAGGGCTCAGCCCTAATTTTACGCGGCGTAACTTGACGAAAACGACGTACAGTTAGATCGACGGGCCGTTCGGACGTTTGGGGATCGCCGTAAGTATTCATTTGCATATTCTACGCCGGCCGCAATGGCCTCGCCACCTAGCGGCCGGCCTAGAATTGCATCATTAAGATCCGACAGCGTAATTCAATTACACCTGTGGGATCTTAGGGCTAGCTATGCGTAACTGATTCTATGACTCAGTCGCATAGTTAGGACGGCCCTAACACAGAGATACGACGGCGTATCAAGAGATACGCCGTCGTATCTCTTTTGTGAATCTGGCCCTTTGTTTCCCAATGACGTGTCATGGGGAGGTTTGAAACTGGCAGTTCAAGTAAGAAAACTCACAAACAAACTCTTGCAACTAAATTTTGCATGGATCGGTGGCCATCAATTTTACAGAATCGATGTCACAAACTAGTGGGCAGTTATGTAAGTGCCTAAAATAAGTAATTTCTCCTAAAGGGGACAATGCTAGTCTCTGAGGCCAAGGATGTTCTTATAGAGTAAACCATTACATCTATTGCTTTTTTTTTGTGTAATAAATAACTAAGAAGGCACATTTCCTTATGTTTTCATTCACGTATATCTGCCTTATCTGTAGGCATTGTGTAAATGAATATCTAGCATTTGCTTATTCAGATGTGTTAGAAAAAAAGTCAATGCACAGCTGCACAAGATTCTGAGTGCAGTTTTAGTTAATCTACCTAGTATGTTGCAATTTATAAACTTGTATCAGCTTGGAGACAATTGAATGTTATAATTAGGAATAAAATTACATTTTATTCAGTAGCTATAAACGACCTGAGATCTCGCAATGGACTATCCATGTTTTCTCCCTACCTTCAACATATCTCTTACCCCTTATCCTACCCTTACCCCAACACATTGAACGTATAAAATGTGCTTGGCATATTTCTGACTGTATGTTCAAATAATAATTACATTTATTAAATTAATAAATGTAATTGTTTGGGAAAAAAAATATACCTCCATTAAAAAAGATGTGACTACAGATCACAGTAGTCGTTGGCTATTACCAAATTTTTAATGGTATAAAATGCAAAGGCAATGTGGTGTAGCCCCTAGACACTGAAAAGAAACGTAATTTTAATTAACAGGCCACTTTTTGCGATTTGGCACTGCGTCAATTTAACTGACAATTGCGCAGTCGTTCTACATATGTTCCGTAAAAAAAAAATCGCAATAAGCATTTGTTGATTGGTTTGCACAAAAGTTATAGCGTCTACAAAATAGGGGATAGATTTATGGCATTTTTATTAATATTTTTTTTTTACTAGTAATGGCGGCGATCTGTGATTTTTATCGGTACTGCGTCCTTATGGCGGACACATCGGACACTTTTGACACATTTTTGGGACCATTGGCATTTTTATAGCAATCAGTGCTATAAAAATGCATTGATTACTGTAAAAATGTCACTGGCAGGGAAGGGGTTAACACTAGGGGGCGAGAAAGGGGTTATTTAAGTTCCCTCATTGTGTTCTAACTGAAGGGGGGTGGGACTGACTAGGGGAAATGACAGATCGCTGTTCATATATTGTATGAACATGCGATCAGTAATTTCTCCCCCTGAAAGGACCGGGAGCTGTGTGTTTACACACACAGCTCCCGGTTCTCGCTCTGTAACGAGCGATCGCATGTGCCCGGCGGTGATCGCGCCCGCCGGGGACTCGCATCGGTACCAGGGACGAGCAGGCGGCGCGCGCGCACCACTAGTGGCTGCAATGCAAAATCACGTTATATTACGTGATTTTGCGCAGCCGAGCCAACCTGCCACCGTAAAACTAAAACTACGGTGGGCGGTCGGCAAGAGGTTAAGTATGAGTTAAAGGAGTAACCACTTTGGCACTCACACCTGGACCAGAGCAATTTTCACATTTCTTGTTTTTTGGGGCGATAATTTTGTCATTACCTAAGATAATAATGTGAATAGATTGTTTTTTAAGGACAAACAAGGCTTTCTTTTTGTGAATATTTCAACAAAATATTATTTTTTTTAATCCTTGGACAACTAAATGTAATAAAACTAAACAAAAGGCATGTTTTTCTTGTTTTTGAGCAGTGTTAGTTTAAACATCAATAGTGTTACTGCACATAAGAAGCATGCATTTTGTTCTGTAATTTGTCCTGTGTAAAACAACACTAAAATTATGATTATGGTACAAAGCATTGTAAAGTTATTTACAGAATGAAGTATAGTGTGTTTTTTCAATTTTGCACTATTTTCAGTGTGATACATGTACAGGTCCTTCTCAAAAAATTAGCATATTGTGATAAAGTTCATTATTTTATGTAATGTACTGATAAACATTAGACTTTCATATATTTTAGATTCATTACACACAACTGAAGTAGTTCAAGCCTTTTATTGTTTTAATATTGATGATTTTGGCATACAGCTCATGAAAACCCAAAATTCCTATCTCAAAAAATTAGCATATTTCATCCGACCAATAAAAGAAAAGTGTTTTTAATAAAAAAAAAAGTCAACCTTCAAATAATTATGTTCAGTTATGCACTCAATACTTGGTCGGGAATCCTTTTGCAGAAATGACTGCTTCAATGCGGCGTGGCATGGAGGCAATCAGCCTGTGGCACTGCTGAGGTGTTATGGAGGCCCAGGATGCTTCGGTAGCGGCCTTAAGCTCATCCAGAGTGTTGGGTCTTGCGTCTCTTAACTTTCTCTTCCCAATATCCCACAGATTCTCTATGGGGTTCAGGTCAGGAGAGTTGGCAGGCCAATTGAGCACAGTAATACCATGGTCAGTAAACCATTTACCAGTGGTTTTGGCACTGTGAGCAGGTGCCAGGTCGTGCTGAAAAATGAAATCTTCATCTCCATAAAGCTTTTCAGCAGATGGAAGCATGAAGTGCTCCAAAATCTCCTGATAGCTAGCTGCATTCACCCTGCCCTTGATAAAACACAGTGGACCAACACCAGCAGCTGACATGGCACCCCAGACCATCACTGACTGTGGGTACTTGACACTGGACTTCAGGCATTTTGGCATTTCCCTCTCCCCAGTCTTCCTCCAGACTCTGGCACCTTGATTACCGAATGACATGCAAAATTAGCTTTCATCCGAAAAAAGTACTTTGGACCACTGAGCAACAGTCCAGTGTTGCTTCTCTGTAGCCCAGGTCAGGCGCTTCTGTCGCTGTTTCTGGTTCAAAAGTGGCTTGACCTGGGGAATGCGGCACCTGTAGCCCATTTCCTGCACACGCCTGTACACGGTGGCTCTGGATGTTTCTACTCCAGACTCAGTCCACTGCTTCCGCAGGTCCCCCAAGGTCTGGAATCGGTCCTTCTCCACAATCTTTCTCAGGGTCCGGTCACCTCTTCTCGTTGTGCAGCATTTTCTGCCACACTTTTTCCTTCCCACAGACTTCCCACTGAGGTGCCTTGATACAGCACTCTGGGAACAGCCTATTCGTTCAGAAATTTCTTTCTGTGTCTTACCCTCTTGCTTGAGGGTGTCAATGATGGCCTTCTGGACAGCAGTCAGGTCGGCAGTCTTACCCATGATTGCGGTTTGGAGTAATGAACCAGGCTGGGAGTTTTTAAAAGCCTCAGGAATCTTTTGCAGGTGTTTAGAGTTAATTAGTTGATTCAGATGATTAGGTTAAGAGCTCGTTTAGAGAACCTTTTCATGATATGCTAATTTTTTGAGATAGGAATTTTGGGTTTTCATGAGCTGTATGCCAAAATCATCAATATTAAAACAATAAAAGGCTTGAACTACTTCAGTTGTGTGTAATGAATCTAAAATATATGAAAGTCTAATGTTTATCAGTACATTACAGAAAATAATGAACTATATCACAATATGCTAATTTTTTGAGAAGGACCTGTAAATACATGTAAAAGTGTAAAAATATTAATGAACAAAGCAAACAAAAACTGAAAAAAGTTGAACTATTAGTTAATAAAATAAAATAAAAGATCACCAGGAAAGTTACAATTGAATAGAGAAGGAGAACACATTAGAGTAAACTAGGGTTAATAAGGGGTTCAACAGAGGAACATATAACTAGAATTTTTTATTTGCTTTAACTCGCTTCATCTGCAGGTCAAGGTTCATCCCTTTGATCTGTAGATGAAAAAACACAGAAAGTTACAGTTGATACAATGTTTCTTTTTTTTTTCATAACCACATCAACAATCATTTTCGAAAGGCTTATTCAAATGTATGTTCATTTACTGTCTCCTTCTCAGTTTTACATCACTGTGGTCTCTTTTCCCAGAACTTTATTCATTTTCCAATTCCAACTATATCGGACACTCAAAGCATATAAAAAGAAAAAAAAATGTTTTTATATAAAAAATAAAATCTTAGTCTGGTCTATGATATTTCCCTCTATTTCTTACTTTCAAGGGCTATTCCTCCTCCCACTTCTCTTTCTCCCTCCCCCTATGGTTTATTCTCTGCCTCTTTCTTATTTTCATTATTGAACTAGTCAGCTGCCCTACCTCTCTCCATAATTTTCTCTAGGTGTTTTAAATTCTTTTTCCCCTTTTCCCCATACTGTATATTGTTATATTTTCTAGTTTTTCCTTTTTCTCTACTACCTAGATATTCCATTCTATTATATAATTCTATTCACTCAAACCATTCTTTAACCACTTAAGACCCGGACCATTACACAGGTAAAGGACCTGGCCCATTTTAGCGATTCGGCACTGCGTTGCTTTAACTGATAATTGCGCGGTCGTGCGACGTGGCTCCCAAACAAAATTGGCGTCCTTTTTTTCCCACAAATAGAGCTTTCTTTTGGTGGTATTTGATCACCTCGGCGGTTATTTTTTTTGCGCTATAAACAAAAATAGAGCGACAATTTTGAAAAAAATGCAATATTTTTTACTTTTTGCTATAATAAATATCCCCAAATTTTTTTTAAAAAAAAATAGTTTTTTCCTCAGCTTAGGCCGATATGTATTCTTCTACATATTTTTGGTAAAAAAAATCGCAATAAGCGTTTGTTGATTGGTTTGCGCAAAATTTATAGCGTCTACCAAATAGGGGAAAGTTTTATTGCATTTTTATTAATAATTTTTTTCTAGTAATGGCGGCGATAATGGCAATGATTGTGACTGCAACATTATGGCGGACACATCGGACACTTTTGACACTATTTTAGGGCCATTGTCATTTTTACAGCGAAAAGTGCTATACAAATGCACATGTGAAAATGACACAGGCAGTGAAGGGGTTAACCTGTAGGGGGCGCTGAAGGGGTTAAGTGTTTCCTAGGGAGTGATTATTACCATGTGGGGGCGTGGCTTGGCGTGTGACATCACCGATCGTCGTTCCATATGACAGGGAACAGACTATCAGTGACAGTCTGACTAGAAAGTACGGGGAGAGGTTTGTTTACACTTACCTGTCCCCGTTCTTGAGCTCTGTGGTCGCGGTCACGGAGAACAGGACCAGGTCCAGAGCCCACGGCTATTTAGCCACTTCATTGGTATTATTCCTTTTGCGGCATTCAACAGTACTGGAGTTAATGTTTTCCTGTAATACTTATTTAAGAGCCCATTCACACAGGGGCTACACGACTTCCAGCACGACTTTGGGAGGCAACTTGGACACGACTTGAGTATGAATCATCAGGCAACTTACAAGGCAACTTCAAGTTGCCTCCAGGACAGTACAAGGCAACTTCAAGTCGCCTCCAGGACAAGAGGCTTTCCAGTGGCCAATCAAACAACAATCAGCTCTGTGGGAGGGAGGGGTTTGCCTGAGAAATGTATGTTATCTTCCTGTATTGTTGCTTCAGTTAAAACAGTGATCTGACTTCTAAGGCGACTTCCATTGAAATCAATGGGTACAAGTAGTACAGGAACCTATTCTGACGTCGGAGCGACTTCAGTAGTGTACATTAAGACGGCTCCCATTCACTTCTATTCATTTTCTTGACCGCGCAACTTGGGACAACTTGGGGCGACTTGAAGTCGGATCCCAGGTCGCCCCAGTGTGAACCGGCACTTAGTCTTGTAATCCATGAAATAAACACGTCTGAGGACTGTTAATCATCTTTTCTCCAGTTATCTCTTCTATGTATTCCAATATTTCCTTCCAATATTCCTTTATTTTTGGACACTTCCTGATACAATGTTTCAATGTAACTTACTGTGATCACGGCTGAACAATGTTGTTTTATAAACATTGCCGGACTGC
Organism: Rana temporaria; assembly: GCF_905171775.1. Taxonomy (NCBI): domain Eukaryota; kingdom Metazoa; phylum Chordata; class Amphibia; order Anura; family Ranidae; genus Rana; species Rana temporaria. The sequence goes on from NC_053490.1 coordinate 291,643,855, forward strand.
CTCTTTTTTTTTGACAGCTCCTATTGCCAATCTTCTCTGTGTACTCAGCATTACAGCTCCGTTTAAACAGAGTTGAATTGTTGGGTACTGGAACAGGAATGGATCTCGGCAGCAGGGCAGAAGGACTGGGTGTACTAGACACACCCTGTGTACAATGATAACATGTTTTTGGATTTGTCTAGTATGCCCAGAGTCTGCATATGGTTATGTTAAAGTGCTGTGTAAAATGTTTTCTTTAGGAGGCTGTAGATAAACAGGCTTAACTTATGTAGGACTGTTTGTTTCACCTAAGTGGCCACAGAAAAATCCAGATCTTACATTTTGAGAAAACACATCATTTTCCAATTTCAGACCTACAAGTGCAGACCTGTGACAAAAAAGAGGTGGGGATTTATCAAAACTGGAGCAGACAAAATCTGGAGCAACTAATATATGCACAGTAACTACGTAACCAGTAGTTCTATCTTCAGCTTATTAAGCTTTCAAAATGAAAAGTAGATGATGATTGGCTGTCATGAACAGTTGCTCCAGTATTGGTAAATTCAACTAAGATGGTAAGTGGTCACACATAGGAAAAACGATTCATACATTTCTAAACAAAGAACAGAAGAAGGTGCAGTAGTGCAGTAATAAAACACTTTAATGACAAGAAAGGGTTAAAAACACTTACAAGATGAAAGTGAAAAACAGGTATATCAATGAATCCATAACGTCCAGCGGGATGCCTCCTGGGAGTAAAGACAGTTGCAGGTGGAAGTTCCAGCTGACCAGCAGTGGGAAACCCTGTGTCTCTGATCCAAGATAGATAGTCGTGCTGTCAGGGCCAGCATGGAATACAGACAACCGTAAGTGATGTCAAAGTGGGCGGGACATGTTCCGGAGCATGCCCAGTCGCTCCTTCTTCAAACCCTTCCTTGTCATTAAAGTGTTTTCTTAATGCACTTCTCTGCTTTGTTTTTCCTGTAGAGCGGCCGTCACTAAATGGCGGCCCGTTGTCCGGGTGCGGCCCCAGTGAAGCTTCTACCTGGACCGCCAGGCCGCCAGTAATGTTGGGAAGCATTCCCCTAGCAACCAGTGTGATAGAAGAATCACATTCACGGGTGCGAGTAGGGGCGTGAGTTCATGTGCACGCCCCGCCCCCTTCTGCTTGCGGTTCCCGTTGTTCGGCAGGACACCTAGTCCTGGCTCCTGGGTCACGTGGTGTCACATGCACGCTCTGCAGCTTCCGCCCTTCGGTGTGTTACTTGTGCCCTCCTGCATTCAAGGTTTGTGGGCAACATGTTAACCATGCATTGTGCACACTGCTGGGCATATTTTGTTAAAGGTCACGCTGATGGGCACCTTTTTTTATTTTAAGGGGCATGCTGATGGGTATATTTTTAATGTGCACACTGATGGGAATATTTTGTTAAGGGGCACACTGATGGACACATTTTGTTGTGCCCATCAGAGTGCCCCTTAACATAAAATGTGCTTATCAGGTGTGCACATTTAAAATATACCCATCAGCATGCCCCTTAAAATAGAATGTTCCCAATGGGCGCTGTGATAGGGACACCTGATGTAAAGGGGCACTGTGATGGGGACACCTGAGCTGTGATGGGGACACCTGATGTAATGAGGCATTGTGATGGGGACACCTGATGTAAAGAGGCATTGTGATGGGGACACCTGATGTAAAGGGGTGCTGTGATGGGGACAACAGATGTAAGGGAGCGCTGTGATGGGGACACCAGATGTAAAGGGGCGCTGTGATGGGGACACCTGTTGTAAAGGGGCGCTGTGATGGGGACTGCTGATGTAAAGGGGCGCTGTGATGGGGACACCTGATGTAAAGGGGCGCTGTGATGGGGACACCTGATGTAAAGGGGCGCTGTGATGGGGACACCTGATGTAAAGGGGTGCTATGATGAGGACTGCTGATGTAAAGGGGCGCTGTGATGGGAACACCTGATGTAAAGGGGCACTGTGATGGGGACTGCTGATGTAAAGGGGAGCTGTGATGGGGACACCTGATGTAAAGGGGCGCTATGATGGGGACTGCTGATGTAAAGGGGCGCTGTGATGGGGACACCTGATGTAAAGGGGCACTGTGATGGGGACTGCTGATGTAAAGGGGAGCTGTGTTGGGGACACCTGATGTAAAGGGGAGCTGTGATGGGGACTGCTGATGTAAAGGGGCGCTGTGATGGGGACACCTGATGTAAAGGGGTGCTGGGATGGGGACTGCTGATGTAAAGGGGCGCTGTGATGGGGACACCTGATGTAAAGGGGCGCTGTGATGGGGACTGCTGATGTAAAGGGGCGCTGTGATGGGGACACCTGATGTAAAGGGGCGCTGTGATGGGGACTGCTGATGTAAAGGGGCGCTGTGATGGGGACACCTGATGTAAAGGGGCGCTGTGATGGGGACTGCTGATGTAAAGGGGAGCTGTGATGGGGACACCTGATGTGATGGGGACTGCTGATTTAAAGGGGCGCTGTGATGGGGACTGCTGATGTAAAGGGGCGCTGTGATGGGGACACCTGATCTTAAGGGGCGCTGTGATGGGGACTGCTGATGTAAAGGGGCGCTGTGATGGGGACTGCTGATGTAAAGGGGAGCTGTGATGGGGACACCTGATGTGATGGGGACTGCTGATGTAAAGGGGCGCTGTGATGGGGACACTTGATGTAAAGGGGCGCTGTGATGGGAACACCTGATGTAAAGGGGCACTGTGACAAAGAAAATTTTAGTGACCGGACCTCCTTGAATTTTAATTCAAGACCCCTGCTGTAGAGTGTGCTTCCCTCTTTTGAAGTGCTGCTGTGGTGAATTAATCACATTTCTAGAGCCAGTCATGTACTGTTTGTTAAAGTCTACTTGTTATCCAGAGTGCCCTATTCTCCACACTCCATAAATTGCTAAACAGTTGTTAAAGTTGCATTGAGACATAGTTAAACACATTTTGTAAAATGATGAGTGTTCAGCTGATGTTGTGTAAAGTTTATTCATTGTGTCCAATATGTCTGTAGTTTAAAACCTGTTGATGAGATGTGTACCACTTCATTTACATACATAAATAATATACAGACATATACTTTTTTTTTTTTACATTTCTATAATTTACCTGGTGAATATAAGCAGAGTAGAGGCTGTAAAAGTATGTTATATACTATATAACATCACTTGAGTCTGGAGAACATATATGCCGTAAGACACATAAGCGTTTACAAAGAAAATAGTTACTGGTTACAGCTTGGGGAATTTAGATTTGTAGCAAAATTCACATTTGTTTTGGCACTGAGCACTCTATGTCTAAATATGTTGTTTTTTAAATGTCCTCTGATATATGTAGTAGAAAATAATGCATACCATCATGGAAAAAAAGCAGTAATTTTATCACAGTTGTAAACTCACAAAATAATCATCTTTGGTATAGATTGGCAGTCAAAGATAAGTTTTCATTGTATGCAATAGCTGGTGACAGCCAAAATTCCTGGCAATCCTGTTTCATTTAATCCATAGCCATTAGTCACCGTGAGTTAAATGAGGACAAAAGTCAATTAAAGTTTCAGAGAGTTATTCCCGTGATTGTTGTCCTGGACAGCACAAGGAACAAATGCTCTTTGCACATCTAACTTGACAATTCTCTATCTACAAAAACTATATTTTCAGCCCACACTCACAGCAGCCAATTTTTATAGAACTCCTTTTATTTTTTTTAACCAAACACATTTGTAAACAGGTGAAGGTCAGTATTGAGCACCTGCCGGCTGCGAAGAATCAATATGTCATTAAACAGTGACAAAAAGGTCTGCCGCACTAATCAGCCCTCCTTCATAGCTCAGGAATTCGGATAAAATGATGTTCCTCTCAGCCTTTGGAAGCTGTCAGTGCTAACCACCGAGAAAATGTCTTGCCCGCTGAGATTATAGCCCACACAACAAAGTTATGATGACTTACTAAATGCTGATCTGATGTCTTTGATACACTTGTATCTTACAGTATGTGTTTTAACCTACATACACCCTGTAGCTAAGTTGCTGTCTAGAATTGAACCCATCTCACAACTAGTTGACCTTTATGACCTTTAGATGCCCTAGCTGTTCAAATGAACTGAAGATACGCTACAAGACCTTGATGTTGGTTAAGGTTCAGTAGGTTAAATGGCTTGTTCAGGAGTAGATAGAGGCATGGGGTCTTGTCCATATAGATGATTATTTTAGTGATTGCTTTGCATTATAGTACAGAACACTTGAGGCCTAACAGACCCCTGTCCGTGCCAAGACACACAAGAAAACTACATATGATATGTGGTAACACAGATCACTTTCTTCCCCTCAAGTTTCTAGGCTTTCTAAGGATGAATGCCTGCATTAACAAACCACTTGTAGCCCCACTTGCTGGTTGAATCTAGTACTGCAGTCTGACCATAACATGCAATTATTCCCTATAAGAATTCCAAGTTAAGTAATACAAGTAACAGCACATTTGGGCTCCTATGGGGTTTATAAGGGGGCTATGAAGACCGATTTTCATTTTTGTTGTAAATACCATACTGTATGCTTAAGCACAACATCATTTAAATGATAAGTTCACTTTTTTAGAAAAATAATAAATGCCTGGAAAGCATTGCATCCATGATTACTTGATCAGGGGTGCAATGTCAGCCTTCTGCAGACAAGCCCTGCAGCTTTCAGACTAAACCTCCATACAAACTGTCAGTTTGCAAGCTGCAGAGCTTGTGAATGAACTACAAGGGCGTTCGCCGATGTGCAGTTCATTCAGCACTACAAGTCATCTGCCACAATGGCTGACAGTACTTGTAGTTCATTCATTCACAGGAAACTGTGAAAGAATGACGTGGCCATGTGGGCTGAGCTTGCATGGCTGTGCCGTTTTTGAATTGTGACAGTGAGTGTAGTGAGATAATCCCTTGACCACTGTCACGCTGAAGGGGGAATCATAGAGGATCAGCAGGAGCTGGAACATGTTACATGTTCCACTCTAAATATGGGTGGAAAAATGTGACACGAACATATCCTTTAATAATCTTGGTCATGAGCTGCATTTGAGAACATCAAGGACATTCACACCAATTTATAAGTATGTATTTGAAAAAGTACTACATTGAGATACATAAAATGTACTTGGACTAGGAGATCCACATATATTTTTGTAATCTTCCTTTTTAGGTTTCTATGGGTTTTCTGAACAAAGAACTATAGTTTCACAAAAAAATGACACATGCAAGCAATGAATCATTTATATTGTGTTAATAGTTTTTTTTTAGTATTTGTTCGGTCTTCAATTTTACTGTCAGTCACAGACTCTCTTTTCTGCCCCTCCAGTGCTCACTGGAGTGCCAGGCTGTGGAGGGCAGGGGTGGCTGGTTCAGGCTCTTAGCGGTGGCCTGAGAGGCTGATCCAGCTGCTGGTCCAGGCATCTGGGTGGATCCTGTCCATAAAGTTGAAATCCCTCCAGTGTCTGAACCAGCTGAGTGATGTTTCCAACAGCGGACTTTAGCCGGCTGTTGGCTGAAAAAGGGCCACAGGAGTGCAGAACTAAGTGCACTTCGCTGACCTACAGGAGCCGTAGGCCAAAAAGATCTTTGGCCCCACTTCTCCTTTAATTACAATATAAAGAGCCTGCAAGAAAAAATTGAGTATAGTTAAGACAAAGTTGGCGAGATTGTCTTCATTGCCTGTTTCTGTGGCAAAACTAAGAGGTGAACCATCTGCAGTAGGAACGCAGCAATAAAACCATAAGAAAGGTCCTAACTCTTCTCCTCTCAATCCAAAACATACAAAACATTTTAGTTGGAGTTGCCATAGTACAGTTATGATGTCCTCTGGTTGGAAATTAGCAGTTCACTGACTGCCTTTATTTGTTGTTCAGAAATTCTTTTAGATAGAGATGTCATAGTAATTATAATATACTGTATATAATACATACTCTATATATATATATAATACATATATATATAAAAACAAGGGGTGTACACACGGTCTACAGAACAACCACTCAGCACCAGATCAATCCCACAGTCCCCTAAGCAGTATACACAGACACAAAAAAGCAATAAAATATCATTTGCAAAATATTTTAAAACACTAAGCAGCTGTTTAAAAGATATATATAAATAAAAATGGTGGTAAAGAAATAAAGAAGTTGAGTCTCTGAATCATTAAAATGATAATATGGATAGACTTGTGGTCAAAACCACTGATGTAAAGTCCTAAACGTAGTTGGGTGATAAAAACAGTTCAAAAGTGTCAAAGGTGAATATCAACGGATATCCTAACGTGCACCTTTCACCAAAAGGAACATTGATCGGAATCCACCGCGTGATGAACACTCCCCCAAGAGGTCAAACTCACCAAAAGCCTTAAAATAGTAAGCCTTAAGTATGATATCTCATCAGCTACATCTAGCAGGATTACATTATTTTGCTGCTATTCTTGTATTTTATGACCTGTGTTGGAGCCCCTGTACTGGCGGATCCTGCTAGATGGTGATGATCCATGACTGAGTAGCTGATGAGATATCATACTTAAGGCTTACTATTTTAAAGGGGTTGTAAAGGTTTGTTTTCTATATTCTAAATAGGTTCCTTTAAGCTAGTGCATAGTTGGTTCACTTACCTTTTCCTTCGATTTCCCTTCTAAATGTTTTTTTTCTTTGTCTGAATTTCTCACTTCCTGTTTCTCCTCAGTAAACTTGCCACCATCATCCGAGCGGTGGTTAGTCAGCCAGAACAGCTTACTGAACAGCTTACTGAGGGGGAACAGGAAGTGAGAAATTCAGACAAAGAAAACAAAGAAAAAAAACATCTAGAAGGGAAATCGAAGGAAAAGGTAAGTGAACCAACAATGCACTAGCTTAAAGGAACCTATTTAGAAACCAAAAAACGAACCTTTACAACCCCTTTAAGGATTTTGGTGAGTTTGACCCCTGGGGGGAGTGTTCATCATGCAGTGGATTCCGATCAATGTTCCTTTTGGTGGAAGGTGCACGTTAGGACATCCGTTGATACTCACCTTTGACACTTTTGAACTGTTTTCATCACCCAAATACGTATAAGACTTTACATCAGTGGGTTTGACCACGAGTCTATCCTTATTATCATTTTAACTTACAGCTCTGTTTTGTGTATTTTAATGATTCACAGACTGAACTGTTTTATTTATTTCTTTTTTTTCTTTTTTCTTTATTGTTTTTTATTGAAAAGATTTTTATAAAGAAACATTACAAAGCCAAGGTAGCCAAGAAAGCAACACAATAAAATACAAACGCCATAAAAATGGATAACCAAATACATATAAAAACACAACCTTACAGAAAGAAAATATGTAGGTTAACCTGAGAGCTTCAACAAGAAGATGTTTTATTTCTTTACCACCATTTACCGACCAAGATAGATGTCAAACCTCATAAAGATGCCACAAGACTCACAACATAACACAGACCTGAGGTGTGCCCTGGTCAGCTGGTCGGTACACCAAAAAGGGGCCACCATACTTGCCTTCTAATATATATATATATATATATATATATATGAACACAGATCACATTACAAGGTCTGACCTGTCTTTATGTCCTATGTCTTTGTTACTGCACATTCCTTTTGCTACTGCTGTGACTTTGTTTGCGTCATTCATTCTTGACAACACCATACACAAGATGCATTTCTTTAATGCTATAATATGTGTGACATACTGCAGTATTGGGATAGAAAAATTAATGTATATTTGACAACTCATATCATTCCATGAAAAATTAGTTCCCCAGCCGCCAAGTTTTCTGTAAGATTCCAGTAATAGAAATATCATTAAGAACTGATGAACTACATGTAATCCTAGATTGATGCCAACTCAACCACCAAGATGACAAGTGTGCCAGGGGAAGGAATGACAGCTGATTTAAACCTTCATTAAACAAAGCCTCCACTACTCATGCTGTCAGAAGGCTTCAAGGTGTTCTATTCTTTTCTATACACTTGTAGAGTACATGGCATTTAATTCTGATGTCATAGCAGACTTGTAAAAAATACAAATCCCACAAGTGCAATGATGAGAAAATAGGAAGTATCTGTACAATGTACAGTGTAATTTATGGTATTATCCCTGTGCTTCTAGAAGAACTTATGTAGTCTTCAAATGCATTATTCACTATCCAGTGTGAAATTACATGCTATTCCCTTCTTATCAAGACTTGTTTCTTTCCAGTGTTCAAAATGTTTTAACCTAGGTAGTTTAGAGGGTAAATGTTATAACTTTATACAAATAGTACAGATTTTTCCCCTAAAGTGAACATTTCCATTGGGATAGGGAAGGTCAGCACTCTAAGCCAATCAGGACTGTTCTGCACAGTGCTATCCATTTAACAGCATGAACCTACTTACAGGAGGTAAGACATGACCTCACATGTGTGCTGCTGTTTTATATATATATATATATATATATATATATATATAGTCCCTGACAAAAGTCTTGTCGCTTCTCTATTTTGTAGAAACTCCTGCTATTAACCTGACTTTTAATTAATCAATTGGTGTTAGAAATAACTCATATGAAAAGCTAAAGCCCTCCCAAATGATGTTTAATGCACTAAAATAAATTAGTTTCACTGAAAAAAAGATTTATCATTTAATCAAGACAGAAAGGTAAAATTTTGGCAAGACAAAAGTTTTGTCGACTATACAGAAACTTTATTGAAAATCCAAAAATATGTCAGAAAATTAAGTAGTGGTGCTGTGAGATCCAAATTTAATATCTTGTATGACTTCTATGAGCTTAAAAGGACAGCATCCATGCGGTTTGGCAAGGATTCATACAATTTATTGATGAAGTCATTAGGAATTGCAAAGAAAACAGTCTTGCATGCCTCCCAGAGTTCATTAATATTCTTTGGTTTTGTCTTCCATGCTTCCTCTTTCATCCTACACCACATATGCTCAATGATGTTCATGTCTGGTGACTGGGCTGGCCAATCCTGGAGCATCTTGATCTTGTTCGCCTTAAGGAACTTTGATGTGGAGATGGAAGTATGCGATGGAGCACCATCCTGCTGCAAAATTTGGCTTTTTTTTATGGTTGGGAATATAAGAGGTAGCTAAGATTCCTTGGTATTTTAGACTATTGATGTTGCCTTCCACCCTGCAGATCCCTCGCACACCCCCATACTGGATGTAACCACCGACCATGATTTTGCCTCCACCAAACTTCACTGTTTTCTGGGTAAATCTCAGCTCCATGTGGGTTCCAGTAGGTCTCCTGCAATATTTGCAGCGACTGTGGTGTAATTCAACAGAAGATTCATCTGAAAAATCCATCTTCTGCCACTTTTCCAGAGTCCATCCTTTTAGCAGGCTGTGGCCCTTGGGAAATGCCACACGGTTTTTCAACTATCTTTTGTTTAGTGCTGGCTTATGGGCACTGATTCGACCATGGAGGCCATTTCGAGACAGAATCTGACAAACTGTTCTGGTTGACACAGGGACTTCAGGTGACCAGGTCTCGTGGAGATCTTCTGAGGTGGAAAATGGTCTGGCCTTGGATTTTCGAGCTAACAAACGGTCCTCTCGAGCAGTTGTCTTGCGGGGTCGACCTGACCTGGCCTTGTCCAAAACATCTCCAGTCTCTTAAAATCTTTTTTTAATCCTCTGAACTTGACGCTGAGACACATTGAAGGTGTCTGCCACATCAGCAGTGGATCTGGTCTTTAGCCTCTTGATAATCAACACTTTAGTCTCTGGGTGAATCATAGGCCCCATACACACGATAGAATCCATCCGCTGAAAAATCCCAGCAAATGGGTTTCAGCGGATAGATCCTATGGTGTGTACACTCCAGCGGATCTGTTTCCGCGGATATTTCTCCCCTGGGATGGATTCCAGCAGATCGAATATTTGCTGACATGCCAAACAAATCTATCTGCTGGAATCCATCCCAACGGATGGATCCGCTGGTCTGTATAGACTCACCGGATCCATCCGTCCGAAGGGATCCCCCGCATGCGTCGTAATGATTCGACACATGCGTGGAATTCCTTATATGACAGCGTCGCGCACGTCGCCGCGTCATAATCGCGGCGACGGCGCGACACGTCATCGCCAGAGGATTTCGGCGCGGATTTCAATGCGATGGTGTGTACACTCCATCGCATAGAAATCCGCGGAAATCCTCGAGAGGATTTATCCATGGAAACGGTCCGCTGGACCATATCCGCGGATAAATCCTCCCATGTGTATGGGGCCTTAGGCATGTTTGCAGAGGTCTAGTTGCAGTTGAGAAGGTCTAGTGTACTGGTATTCTTTTTATACACACCTGAGACCTAATTGATCCATTATTAGTCACAGGTGAAGCTCATATAACAAGGCGACAACACTTATGTCTTTGCAAAAAATGACTCAATGGGCTTTACCAAGCTGTGAATATTAAAATACTTTTTGTCAGTTTCGTTTTGCACTGAAACATTATTACAAAAGCTGTTGGGATTAAAATGACCCATTTCTTGTAACAAAATCTTGATTAGAAATATATTTTAGCGGCACTTCAGGTCAATTTGTACACAAGCGACAATACTTTTTGTCAGGGACTGTATATATATATATATATATATATATATATATATATATATATATATATATATATATATATATATATATATATATATATATATATATATATATATATATAGATATAGGTATATCTATATATATACTGTATATTTTTTGGCATTGGGGAAATTAAACTCAATTGGTAGGTGCATTTACAAGGAGTTGCACCATTCCAAAACTGTTTTTTTTTAAGTGCATGGCAGCCCGCCTTTATTAAATAAAAGAACAGTTCACATAAGCATCAGTTGCCCATACAGAGGATTCTTCCACCTCCATATGAACAAATGAAATACCACCTCGCTCCCTTGTTGGCAGCACACTTATCAGTCCCTCTGATGGTGTTGCCCAGCTCTCCTGGTTCACTAGGCTCTCATAGCCAGTGTTGACAACCTACCAGATTGAAATTTACTGACACGACACCCACAATTTACTAGCACAGTAACTAGTATTTAGCCTACAAATAAGTACAATATGCAATTAGCAATGTGATTTAAGGTAGATATTAAGGAAAAAAACATATTCTCTATTTTATTTTCGATATAGTAAGTAGGTAGCTCAGGGACAGGACTCAGGAGGTCAAGAAATTTGAATGGGCAGGCACACACACATGAAATTGATTCTCACGGTGACACTGACAGCAGTGTGCAGCAGCACAGATGATGATAACACCTCATTGACACATCCCCTCCTGAGTCACAGTGACATTCCCTCTCCATGGCAGGTGGTCCCTTCAGTCCACTCCAGTCCAAACAGCACTGACAGTCCCGCTCCCGGATTGCCTTGCTCCCTTCCCGCAGATCCACACACAAGGCTCAGGCCAATCCACTTGGTTCTCTTGCACCACATCACACGACACGCTCGGACAGCTCTGACCTGAAACAGCGCATGCGCAGTTACTAGCTGAGAATTACAGCCATATTTGTTTTGCTGGCAACCTGTTCTTGTCACTGCCATTTACTGGCAAGAAAAAAGTGAATTTTTTTTACTGGCTGCCAGTAAAAAATACTGATGGTTGGAAACACTGCTCTTATGCCCTGTACACACCATCACTTTATGTGATGAAAAAAAACTACATTTTCTGTGAAGTAAAAAACGACATTTTTGAAACTTCAATTTTCAAAGACGAAGTTGCCTACACACCATCGTTTTTCTCACAATGATCTTGCAAAGTGAGGTTACGTTCCACCACGTTTTACCATTGAAGTAGCTTCTGGGCATGCGTGGATGAAAAAACGTCTTACAAAACGACGTTTTTTGCTACACACGGTCAATTTCTGTGAAGTAAAAAGTGCACTTTTGAAAAACGACACATAAAATTGAAGCATGCTTCAATTTTTTTTGGTCGTTTTTTACAAGACATAAAACAACGTTTTCCCCCACACACAGTCAATTAAAGTGACGTTTTTAAAAACGTCATTTTTTTTCATCACATAAAGTGATGGTGTGTACGCGGCATAAGCCTTCAGTTGCAGCACCCTGTTGCACAACCCACTTCTGGCCTATAGATTGGGATCTAGAGATCCAGTCTCCTGGCTGCTTGTTGGGGCACCTCCAACCCCTCCTTAAAACCCTCTGTCTCTTGGCTTCTGACTGGGGCCCTCTGACCCTACTCCGTGAGACCTTCAGTCTGCAACACTGGGAGCTGTTTCTAACTGGGAGCCCTGAGCTATCCTTAGACCTGAGTATATAACGACCCTGCACATCTGTGTACTTACACAGATTGCAGACATCTAGCAAAAACCCAGATACAGGATATAAAGATCTGATCCAGAACAACAGAATTCAGAGAAAGCTGTGTTTTTGAAATGATAGTCCTGAACCTTGCAACAACCTTAATGCCACATTTTCCTATATTCTCACAGTGACAGCTCCTCTCTCTGCCACAATATATATATATATATATATATATATATATATATATATATATATATATATATATATATATATACATAGATAGATAGATAGATAGATAGATAGATCTACATAGATAGATAGATAGATAGATAGATAGATAGATAGATAGATAGATAGATAGATAGATAGATCTATATATCTAGATAGGTATACATATATCTATATATCTAGATAGGTATATATATATATATATATATATATATATATATATATATATATATATATATATATATATATTTAAAACAAAGTTGGCAGCCTCCCTGATCTATTTGAAACCTTGCAAGTAGGGAATAGTTCACACGGGCATTGCAATATACAGAGCAGTACAAAGGGGCTCCCAGACACACTTTCAAGATAGCAAAAAAAAAAGTGTGTTTCGACTAGTCAGGTTAAAAACAGAGGTTTATGTTCCATACATTTTTAAATATGGAATATGTGGAATCCACATTGCCACATGGAGGAAAATCTGATCCCCAACTCTGAACTATCTTATTAATATACAGTATATCTTGTTATGCGGTTCACTGTCAGTGTTTCCATGAAAACCCAAATATTTCCAGTGATTATATAACTGCTTATGCAAATATATGTAAAGTACCTGTGTACACAACTAGTAGACGCAACTGCATCTTCAGGATCATAAAATAGTAATAAAAGCAAATAACAACTGATTTCCAGGTAATGGATGCTAAGCAACCGACTGGTATAATTATTTCCAGATATTTATCACCTTTGTGCTGACATTTTAAGGCAAATATTAAACATGTATTTTATGTTAATAGTGCATTTTTTTTACAGTAAAACACACAGGTGTATCTACTGCATGCTCAATTATTCTAACTAAATATCAACACATCCTCCTGACAAAATGATAAACTGATAATCAATTTGCTGATTATTTTATAATGAAAGCAGGACAATTGTTTTTTTTTAATAGTGATATGAATTCCCTATTCTTTTCTCCTATCCCTGCACAGACATTTTGAAGTTATGTTCTGTATCTGCTCTTTTAGACAACAAATTATACTACTACTTAGCTTGATCTATAGTAGCAAGCTTAATATAAACTATACCCCCTGGACACAGTGAATGCTTGCATACGCTTAATGTAAAAAGATGGGTAGTAAATATTCATCAACAGGCTTATTTTGCTATGCTGGCTTAAAGTATGAGACTTACCATAATTGCATCCAAACCACTGTCTTGAACACAACTTTAATGTGGAATCGAATGCAAAAGGTAAAGATTTGCTATGTTAAAAAGAAAATTTAGAAATGTTAACTGTGCTTTAACAGTACCCTGAAAAATGTACCTTTTATCCAAAAATTACTCCTATAAAATAGCAGGGTGCTTCTTAGTATGTGAGTATGCCTAGATATACTTGTGTCTACAGCCTCATAGTTGTATATCTGCAGTATGCAAAGTAAGGCACTGCTGTCTCCAGCTGTTAGTCTTAGGCCCCGTACACACGAGGGGATCTCCGCTGGAAACGGTCCGCTGGACCGTTTCCAGCGGAGATTCCTCCGGATTTGGATCCGATGGCGTGTACTCACCATCGGATCAAAATCCGCGCGGAATTCATCCGCGGTGACGTGTCGCGCCGTCACCGCGATGATGACGCGGCGACGTGCGCGACGCTGGGAGGTAAGTACTTCCACGCATGCGTCGAATCATTACGATGCATGCGAGGGAGGGGAGCGGACAGATTGATCCGGTGAGTCTGTACAGACCACCGGATCAATCCGCTGGACCCGATTCAAGCGGATAAATTTCTTAGCATGCTAAGAAATTTATATCCGCTTGAAATCGATCTGGCCGAGAAATCTCCACAGATAAATATCCGCTAGGCCGTACAGATGACCGGATTTATCCGCTGGAACTGATCCGCGGATCAATTCCAGCGGATAGATCCGGTGGTGTGTACAAGGCCTTAGAAGATTTGGAGTGAAATTTGGCAATGTCATAACTGTGCTGTTCACCATTTACCTTGCTAAAGGCTCTGGCATGAAAAAGCAAAAGCCTTGGTCCACTACACACAGAGACACAGTGCAGAAAAAGTAACATCTGAAAAGTAGAAAAAATGGAGCCCCTCTAAGGCAGGTGATACCACAGGTTGCAGAAAATAAATTATCTTGATCCCACCATCAACACAAACAGTGTTGAGGCGGGGGGCCAAGCTATTGTCTTCTCCCAGCGGGGAGGCGGGGAAGCCATTAGTGATATATCCAAGTAAAATCCGGCAGGCTGGTTGAACCCAAGTTAATCTATTATTCAACTTGGTATATTCATCCTGCCCATAAATGGTTCAAATCTTTGTGGTTTCCTGCTGAACCGGCCGATATTCAAACTGTCTATGGCCGACATAAGAGTAGCTGGGTGAATACAACAAAGGAGCAGATACAAGGAACCTCTCACTCGGTAAAATAGCTGGTACAACATAATGATATGAAAAAAAGCAAAAATAGCTTAATACTGTAGATGGTGACAGTGTGATCTGCTGCAGTTTTTAAAATGTGGGCTGTGTAGTGGTCAGACCTTGAGAAGCGTTTTCTTGTTGTTTTTTAAACTGAACTCAGGAAACTAAATATCTGCACAAACACACTCTCAATTAAAGTCACTGAGGGGAAGGGGGATTTGCCAACTTACATGGCCATGTAACTTGACAAATCTCCTTTCCCCTCAAGAAGAGGACAGGCATCCCTGCAGTGAAGATTTCTCCAGGATCCAGCTGTCTGCACAATGTGAGACATACATTACAGGTAAGTGATGTGGCTAAAGCTAAGGGTTTGAAATGTGTGCCTGCATCTACAACTCAGGGCAGCAAAGAACTAAGGAGCTTAGATGAAAGTAAGGCTGCTTTCACGCTGAGGCGCTTTGCAGGCGCTCTTGCGCTAAAAATAGCGCCTGCAATGAGCCCTGAAAGAGCCGCTCCTTTCTATCCAGTGTGAAAGCCTGAGGGCTTCCACACTGGAGTGTTGCTCTGGTGGGACGCTAAAAAAGGTCCTGCCAGACACATCTTTGAGGTGCGGTAGGAGCAGTAAAAATACCAGAAACAAATCCAGACAATCACATGATTGTCTGATTTGGAAAGAATTTATTTGCAAATTATGGTGGAAAAAAAGTATTTGGTCCCCTACAAACAAGCAAGATTTGTGGCTCTCACAGACCTGTATCCTCTTCTTTAAGATGCACCTCTGTCCTCCACTCATTACCTGTATTAATGGCACCTGTTTGAACTTGTTATCAGTATAAAAGACACCTGTCCACAACCTCAAACAGTCACACTCCACAAACTCCACTATGGTGAAGACCAAAGAGCTGTCCAAGGACACCAGAAACAAAATTGTAGACCTGCACCAGGCTGGGAAGACTGAATCTGCAATAGGCAAGCAGCTTGGTATGAAGAAATCAACTGTGGGAGCAATAATTAGAAAATGGAAGACATGCAAGACCACTGATAATCTCCCTCGATCTGGGGCTCCATGCAAGATCTCACCCCGTGGGGTCAAAATGATCACAAGAACGGTGAGCAAAAATCCCAGAACCACATGGGGGGACCTAGTGAATGACCTGCAGAGAGTTGGGACCAACGTAACAAAGGCTACCATCAGTAACACACTACGCCGTCAGGGACTCAGATCCTGCCATGTCAGATGTGTCCCCCTGCTTAAGCCAGTACATGTCCGGGCCCGTCTGAGGTTTGCTAGAGAGCATTTGGATGATCCAGAAGAGGATTGGGAGAATGGCATATGGTCAGATGAAACCAAAGTAGAACTGTTTGGTAGAAACACAACTCGTCGTGTTTGGAGGAGAGAGAATGCTGAGTTGCAACCAAAGAACATCATACATACTGTGAAGCATGGGGGTGGCAACATCATGCTTTGGGGCTGTTTCTCTGCAAAGGGAACAGGATGACTGATCCGTGTGCATGAAAGAATGAATGGGGCCATGTATCGTGAGATTTTGAGTGCAAACCTCCTCCCATCAGCAAGGGCAATGAAGATGAAATGTGGCTGGGTCTTTCAGAATGACAATGATCCCAAACACACCGCCCGGGCAACGAAGGAGTGGCTTCGTAAGAAGCATTTCAAGGCCCCAGATCTCAACCCCATAGAAAACCTGTGGAGGGAGTTGAAAGTCTGTGTTGTCCAGCGACATCTCCAAAACATCACTGCTCTAGAGGAGATCTGCATGGAGAAATGGGCCAACATACCAGCAACAGTGTGTGACAACCTTGTGAAGGCTTACAAAAAATGTTTGGTCTCTGTCAACAAAGGATATATAATAAAGTATTGAGATGAACTTTTGATATTGACCAAATCAGACAATGTGATTGTCTGGATTTGTTTCCACATTTTGTCTCTCATAGTTGAGGTATACCAATGATGACAATTACAGGCCTCTCTCATCTTTTTAAGTGGGAGAACTTTCACAATTGGTGGCTGACTAAATACTTTTTTGCCCTACTGTATTCCCACTGTGAACATAGCCAGGACACATCCACGATTGCAGAGGATACTGCTTGGAATGGAAGGTTTAATGACAAATATTAAATCATATGCTTTTTTAGCACAGCCTACAGTAGGTGTTTGTGATATTGTGCTTTTAGCACGACAGCGTCGCGCTGATACTCGGCGACAGGGTGCCGAGATCTCCCCGACACCTCGCACTCACTGGAATAGTGACAGCACATCCCAGCAAGCGCGTCATAGAAGCGACGGGAGATCCGACTTGGATTCCCGCCAATTCTACACGTGTGCGGTGTTTGTTATGAATCCTGAGGGGGAAGTCCCCGCCGGATTTTAAATAAAAATCCGGCATGGGTCCCCCCCTCAGGAGCATACCGGGCCCTTAGGTCTGTTATGGGTTGTAAGGAGAGCCCCCCTACGCCGAAAAAAATGGCGTAGGGGGTCCCCCTACAATCCATACCAGACCCGTATCCAAAGCACGCTACCCGGCCAGCCAGGAAGGGAGTGGGGACGAGCGAGCGCCCCCCCCCTCTCCTGAGCCATACCAGGCTGCATGCCCTCAACATGGGGGGGTTGGGTGCTCTGGGGCAGGGGGGCGCACTGCGGCCCCCCCACCTCAGAGCACCCTGTCCCCATGTTGATGAGGACAGGGCCCCTTCCCGACAACCCTGGCCGTTGGTTGTCGGGGTATGCGGGCGGGAGGCTTATCGGAATCTGGGAGCCCCCTTTAATAAGGGGGCCCCCAGATACCGGCCCCCCACCCTAAGTGAATGAGTATGGGGTACATCGTACCCCTACCCATTCACCTGCAAGAAAAGTGGTAAAAACACAAATAAACCACACAGGGTATTAAAATATTTTATTTTTCTGCTCCGGAGGCCTCCCCTGTCTTCTTTATTAGCTCTTTTACCAGGGGAGGCTTCTTCTTTGACGTCTTCGGGTGGGTGGGGGCCGCCGTCTGGTTCTCTTCCACCGCCGGGGGGGGGTCGCTTTTAAAAAAGCCCCCACCCCCCGGCGGGTTTCCTCCGGCGTCTTCGGCGGGGCTCTTCTTCTTCCGCTATCCCGACGGGTCTTCTCAACTCTCCGGGGGTCTCCTTCTGTCTTCGCCGCTCTCCGCTCTTGACTCGTCGCACCCCGGTTCTTCGTCTCGCTGTCCGGTGTCTTCTTCCGTGCTTTACGTCTTCTCCTTCCGTGCTGTGATGAGTTCTTCTTCCGCGCTGTGACGTCATGTTCTTCACTTCTCTCCTTCTCCCGGTGTTGACACGTCGCCGGCTCCTCTCTGCAATGACGGGTGCGCGGGTGCATCGGACCTATATAGGCCTCACAGTCCCATCATGCTCTGTACCTACCCATGTGATACCTACCACGTGGGTAGGTATCACATGGGTAGGTACAGAGCATGATGGGACTGTGAGGCCTATATAGGTCCGATGCAAGGCGCGCATCCGTCATTTCAGCGAGGAGGACCGGCGAGTCAACATCGGGAGAAGAAGAGAAGTGAAGAACATGACGTCACAGCGCGGAAGAAGAACTCATCACAGCACGGAAGGAGAAGACGTAAAGCACGGAAGAAGACACCGGACAGCGAGACGAAGAACCGGGGTGCGACGAGTCAAGAGCGGAGAGCGGCGAAGACAGAAGGAGACCCCCGGAGAGTTGAGAAGACCCGTCGGGATAGCGGAAGAAGAAGAGCCCCGCCGAAGACGCCGGAGGAAACCCGCCGGGGGGTGGGGGCTTTTTTAAAAGCGACCCCCCCCGGCGGTGGAAGAGAACCAGACGGCGGCCCCCACCCACCCGAAGACGTCAAAGAAGAAGCCTCCCCTGGTAAAAGAGCTAATAAAGAAGACAGGGGAGGCCTCCGGAGCAGAAAAATAAAATATTTTAATACCCTGTGTGGTTTATTTGTGTTTTTACCACTTTTCTTGCAGGTGAATGGGTAGGGGTACGATGTACCCCATACTCATTCACTTAGGGTGGGGGGCCGGTATCTGGGGGCCCCCTTATTAAAGGGGGCTCCCAGATTCCGATAAGCCTCCCGCCCGCATACCCCGACAACCAACGGCCAGGGTTGTCGGGAAGGGGCCCTGTCCTCATCAACATGGGGACAGGGTGCTCTGAGGTGGGGGGGCCGCAGTGCGCCCCCCTGCCCCAGAGCACCCAACCCCCCCCATGTTGAGGGCATGCAGCCTGGTACGGCTCAGGAGAGGGGGGGGGCGCTCGCTCGTCCCCACTCCCTTCCTGGCTGGCCGGGTAGCGTGCTTTGGATACGGGTCTGGTATGGATTGTAGGGGGACCCCCTACGCCGTTTTTTTCGGCGTAGGGGGGCTCTCCTTACAACCCATAACAGACCTAAGGGTCCGGTATGCTCCTGAGGGGGGGACCCATGCCGGATTTTTATTTAAAATCCGGCGGGGACTTCCCCCTCAGGATTCATAACAAACGCCGCACACGTGTAGAATTGGCGGGAATCCAAGTCGGATCTCCCGTCGCTTCTATGACGGCTCTGTCTCCATCGCGGCAAGCCAGCTCGGCGCTGGCTCCCGCGATGGGGCTCGTAGGTGCTCAATCTCGCCGAGAAAGAGAGCGAGATTGACACAAAATCGGGTTCACCTACTGTACATTTTTTTTTTTTTTTTACATTCCTCTTAACTTGGCACATTCATATTTCATTGCTTAGCAAACTGGTGACATTAGACTTTTTTTAATTTGTTTTATTTGCAAGTAAAATTTTGACACGTGCACTACTTTTCAGAACGGTGACATTACATGAATGTTCAATGAACATAGCAAACTAGGACTGTATTATGCATTGGATATCAGTACAGTTTGGTAGACTAAAATGCGAGTGTACATCCACACACTCAATGCAAATGTACCATTTTTTTTACATTTACTCTACTTCTGAACATCAGGGGTATGAAGGCATTAGGATTACTAATCCAGATGTTTATAATAGATATTTTAGATGAGTGTAGCTGAGACCAAGAATCATAGTAACTGCATAAACCTGGTTGATTGATTTCATCACACAAAGATGTGTTACTAATTGAATTTGGATGACATTTTCTGTGGTATTGCAAAATAAGAGGTGTGAAATTGAACAGCCCATTTTTCTACATTTTAAAGATTTAGAATTTTTTATTTTATTTTTTACTTTTAATAATATTGTCCACTGCTGCACCTACTGTATAAACACTATAAAAAGATCTTATAACAAAACAAAGAACAATAGTGCCACTAGGTCCTCTTAATTGCTCACAGTGTTTCAGAAACTCCGGTAAACCTTTCAAATTCCATAAACTCTTAATAGTTTACTATAAAGTGCTGTTTTATGAATACAATATAAATAAATAAATACATGAATATAATATATAATACATATACTGTATATATATATATATATATATATATATATATATATATATATATATATATATATATATATATTTCCTGTTTTGGGTCATGCCAGCAACACCATGGGTCAGCTCTGCCCCTTGACCCAGTATAAGACATCCCTGTACAGAATGAAAAAAAGGCAGGAAACACCTGAGACAGATGTTCTTTTCCTGTCCTTGCTATGGGTGTCCATTAAGTTTTTCCTGTGTCTTTTTCCTGCCATTTGGGCTCCTTGGTGGGAGGCCTAATGGCTGAACATAAATCCTGCTGAAAGAGGGTGCTTCTGATGCAGCGCCAGTAGCATAACATGTAGTATCCTGATAGGTATGCGGCCATCCTGGGTCTTCCTTGCTTTTCTTCCCATGCTCTATTCAGGTGGCATGTCTTGCCTGATGACAATGAAAGAAATAGTGTGTGTTCCACCCCCCTTTGTCTGTGGTCCATGCTGGTGGCCCTGAGCATCACAGGCCCCTCCCCAAGCTGCATTCCCAGTCAGCACCAATTAGGGCTGCTCTGACTGGCTGCAGGGGGCTGGAGCTGATGGGTCCTAAAAGGGGGGGCATTTCCAATTGGCTGAGCCAGAGACACACTTGTAATGCCAGTATTAACTTTCTCAACTTATCAACCCAGTGATGTTGCACTCTTGTTGCCAGCCTGTGTCTGTTCTGTCTCCCTCATATTGTTTACACTGCTGGTGAGTGTGGCCTCATGGTTTCTATGTTTTCTCTCTGGATTGCTGCAGTATTTGACACTGGCTTCATGTTTCAGCCCTTCTCTTGCTGTTTACTCCTTTACCACTTCTGTTTTTGCTTCTCAATCTCCCTGACTGCTGGTGAGTGTGATGTGCTGCATCAAGTCAACATCATTTGCAATGGACCTAATTTAGTTCTTCCTCACATCATAACCAATGGGGTACATCTAGCTGTAGACAGTTCTAGTTGCAGGAAGCAGATATAGAGTACCTGTTGGGCTTGTGGAACAAACCCCATACCATCTAAACTGATTTTTGAAGCCTGATTTAAAGAGACAGCTCTAGGCAAAGAAGTTATTATTGAGGGTATCAAGTACTACATCGAAGTGGCAGTGGGAGAAGGTTTGTAAAGTTTTTTGCCAACTTGCTCAAGCAAAAAGTCATAAGCACAGTTAAGAGCACAAGAAGAAGGTTTGACAGAGCCTGGGATCTTTAGTAATGATCCAGATATTGATTCTGGAGAGCATAAGAATGGAAGAAAGTACTACCCAAATGTAAAGTGGGAGCTTCCCAAATTCCCTATGATGATGCCATAAATTAAGGTGATTTTAGAAGAAGAATGGGTTAAACCAGATAGAAAGCTGACTATTCAGAACAGGGTGAATAAATTACATCCAATAGATCCTTTGGCCTGGAGTTTTTGAAGGCACCTCTGAAAGTGTGCACCTCTTTGCATGCATGGAAAGACCTGTTACTCTCCCTTTGGGTAGTCAGTCTTCTTTAAAGTGGTTGTAAAGGTACATTTTATTTCCTAAATAGCTTCATTTACCTTTGTGCAGTCCTCCTTCACTTACCTCATCCTTCGATTTTGCTTTTAAATGTCCTTATTTCTTCTGAGAAATCCTCACTTCCTGTTCTTCTGTCTTTAACTCCACTCAGTAATGCAAGGCTTTCTCCCTGGTGTTGAGTGTCGTGCTCGCCCCCTCCCTTGGACACAGAAGAGTCAGGACGCTATCTACATTGCAGATAGAGAAAGGAGCTGTGTGTTAGTGGGTGTCCTGACTCTTCTGTAGTCCAAGGGTGGGGGCGATAACAACACTCCACACCAGGGAGAAAGCCTCCCATTACTGTGTGGAGTTACAGACAGAAGAACAGGAAGTGAGGATTTCTCTGAAGAAATAAGGACATTTAAAAGCAAAATCGAAGGACGAGGTAAGTGAAGGAGGACTGCGCCCAGGTAAAGGAAGCTATTTAGGGATATTTTTTACCTTTACAACCCCTTTCAAGATGCTATAAAAAGAAGAAGAACCGATTGAGACCTTAAAATGTTTTTTCCACAGCCACAGCTGCCTGTAGGTCCATAGTTACTTTCAATTCAGTTGACAGAGCCATGAGGGTATTCTCATCTAAGGTTGAGTTGGCCCTTAAATCAAGGCTGCATGAGGATTCAGTGAGCTTGAGTGTGGAAGGTCTGAAGCTTTTTGTATATGTATTCTTTGCTGAAGCAGTGGTACAATTGGTTAGGTTTACAGCTAGGATTATAATGCACTCAGTCACAGCCAGATCTCTATGGCTAAAACATTGGCCTGCGGACTTGGTCTCAAAACAAAA
The DNA here is from genome assembly GCF_905171775.1 of Rana temporaria. Taxonomy (NCBI): domain Eukaryota; kingdom Metazoa; phylum Chordata; class Amphibia; order Anura; family Ranidae; genus Rana; species Rana temporaria. Next base: position 291,666,540 of record NC_053490.1, read on the forward strand.
GCGAATTCCTGATATGAATCTCATGGTGACCCAGTGCAATTGTCAAGTGCCCATTTGTTCTAGTCTTTTTTGTCCACAGGCTCTGGCCCAGGTTGCCCAGACATGAGACATCTGGTTGGTCTGCCATTTTCCACCAACTGCTCTGATTCTCCAGTCTTTGTTGAAGATCTTGGTAGAGGAGAAGTCAGCAATAGTGATTGCTCCATCCTGGCCAAGGAAGCCGTAGTTCTCCCTCCCTGTGTCACTGGAGACATGTTTTCCTATCAGACTTCCTCAAGCCTGGGAAATTATGCTGCAGGATGGCCAGACTCATCCAAACCTAGCCCACCTGGCCACCCTACTTTCAGCCAGAAAGGTTTCTACAAAGTTAACATACCATCAAGCAGAAGTTTGAAACCATTCCTTCCCAATATATGATTTATTTTAGTCTCCTGCAGTGGCGAATGTGCTTTGTTTTCTCTATACGGGTGTGAACTATAACACTCTTAAGGTGCGGGTATTGGCAGTATCAGTCCTAACAGATACAGTACATTCTGGTATAGAGTGTCTCTAGTGATCCAGTTTCTGAAGGTGGTCATCAAGATTCATCCTCCTATACATCAATTCCTTCCTAAGTGCGATATTTGATTCCTTCTGAGAAGGTTTTTGGAATCAACCTTCTTTCCATATTCAGAAAGTTCTATGTGGTACCTCACTCTGAAGATAGTTTTAGTTTCAGCAAGGTGGGTATAGGAGATTAGTGGCTTTTCCTGTAAGGAGCTGAATTGCAAAAAAATTCCTGATGATATTAAGAACTTCTCCAAGGGGAATCTGTTCTTCCAGACATTCCAGCTTCATTACCAAGCTCTGAAGATCCTTGTTGGAGCAAGTTAGACCTAAAGACTCTCCTTCAAACTTTCTTGTGTCAGACTGATCCATTTTAAATTTAATTTGCTCTTTTTGTACTTCTTAGAGGTCCCAGGATAGCCCTGTCTTCTCCCCCTAAAATCATTTCATCCTGGATAGAAAAGACAATTTAGGCAGCATATTCTTTGGATGGTCTTTCCCCTCCTCAGGAGATATGAGCTCATTCCACAGAGCAGTCCCAGAATCCTGGGCAGCTTGGTCTAAAGTCTTGGTGGATATTATAGTGAAAAGCAGAAAGCTGGTGTACTCTTCACATCTTTATCCGACATTACAAATTGGATGCAGCCTTGGGTCATGGGTGAATCAGTTATATCTTCCACGTTAATTCATTATTACATGTTTTGTAGCAGCATCTGGTGTATGTGTGTTTTCTTCTCCCTCCCTAGGATTTGGGCTAGTTAATTCACATTGTATTGATGGCGTGACACAGAGAAATGTTATACAGGGATGTCCTACACAGGGTCAATGGACAGAGTTAATCCATGGTGCTGCTTGCATGAGGCAGAGCCAGTAAAGGAAAATTACAATTATACTATATATATATTGGGTGATTAGACTCAGTTTAAATTGATATTTTAGTGAAATCCATGTCAGTCCAAACTGCGCTTTAAAAGCCTGGTAGCCTACTTTTATTAAAACAGAATAAAGTAAAGTCTATAAACGTGCCCATGCAGGGGTTTCAGTTGCACACAGCATAAACAGGTGACACATTACCAAGCCACCTGGCTTTCTCTTCAACAGTACCTCTGCTTTTAGTAATGGGTCCCTCAGACCAACGGCTCTTCAATGCACGCTGTAGTTTCAAGCCCATTAACAAACTTAGCTACTCTTCAATGAACACAGGTAGCAAACAGTGATACTGGCTCACACATTTCTCATAAGTTGAAGCCCTGATTGGGAACACATCTCCCTCCTGGCTGGAGCTCTGAACTATTCTCAGTCCTTAACCACTTAAGACCCGGACCAAAATGCAGCTAAAGGACCTTGGCCCTTTTTGTGATTCGGCACTGTGTCGCTTTAACTGACAATTGCGTGGTCGTGCGATGTGGCTCCCAAACAAAATTGGCGTCATTTTTTTCCCACAAATAGAACTTTCTTTTGGTGGTATTTGATCACCTCTGCGGTTTTTTTGCGCTATAAACAAAAATAGAGCGACAATTTAGAAAAAAAATTCAATATTTTTAACTTTTTGCTATAATAAATATCCCCCAAAAATATATAAAAAAAATTTTTTTTACTCAGTTTAGGCCGATGTGTATTCTTCTACCTATTTTTGGTGAAAAAAATCGCAATAAGCGTTTATCGGTTGGTTTGCACAAAATGTATAGCGTTTTCAAAATAGGGGATAGGTTTATTGCATTTTTATAAAAAAAATTTTTTTTTACTACTAATGGCGGCGATCAGCGATTTTTTTCGTGACTGCGACATTATGGTGGACACTTCGGACAATTTTGACACATTTTTGGGACCATTGTCATTTTCACAGCAAAAAATGCATTTAAAATGCATTGTTTATTGTGAAAATGACAGTTGCAGTTTGGGAGTTAACCACAAGGGGGCGCTGATGGGGTTTTGTGTTCCCTGAAGTGTGTTTACAACTGTAGGGGGGTGTGGCTGTAGGTGTGACGTCATCGATTGTGTCCCCCTATAAAAGGGATGACACGATCGATGCAGCCACCACAGTGAAGAACGGGGAAGCCGTGTTTACACACCGCTCTCCCTGTTCTTCAGCTCCGGGGACCGATCGCGGGTCTCCAGCGGCGATCGGAGCTTCGGACCGGGCCCGCGACCCACGGCTGGGTACTGGTACAGGACATACCTGTACGTACATGTACCCAGCCGTGCCATTCTGCCGACGTATATGTGCAGGAGGCGGTCCTTAAGTGGTTAAAGGGGCTGTAAACCCTCATGGTCTTTTACATGAATGCATTCTATGCATTAAGGTGAAAACCTTCTGTAGTGCTGCAGCTCCACCCCCGCAACCATTTTACTTACCTGAATGCTAAATCCTCCGGGCCGGGAATGAGCACACCAGCTCTAGCAGGTGTCTTGTGTATAGACTGATAGCAGTGCAGCCATTGGCTCCCACTGCTGACAATCAAATCCAATAACATGGGGGCGGGCCAAGTCCTGCATTGCGTGTGAATGGACACAGATGCAGGACTCGGGATCTCGCCCGCACGGGTGTCCACCTTAGGAGAGCCTTCTTCAGCGTGGACACTCAATGCAGGGATGAGCCACCAGCATCTCTGAGGGACCCCTGAAGGGGAGGACCGGGGGCACTCTATGCAAAACGAACTGCACAGTGGAGGTAAGTACTGTATCATATGTTTATTATTTAAAAGAAAACAAAAAACAAAACAAGGGTTTACAACCAAAAATAATCATCCAGGCAACAAAGACAAAGCTTGAGTAAGTCAAATTTGATTGGATTTTCAGCAAGGACTGACTAAAAGATCTTTGTTGATCAAACAACTCACTTATTGCAATTGATTTATAAAAGATCTAATGTATTCATTATAACAGCTGCCATAAGGAATGCTTGCATAACTCATTCTATGTATGGTTAGCAGTAGATCGAATATTTCTTACTTCCTTCATTACTTTGCTGCTTGAACTTTAAACTGAAAACAACAACAAAACATTGTACCCAGCCTGCAGTGTTTTTTCCATATTTTTATCTATGACTAGGTTTGTATACCTAGCATACACACAAGAACAAGATGCTCATATTTATGTAATAAGTACCAGGACATATTCTTTTTTTTCTGTTGTGTCTTTCTGAACAGCAGGAGGGGACAAAAAGCTAAATAACAAATGTTATTTGGATATTACTCTGACACAAAAGAATATTCAAGACAACTCACAGGAGGTGCAATGCTACACAAACAGCAAGAGAAATATTTTCAATCAGCCCCCTACACAGCCAGTTATTACCTTAAGTTTGCACTTTGCTGCAGCTGGTGCATCAAATATTCATAGACTTCTTATTTGACTTTAACAAATGCATTTACAAAAATTCCACATTCATACCTTTCTTTCCAAATAGAGTTGGGGGAAAAAGACAAGCATTAGTATGCCAAACCTTTTTTCACAAGTGTTTAATAATTTAGATTTGCTATGTTATTAAGCAGTCACAGGTGGAAAGATGATACTTTGTGAGTTGAGAATGGATGGGTGTGCTGAATTCAATTATTTTTTTGGTAATTTATTTTCAACCCTGTAATATTTGCACGCTAGTCTGGAATTGCTTGAGAGCTGCCATATTGAAAAGATAATGAAAGATGTCCCTGGAGTCCTGCAGGACAGCTCTGTCAAGGACAGTTACTATTTCTCTAGAATAGTAATCCTTTAAAGTGTCACCAAATTGCTTTTCTAATAAGTGGGAATTTGTGCAAAATGACTATATTTTAAATATTATAGCTTTCTAAATTAGATAAATGAAAATGAATACACTGGGACAGTATACTAATGTATATTAAATACTTACAAAGATATCCGCATGAAATGCAAAAAGGGTCATAAAAAAGGATTTTGGATAGGAACACTATGATGGTACCCAGAGACATGAATGTTCCTGTCTTTGTAAAGCCCTGGTTAGGTAGGAAAACAGTCCCAATTTCTATTATTCCCCCCCAACTAAGATCCAAGGAAATAGGTGTTAATATTTGATATTAGAGATGAGGTTCAGGTTCACTGCTACCATGGGTTTGAGGCCCCCCATGTTGAGTGCATGTGGCCTGGTATGGTTCAGGAGGGAGGGGGCCCTTTCCTGGCCTGCCAGGCTGCATGCTCGGATAAGGGTCTGGTATGGATTTTGGGGGGGACCACGACACAGTTTTTTTTTCAAACATTTTTGTATTTGCTTGCAGCTGGGAAAATCAATTTAAATGTCATTTTTTTCTTTGCATATGTCAATTTTGCTGCAGCAGGTTCTATACATGGTACAGATGCACCACTTTAAAGGCAGACTAAGGGGACCCTGCCCCTGAGCACTATAAGTAAAGGAATTTTTCAAATTTCTTAACAAGAGCTTTTTTTGGTTGAATAAAGAGTAACATTGCGGTAAAGTGTCACCCACGCAGGGGTGTAGCAGTGTATAAAACATAGAGATGACAATTGTCAAGCATTTTCACAAAGCATGCTAAACATGAGCAAACAACTTAAAGCGGGGGTTCACCCTGTTAAAAAAAAAAAAAATGTTTTTTTTTTATTAGACCATTACTTTCGGCATCGTAGCGCGAGCTACGGTATGCCGGTCCTAAATTTTTAATCCCCGTACTCACTGTGCTATCGTTGATTGAAGAATCCGGGGAATGGGCGTTCCTATGGTGAGAGAAGGTGATTGACGGCCGGCCCTGGCACGTCACGCTTCTCCGGAAATAGCCAAAATAGGCTTGGCTATTCACGGCGCCTGCGCATAGCCTGTGCGCAGGCGCTGTGAATAGCCGAGACCTACTCCGGCTGTCTTCGGGGAGCGTGACGTGCCAGAGCCGGCCGTCAATCATCCTCCCTCTCCATAGGCACGCCCATTCCCCGCGGGAGTCGGATTCTTCAATCAACAATAGCACAGTGAGTACGGAGATTAAAAATTTAAGACCGGCATACCGTAGCTCGCGCTACGATGCCGAAAGTAATGGAATAATGAGGTGAAGGAGGGTGAACTACCGCTTTAATATTAGATAGGCATAAAGGAGAACTTAAATAATGAACAATTATAAGGTACGCCTAATCGCCCTGGCACCCCTATTGGGAGCAGGAATTTTTCATTTTTTATTGTTTCACTTTAACCATCATTAAAATCACTGCTACTTTAAAAACAATATAAAAATCAAATTGCATTGATACATGCAGTATCTAGGCCCCCATACCCTTTTTATGGCTAATAACTTGCATATAAGCCTTCAAAATGGGGGCTTTGGCTTTTTCAAGTTCGGGTCCCACAGACTTTAATAGGGTTCGCGATTCTGGTCAGAACCTTTTCAGGAATTCTGGATCTAATGGTTATCTATGCGTAACTGATTCTATGAATCAGACGCATAGATACGACGGGCGGACTCAGAGATACGACGGCGTATCAGGCGATACGCCGACGTATCTCTTTTGAGAATCTGGCCCAATGTTTCTGGCTTACACTGTGGCAGTGATCCAGAAAACTGTTGCTAGCTGCACTGATCTGCTGTGGTGGCAATTAGTAATGCTGTTTCTAGCTACACTCGTCTGGTGTGGTGGCAATTAGTAATGCTGTTTCTAGCTAATCACTATGATTACTAGAATTAATATTACCTAATAGACAAAAACGACTGGACACTACACAGCCTTTCCGTAGGGTGGGTCAGAGCAATCAAGCAGTCAGTTAAGTATGATTTTAAAATAATGTTCTCCCAATAATTCTCCACTCTAAATATTTGTTTTAGACTAGAAATTGTACTGCTATGGAAACTAGGTCTATTAAAAAAAATAGAAGTACATTTTTTTTTTTTGGAAGTCTAAAGATGTTTTTTTCATGATTTAGCAAATACACGAGTAATGATGCATTTCTTTTTAGTCTGAAAGGAAGTGCTCAAAAATAATTTTCCCAAAACAGCATAACCATAAGGAGAGAAGTAAATAGTGTATGCTTTCTTGGTCACATTGTCTGTGCCCAGGCCGCTTCCTAAAATCTTGTGAATGCAGCATATGGTGCTCAGTTTATATGTGAGAAGAATGAATCCTGTGGTGTTTCTCACTGAAATATGATGCACTTACTCTCTTCTGGACAAAAGAAGGAAATTGGAAGCTGTGAATGTTGCTTTTCTATTTTTCTAGCCCATATTTAGGTTCTGATTTTGATTCATTTTGCTGTTAGACTGTTGCAGATGTTTTAGAAAAGGAAGTGACTATTATTTTCTACCTATGTTCAAGGGAGCTTTTAGAGCAAAAGCATAATTGTATTTTGTATCCTCGCCATATATGACATTGTTGTCCATTTGTAACAATGGTATTGTTGCATCATTTTACTAGACAGTGAATAGTTCGTTTATTAAACAAAACTCTCTCACTTTGCCCATTCAGGGAATATTGACAGTGCCCCCAAATAACCCACCTCCCCAGAAAAATATTCTTGGTGATCCATGCACCCAGGCTGCCTCCCAACTCCAATAGAGCCCTTGCCCCATTGCTTTAATGGATTGGGGCTTTCTGGATGGGAAGAATGGGATCTTCCTTATGTGGGATTCCCCATGCCTGAGCGGTCACTCACCAAGCCGAATACTATCATGGAGGCAGCAAGGGTGTGCGGATTGGTGAGTATACCTTGCTGGGGGGGGGGGGGCTATCAGGAACTCCAGCTAAATATGGAGATATTTACAGTACCTATAGGTAAGCCTTATTATAGGCTTACCTATAGGTAAAAATCATACATGGAAGTTTACTCCCACTTTAAACCACTTTTGTGATTCATGCACCTCATTCAAAAAGAACAGCCAAAATATTTACTTAATTTGTTGGAGTTAGAAAGATAGAGGTGTCCCCTGCTTTCCTTCAGCCTGCTTTTTGGACAATCAGAGAAAAGTAGCATTGGTGTGCAATATCAATATAATATATTGTTATATAATTATACTAATTGGATATAAAAATGCATGTAGTTAATTATAAAGTAAATGGTGTTTTTTATATCTGGAGTTTAAAAATTTCCCTGCCACCAATGTTCGTCATATAGAGGTGACAACAAGGGGTTTTACACACACACACACTCCCAGCAGCTGCAGTTACTGGGAGTGTGTGTATATCTGGAAAGCCCATTATCAGCTGTGGAAGCATCCCAGCAGCTGTACAGCTGCCAGATTGCTTCCAAATACCTATGATTATCATGGGCTTTGTGCGCCCATTGAAGCACCTGAGACCGGCATGGCAGATGCCGCCAGTAGAGGGGAAGGAGAAGAGTGTACCACTCTACTATCTTTCTTCTTGCTGGTCCTAAAATTAACTTAAAGCTGAAGTAAACCCATTCATAAAACAGTTTAATTTCCGACATGTGCCAGAAGTGGATCATTCCAACTGGTTGTGCTCTCAACCAAACTGTCAAGCCATCCAATGGCTGGTGTCTAAACTGATCACATGTGCAGCATCATGGCAGTTGTAGATTAAACAGAGGCAACGATGGCAGCTTCCTTGGCTGAAAATGATAGGGGGTTTACTTATGCGGAATAATAGAAATATTCAATTTCCTAAACCGTTAATATTGGAACTACCACTATTCTCTATGACACAGGTGACAAACACAAGGCCCACAGGCCCAATCCGACCCTCCATGCCATTTCATGTGGCCCTCGCACCTCTCTTCCAGATCCTTACTTTCTGCTTTTAAGCAATGCATCCAGCTTCTTCCCAGCAGCAGCATAAGGAAAGGGGGTGCACTATGATATAAGGGAGAGTGGGGTACTCAACTTCTGATTAGGGATGAGCTGAACACCCCCCCCCCCCGTTTGGTTCGAACCAGAACCTGCGAACAGACCAAAAGTTTGTGTGAACTTTAGAACCCCATTAACCACTAGCCGACCGTGCACCGCCGTTCTACGTCGGCAGGTCGGCTCGGCTGGGCGAGAGCACGTAGTATAACGTCCTCTCTCTCAGCCGCCACTAGGGGCGCGCGCCGCCTCTAGGGGCGCGCGCGCGCCCCCCGCTCGCCCCGACTCCCGTGCGTGTGCCCGGCGGGCACGATCGCCGCCGGGCACATGCGATCGCTCGGTACAGAGCGGGGACCGGGAGCTGTGTGTGTAAACACAGCTCCCGGTCCTGTCAGCGGGGGAAACGCTGATCTTCTGTTCATACAATGTATGAACAGAAGATCAGTGTTTCCCCTAGTGAGGCCACCCCCCCCCACAGTAAGAACACACAAGGGACATACTTAACCCCTTCCCCGTCCCCTAGTGTTAACCCCTTCACTGCCAGTGGCATTTTTATAGTAATCCAATGCATTTTTATAGCACTGATCGCTATAAAAATGGCAATGGTCCCAAAAATGTGTCAAAAGTGTCCGAAGTGTCCGCCATAATGTCGCAATACCGAAAAAAAATCGCTGATCGCCGCCATTACTAGTAAAAAAAATATATTTATAAAAATGACATAACAATACCCCCTATTTTGTAAACGCTATAACTTTTGCGCAAACCAATCAATAAACGCTTATTGCGATTTTTTTTTACGAAAAATATGTAGAAGAATACGTATCGGCCTAAACTGAGGAAAATTTTTTTTTTTTTTATATATTTTTGGGGGATATTTATTACAGCAAAAAGTAAAAAATATTCATTTTTTTCAAAATTGTCGCTCTATTTTTGTTTATAGCGCAAAAAATAAAAAACGCAGAGGTGATCAAATACCACCAAAAGAAAGCTCTATTTGTGGGAAAAAAGGACGCCAATTTTGTTTGGGAGCCACGTCGCACGACCGCGCAATTGTCTGTTAAAGCGACGCAGTCCCGAATCGCAAAAAGTACTCTGGTCTTTGGGCAGCAATATGGTCCGGGGGTTAAGTGGTTAAAGTCTATGGGACTCGAACGTTTAAAATCTAAAGTGCTAATTTTAAAGGCTAATATGCAAGTTATTGTCGTAAAAAGTGTTTGGGGACCCGGGACCTGCCCCTGGGGACATGTATCAATGCAAAAAAAAGTTTTAAAAACTGCAGTTTTTTCGGGAGCAGTGATTTTATATGACTTTTTATCCTTCAGAAATTACACTTTGTGCAGAGACAGTTCTAAGCACGTGAAACAAGCGCTACTTTACAGGCATACTTTACACACCCCCTAGGTACAAAATTTAAAGGAATATTTCACTTTTATTGCTTCACTTTAATCATTATTAAAATCACTGCTCCCGAAAAAAATGCCTTTTTTAAAAACTTTGTTTTGCATTGAAACATGTCCCTGGGGCAGGACCCAGGTCCCTAAACACTTTTTATGACAATAACTTGCATATAAGCCTTTAAAATTAGCACTTTAGATTTCTCCCATAGACTTTTCCAGGGTGTTCTGCGGCTTTTTGAATTTGCCACAAACACCCCAAATAGTTTGCTGTTCGGCGAACAGGCAATGTTCGAGTCGAACAGGAGTTCGACTCAAACTCGAAGCTCATCCCTACTTCTGATGGTGGGGTGGCTCTTGACATCTAATATATGGGGAGGGTATGCGCTGGACATCTAATCTTATGGGCCGTACACACGACCGAACATGTCTGCTGAAACTGGTCCGCGGACCAGTTTCAGCAGACATGTTCGGTCGTGTGTAGGCCCGAGCGGACAGGATTCCAGCATACATTTGCCCGCCGGGCCTTTTTCCAGCGGGCAAATATTTCTGGACTTGATTTAAAACAGCCCGCTGAAATCCTGCCCGCTCGGACATGTTCGGTCGTCTGTACAGACCTACCGTACATGTCCGAGCACCCGCCATCCCTCGCATGCGTCGAATGACTTTGACGCATGCGTGGAAGCATTGAGCTGGCAGGGCCGCCCACGTTGGCGCATCATCGTCGCGGCGATGGCGCGGACACGCCCCACGTATTGTTTACGCATGGATTTCTGTATGATGGTGAGTACAGCCACCATACAGAAATCCCTGGGCAGACATGTACGGTGAAAACGGTCCGGCGGACCGGTTTCATCGTACATGTATGCTCGTCTGTACGCGGCCTTACAGATACAATCTTACAGGGCAATCATAATGCTGATGTGGGTCACAATGAAATTGAGTTTGACACCCCTGCTCTATGGTGTCTGCTTTCAGAAAATATATAGGGGCAGATCCACAAAGATATTACGCCGGCGTATCTCTTGATACGCCGCGTAATTTCAAATTTTGCGCGTCGTATCTTTGTTTTGTATCCACAAAACAAGATACAATGGCATCTCGGCTATAGATCCGACAGGCGTACGTCTTAGTACGCCGTTGGATCTAAGCTGCAATTTTTCTGTGGCCGCTAGGTAGCGTTTCCGTCGAATTCCGCGTCGAGTATGCAAATTAGCTATTTACGGCGATCCACGAACGTCCGTCCGGCCGGCGCATTTTTTTACGTTGTTTGCGTTCGGATTTTCCGGCGTATAGTTAAAGCTGCTGTTATGAGGCGTACTCAATGTTAAGTATGGCCGACGTTCCCGCGTACAATTTTGAACTTTTTACGTCGTTCGCGTAAGTCGTTCGCGAATAGGGATTTGCGTAGAATGACGTCACCGTCGTGAGCATTGGCTTGTTCCGGGTTAATTTCGAGCATGCGCACTGGGATACCCCCACGGACGGCAGTTAAAAAAAAAACGTTGTTTACGTCGGGTCACGACGTATTAACATAAAACACACCCCTATTACATCCATTTGAATTCCGCGCCATTACGCCGCCAAAGATACACTACGCCGCCGTAACTTACAGAGCGAATTCTTTCAGGATTCGAAAAAAAATAATAAGTTGCGGCGGCGTAGTGTATCTTAGATACGCTGCGCCCAGCGTATTAATGCGCCGAGGTACGTGGATCTACCCCATAATGTTTGGGGGCTTTATGCAATCCTTGACCTAAAATGTCTTTGTTAAACATGTGTAACAAATTGCAAAAATAGTGCCGGCAGTGAAAGGGTTACATTTAAAGAAGCACCAAATTTATTTTTCTTTACTTAGATATAAATGTTATACATATTGTTATATAATTTACCTTTTTATGTAGCAGTACTGTGATTGCTGCAGGCAACACTTTACATAAAAATAAAAAAATTAATTAAAAAAGAACATTACACATAAATCCTGATTTATGCTATTTTGTTGTTATACAGGTATTAAATGCCCCTTTTTGTCCAAAGGTACTCTAACAATGCTCTGAGGACCAGCTGTAGTGACAAGAGTTGCCATAAAATTGGCAAAAGCAGCAGGACAGTGACAGATCAGTGTAAATCCTTCATTCAAAGCTGTTGGCTTTATTGTGTGGCATAAACCTATCTTTTCTTCTATGAAGCAGTACAAAACATTATGTCACCCTGTCCACAAAGCATTAAATTTTCCAAAAGCACAGGTCAAACGTGTATAAAATTGTCCTTTGAGCGCCAAAAGAATACAACTGCTATCAATGGCTGGTCATTGTGCATTTTCTCAAAAGCTTCTTTTAAACCAATTTACATTAATGCAAGTGAACAAATCAAAGCACAAAGGATAGTTCTGATTTCATTTCAGATTCCATTACAAACAGTGGGCAGAGCTGAGAGAAGATCTGTGTTCTCACATCACAAAATCCATCATCTAACAAAACAATTATATGTTGTTCTTACGAAATGGCAATTCCTCTACTTCTCATTATGCCTAACCCAATAATGCTCCTTGCTCTGCTACATTTGATCCTGCATAACAAAACTAGTAAACCTTTTTTTTTATTTATTTAAAGGGGGGTTCTATTATGTACTTTACATTGCTGACATTATGGGGGAGATTTACTAAAACTGGTGCACACATAATCTGGTGCAGCTGTACATAGTAACCAAAAAGCTTCTAACTTCAGCTTGTTGATTTAAGCTATGCCAATAAAAGCTAGAAGCTGAATAGTTACCGTATTTATCGGTGTATTGCATGCTCCGGCGTATAGCGCGCACCCCTAATTTTGACCCTAAAATCCTGTAAAAAAAAAACATTTTATTACATTTTACTACTTACAGTTTTGGTGTCTTGCCCGGCGTCCATCGGCGGCCTCGTCCGGTCCGGCGTCCGTCTGCGGCCTCGGTGGTGTCCTCCCGGCTTCTCCCGCGCTGTCTTCATGTTGAATCCCTGCTTCCCGCGCTCAGTTTGAAGCCTCCGCCAATGTATACCGAGCGCAGTACACTCAGGTATATTCGGCCAGGCTCAGCTTCTCATGCATAAATGTCAGAGAGCATGACTACGAGTGAAGCCGAGCCTGGCCGAATATACCTGAGTGTACTGCGCTCGGTATATGTCGGCGCAGGGATTCAAACACGGCGCGGGAAGCAGGTATCGGTGTACATCGCGCACCCACGATTTTGCCCTGATTTTCAGGGCAAAAAAGTGTGCGGTATACGCCGATAAATACGGTACTATGCACAGCTGGACCAGATTCTGTGTGCACCAGTTTTAGTAAATCTCCCCCTATATGTACTTATTTTAAACATTAACAGCTCTTAATTTTTAAGAAAAGCAGATGTCCTAATATCTTCATTTCCTATAGCACCCCTGCAGTATCTAAGATTTTGTTTTGAAAAATATCAGTGAATCAGTGTAAAAAAAAGAAAAAAAGAAAAGAAAAAAAAAATGTGGGCCAAGAATAGCTTATAGCATTTAGTCGCATTCAACCACACATGTTCTGCAATGCTGAAGACTTTTTTCTTACTACCCACCAAGTGACTTTCATAATTCAAATGAGTGTCCAAAACATACCCCATAATTTATAGCCACATGAGTCACATTGATCCAATCATCACTGGGTCATGTCCATAGAACAGGAAAAGGTTGACCGCACTCGCAGGTGTGAAGCAATAGTGATAACTTTATTGAAGATAAAAATCCATCTAACAACTTCATATGACATCACAAAAAGATGTCACTGGGTCATGAAGTGTGTAGTGTAGATGTTAAAGTGGAGGTTCACCCTAAAAACACATTTTTAACATTAGAGCCAGCATACTAAGTACATTTACTTTTGGCAGGTCATTTTTTTTTTCTCTGTACATACCTTTATATCCTGATTTTGTCCAGGGCTTCCGCGTTCTGATGACTCCGGGACTGGGCGTTCCTATCCCAGCCTCAGGGTTCCGATGACTGTGGGACTGGGCGTTCCTATCCTTCGGTTCGATGATTGACGGCTTGTGAAACAGGTCCCCTGTCGCACAACGTGCGTCACCAGATTCCCGGAGATATCCGAGCTGCGAGTTGGCACTATACGGCGCCTGCGCCCGCCGTGTAGAGCTGACTGCACAGGCACCGTATAGTGCCGACTCGCAGCTCGGCTATTTCCGGAAATCTGTTGATGCGCGTTGTGCGACAGGGGACCTGTTTCACAAGCCGTCAATCATCGAACCGAAGGATAGGAATGCCCAGTCCCGCAGTCATCGGAACCCTGAGGCTGGGATAGGAACGCCCAGTCCCGGAGTCATCAGAACCTGGAAGCCCTGGACAAAATCAGGATATAAAGGTATGTACAGAGAAAAAAAATGACCTCCCGAAAACAAATGTCCTTAGTATTATAAGTATGCTAGATCTAATTTAATTTTTTTTTTGGGGTGAACCCCCGCTTTAATTGTCCAAGAACATGAAAGAAGGTATGAGTACGTAAAACCACCCTGTTCTATTTTCATAATCCAAACACTAAGGTGCTATGAAATCGGGGACTGGTGCACACTCTCCGAGTCACTTGGCTGAAGGTGTGGATTTATGTCATATTGTATGCTTCACACATGTGACAAGTGCACCTCTGTTATGAGAGGACTGTATGAAGCAATAAACACTTCAATCCCCCCCCCCCCCAAAAAAAAACAAAAAAAACTGGTAAGGTATTTAAAATGAAACTTCCAAAAAAAAGTTTTGGATAGAATGGGAAAGGCCAGGCACCCCTGTCAAGTTTTGATTTTACAGCCTTCACTTCTTTCTCAGAAACAAAAACAGGAAGTGTCAAGAAATATCTCCAAAATGAAAAGAAATCTCACCTTTAAAGTAGAACTATAGACTTTCTTGTTTTCATTTTGGATAGAGCAAGGGAGGATTATAACCCATTTCAGATTATTTTCGGACATCTGTGTTCCATTGCAGGGATTTCCCTTCGACAGAGGGGGGCGGGGTCACCCGCGCACGTGACAGGTGGCCCTGCCCTTAGCAATTTAAGAGCTGTCACGGCGGGTGTAGAGTAATTCGGTGGGTCATGTCGCCGTTTTTTTCCTCCGTATCCTCCGCTCGAGAATGGATTACAACGCTGGAATTTTTCTTTTTTTTTAATAAAGGACTTGTCCCAAGCTGTCTACTGGGTTTTTTAAAAATGTTGACACTTTTTTGTGAAATGGTGGGGGTAAAATGTACCCATTACCAATTCACATGGGGGTGGTGGGATCTGGGGGTCTCCTTTGTTAAAGGGGGCTTCCAGATTCTGACTAGCCCCCTGCCCGCAGACCCCAACAACCACCAGGCAAGGGTTGTGGGGAGGAGTACCTTGTCCCCATCAACATGGGGACATCCTCCCCATGTTGAGAGCATGTGGCCTGGTATGGTTCAGGAGGGGGGCGTTCTCCCCCCCCTCTTTTGCGTGCTCAGATAAGGGTCTGGTATGGATTTTTGGGGGGAACCCAACGTCAGCTCTGTGACCGCGCCCGCGGGACCCACGGACCCGATTGCCACCGGTGTCCCGCGATCAGGTCACAGGAGCTGAAGAACAGGGAGAGGTGAGGGTAAACAAACCTTCCCTGTTCTTCTCTGTGGCTTGTCAGTAATCATATTCCCTGTCATAGGGAACGACGGTCAGTGACGTCACAAGTACAGCCACGCCCCCCTACAGTAAGAATCACTCCCTTAGGGCACACTTAACCCTTTAGCGCCCCCTAGTGGTTAATCCCTTCATTGCCATTGTCATTTTCACAGTAATCAGTGCATTTTTATAGCACTTTTCGCTGTGAAAATTACAATGGTCCCAAAAATGTGTCAAAAGTGTCCGATGTGTTCGCCATAATGTCGCAGTCATGAAAAAATTTCTGATCGCCGCCATTACTAGTGAAAAAAAAAAGATTGATAAAAATGCCATAAAACTATCCCCTATTTTGTAAACGCTATAACTTTTGCGCAAACCAATCAATAAAGGCAATTTTTTTTACAAAAATATGTAGAAGAATATGTATTGGCCTAAACTGAGGAAAAAAAGTGTTTTTATATATTTTTTGGGGGATATTTATTATAGCAAAAAGTAAAAAATATAGATTTTTTTTCAAATCTTTCACTCTATTTTTGTTTATAGCGCAAAAAATTAAAACTGCAGAGGTGATCAAATACCACCAAAAGAAAGCTCTATTTGTGGGGAAAAAAAAGACGCCAATTTTGTTTGGGAGCCACGTTGCACGACTGCGCAATTGTCAGTTAAAGCGACGCACATAATGGTCTGGGTCGTAAGTGGTTAAATGACCATTAGAAATGTAATTTTGTGTTGGAACTGTTCTAAACACGGGAACAATGTGTCACTTTACAGGCATGCTATAGACACCCCCAAGGTACTAAATTTAAAGGAATATTTCACTTTTATTGTTTCACTTTAAGCATTATTAAAATCACTGCTCCTGAAAAAACTGTTTTTTTTTTACTTTTTTTGCATTGATACATGTCCCCTGGGGCACGACCCAGGTCCCCAAACACTTTTTATGACAATAACTTGCATATTAACCTTTAAAGGGATTGTAAAGGTTTGTTTTTTATTTTCTAAATAGGTTCTTTTAAGCTAGTGCATTGTTGGTTCACTTACCTTTTCCTTCGATTTCCCTTCTAAATGTGTTTTTTTCTTTGTCTGAATTTCTCACTTCCTGTTCCACCTCAGTAAGCTTTTCTGGCTGACTAACCCCCAGCCAGAAGAGCCTGGATGATGGGGCAAGCTTACTGAGGAGAAACAGGAAGTGAGAAATTCAGACAAAGGAAAAACATTTAGAAGGAAAATGGAAGGAAAAGGTAAGTGAACCAACAATTCACTAGCTTAAAGAAACCTATTTAGAAAATAAAAAACAAACCTTTACAACCCCTTTAAAATGAGGACTTTTGATTTTTCACATTCGTGTTCCATAAACTTTAACAGTGTCTGCGTGTTCGAACAAGTTTTTTGCCTGTTCGCATTTTCTGCTGCGAACCGAACCAGGGGGTGTTCGACTCATCCCTAACGGTGAGTGTCCTACGTGTGTGGATGTTGCTGTGTTATGTAAAACTATGTGTTTTGTTTTTTCATTTTTTAATGGGATGCCTCAAGATTGTGCAGAATTTTAACCACTTCAATGCAGGGCACATAAATCCCCTTCCTGCCCAAGCCATTTTTCAGCTTTCAGCGCTGTCACACTTTGAGGGACAATTGCGTGGTCATGCTACACTGTAAACAAGTGACATTTTTATAATTTTGTTCACACAAATAGAGCTTTTTTTGGTGGTATTTAATTACTCCTAGGCAGTGGTGGGCAATCATTGTGGCACTGGTGGGCACGTAATTGTAATCAGGACACTGATGATCAGTGCTCTGATTACATACCTAGCTGCCCCCTGTGAGGAGATGCAGCTGATCGGCTCTCCTCTCCTCACACTCTGTCAGTGTGAGATGATTAGAGCTGATAACCGACATCTCCGTGATTGGTCACAGCTGATCACATGGTTAAAGAGCCACGGCTCTTTACACAGTTTGGGGTCGCACCGTGTCCTAGCAACACGGTGCTGCTGAGAGAGCGGTCGTTATGGGTGGCTTTCACAGAACATATGTAATTACTATGTGTTCAGGGTTAAAGGTATGAGGTGGCAACCCTATATTGGGGACACAATTGTTAGCTGGAAAAAATAAGTTAAAATCGAATTCCCAGCACTGATGCTCTTCCTTATTAAATCGTCCTCAGCTATAGCCATTAATGTACTAACTATGCTGATAGCTCTCCTGATACACGTCTTTAGTTTAACATACTTTATGTTAAGATCAATGAAAGTATTGAAGTTTTGTCACAGTTGGCACTGCTAGGTTCAACAGAGAGTGGTCAGGGGTGGGGTTGCTACCAGAATTGTTCTATGGAGCTCCATGATCTGTAGTAGACATGTGCAATTCGTTTAGTTTCTAATTTGTTTTTTAAGGAAAATTCGTAAATTCGTTAATTCTGAATTTTCGTATTTCCGAATTTTTTATTTCCGAATTTTTTATTTCCGAATTTTTCGAATTTCCGTTTTTTTTTTTATTTCCGAATTTTCTTTCTTCCGAATTTCGGAAATTCAGATTTTCGGAAATTTGAATTTTCGAAATTCGGAATTTCCGAAATTCGGAAATACTGCTAGGTTCAACAGAGAGTGGTCATGGGTGGGGTCGCTACCAGAATTGTTCTATGGAGCTCCATGATCTGTAGTTATGCAGTAAGTAAACCTACTAAAACCAAAACACAGCAATGCATAGTGTGTATTTAGTATGTGGCACAAAGATTCCTTTTAGGCCTATATTGGCATTCGTGTGATAGTTTGAGCTGCTTATGAGATCATTCAGAATTCAGTGACAGGTGCATATGACTTTCTTCTGATCCGCATTTAAACTGCTTAAAACAGGTTTTGTTTTCTCATATACTTGTATAGGAATAGAAAATCCATTTCAAGCAAGGAAAAACCCATCTACACAGACGCTTTATGTTTTGTAATTACAAAAAGCTTTACTGCAATATCAGAGTACAATTATATTAATACACGTGAGCAGAATTGTGAAACTGCACCATAAAATCAATCCTGAGATATACAGAATTGTGATATGACATTCAGTTTATGGAGTTAAATTGGAAAGGAAATGCTTTTGAGTTGCCTTAATAATAGCAAACCGAAAACTGAGAATCATACCTAAAAAGGCAATTATTCTATAGAGTAGAGATCTATGTATAGGTTAATGTTTGATTTAAAGAATAAGCTCAATTTATCTCACCTTTAAAGTGGTTGTACACCCTGTTACCCCCACTTGCATAGTTTAGGAGATATTCACTGTATCCACATGTGCCAGCGTCATCGCTCGCTCGTGTCAGTTCTTCAGCTGCTGTGCCATTACCGGCGGCTCCTGCACGCATGTGCGGGAGTGACGTCATTGCGGCTCCGGTCAATCTATTTTTTTATCTGGGTTTACAACCACTTTAAAAACAGCTTGAATTTAGAACACCACAATTACCTAGAGCTGTTGTTTATGTACAAATTGTATTAATTGCGGTTTAGTTTACTGACACTACTCACTACTACTTTTTTTTGATGTCACAATGTAGAGAATAAGACTTCCTATCATCTGTGCCCAGTCTTGCCACACAGAGTTAATCCAGCTCTGAGCAATCCTCTTTTATTGTTCAGTGAAAATTAACAGACTTCCAGATAAAAATCTGTCTAAATAAAAAGTCCTTTCCGTCCCCTTGCTTTGAGTGACATACATTACCTCTCACAATGAACTGTGGATCACCCCCTATATTATGATAAACATCTAGGGATGTGCATGTGTCCAAGCTAGTGCACGAGATATGTAAAAACCATGTCACTCGAAGGGGACGGAAAGGACTTTTTATTTAGACTGGTTTTTATCTGGAAGTCTGTTAATTTTTACTGAAAAATAAAAGTGGATTGCTCAGAGCTGGAATAACTCTGTGTGGCAAGACTGGGCACAGATGATAGGAAGTCTTATTCTCTACATTGTGACATCAAAAAAAAAAAAAAATTGGGGTTTACATCCACTTTAATTGCTCTGTAATCAATTTTTCATCAAATAATTTCTTGCTGTGTTTCTATGCCGTCTTCTAATATCCTCTGTGAGCTCCTGATCCTCCCCTCCCCACTACTATGTGTTTGTAAAGAGCAGTGCATGCTAGTTATTGTTATATGTAGTTTTATGCACACTACAAATTTTGTAGTCCATAGTCTATTTGGAGGGTGACCAATGAAGGGGTGGCTTTGTTCGTACATACAGTGGGACCATGGAGAACAAATGTAAAGCCTTGTACACACGATCGGATATCTGATGGAATCTGATCCGATGGATTTTTTGTCGGTTATCCGATGAAGCTGACTTTCATCAGTCTTGCCTACACACAAAAATCCGATCGTGCCAAAACGCTGTGACGTACAACACTATGATAAGCCGGAAAAAAAATGAAGTTTAATGCTTCCGAGCATGCGTCGACTTGATTCTGAGCATGCATGGATTTTTGGCCGATGGAGTTCCACACAGACGATCGGATGTTTCTATCGTTTTTTTATCCATAGGAAAAATGTAAAACATGTTCTATTTTCTTTCACCGATGGGAAAAAAAACGATGGGGCCCACACACGATCGGTTTGTCCAATGAAAACAGTCTGTTTTCATCGGACAAACCGATCATGTGTACAGGGCTTTACAGGAAGTCAGATCACATTGGCAATAAAAAAGGAATATGGAGCTTTTGGAGGAGCATTTTTTTAGGTAAGAATATTTATTTAATAGGATTTTTTTTTACACCAGAGTTTAGTGTCACTTTAAGAATGAGCTGGTTTCATGGATCCCCTACGTTAGAGTGATCATCTTTCATTTATTTTCTTTGTAGTATATGAAAGAAGATGTGTCCTTTGTGTAAATACCCTTCTGACAAATAGACTATAGAATTTCTTCCTAGCTGACAAGTATGTTCCCTGTGGATATATGATTTCAATATATATGACTATTACTGAAATGATGTAGACTTTTGCAGAAGCTCAGGAATGCAGGGAATAGTTTACAGCAGTACAATGAAAATTGCTTTTAACTTGAGAAATATAGATAGTGGCTGAGCACCTGTTGCACCTCTCTCTAATTCATGATTTGTTTTCAATCTCTCTGCTGTAAGCATAACCATTATTTTTGCTCCCACCAAATAAATGTGATTTGGTGTTTAGAATAAACACTTTATCCAAGCCATTTTGGTCTTTTGTGATAGCTGCATAAATTGGCAGACTTTTTGGATTAAAGTGATGTAGACAGTGGCAATAAATCTTGTCTGTATTTACAGCTTATGCTACCCTCTAATCTAACCGTTGTTAATGGAACCATTCTTTGTGGTGGCTACTGATATAACATTGAGGTTGGTGTGGATATGAAAAGGACATTACTCTTTTAACAGCACAGAAATTGAATGGTTTTTGGACTGTTCCTAATCTGATATGGATTTCAGGCTCCACAGGTTTTTTATAAGTAATTTGGAATAATGCAATGACAGCAGTAGGCATATTACAGTGGGTAAGTGGTTAGAACTTTCCCCTAGCAGAACTAGCATGGATGGTTCAAATTCCACCCATGGCACTACCATGTTGTGACTGTGTGGGTTTTCTCCAGGTACTCTGGTTTATTCCTACATTCCAAAGACATGCTGGAAGGTCAATTGGTCCTAGTATGTATGTGTATGTATGAATGTGAAATAGGGGCCTCACATGGTGAGCTCCTTGAGGGCATGGACTGATGTGAATGTACAATATATATGCGTAAATTGACGGCGCTATATAAGTACCTGAAAAGAAATCACAATAAATTGAATTAAAAGAGAGGTATGGGATTTTTTTTATTTTACAATCATACTTACCTAGGTGAATGCAGCATCTGTCCCCCACCAGCTCTGAGACTGGGAACCGAGTGATCAAACACCACCACTTATCACTTGGTTCTCAGAGCTCCCTGAGCAGAGAGCTTGTGATTACCAGTCACCACTATCTGCACTGCCCCCCCTCCATACACACACTGGAAGGCTGGGCTGTGAAGGGGGACGGAGCGGCTGACGCCCGCCAGGGTCTGGTCCAGTTATGTGGGCAGATACATATGGTCACAATCATTTCTGAGCTTGGACCAGCTCTGAGACATCAGCCTGCTGTCTGCTGAAAATGGGTCATGGTCACAGCGATGTGCAGGCCGGAACCACTGCAACAGCATCATTGTAAGGTAAGTATTTCATAATGAGCTAGTATGCATCAGGTCACATAAGTGCAGAATGAACTGTACTCCTGTGATTTACAGGAGAAGTAGAGCCAAACAAGCTTTGGCTGTACTTCTCCTTTAAAGTAGAACCGAGGTGACTCATTAGAAAATATTTGATGGAGTGCTTATATTTAAGTGCATCTTAAGTCCCCCAAAATATTTTACAAATACCTGTAGCCAGTAAAATCTACTTTATGGAAATGCTGTTGCACTACCCCTGCCCTGAATCCAAAGCTCTGCTGCTGGAGCCTTTGATTGTGAGCTGCAGTGTCTGTGAGGTAGTGCTTTTGAGAAGCAAGTAAAAGGAGGATCTGACTCACTACGAGAAGGTTGTTTAAGTTTTGTTTTTACTATTTGAGACTGTGCATTACATTAACTAGTAGCCGACCAGCCACCGTCATTATACGGCGGCAGGTCGGCTCTCCTGGGCGAGAGCCCGTAGCTATACGTCCTATCGTATAGCCGCCACTAGGGGGCGCGTGCGCGCCGCCGGAGGCGCGCGCGCGCGCTCCCCGCTCGCCCCCGACTCCCGTGCGTGTGCCCGGCGGGCGCGATCGCCGCCGGGCACACGCGATCGCTCGGTACAGAGCGGGGAACGGGAGCTGTGTGTGTAAACACACAGCTCTCGTTCCTGTCAGCAGGGGAAATGCTGATTTTCTGTTCATACAATGTATGAACAGAAAATCAGTGTTTCCCCAAGTGAGGCCACCCCCCCCCCCCACAGTAAGAACACACCCAGGCATACTTAACCCCTTCCCCGCCCCCTAGTGTTAACCCCTTCACTGCCAGTGGCATTTTTATAGTAATCTAATGCATTTTTATAGCACTGATCGCTATAAAAATGCCAATGGTCCCAAAAATGTATCAAAAATGTCCGAAGTGTCCGCCATAATGTCGCAATACCGAAAAAAAAATCGCTGATCGCCGCCATTACTAGTAAAAAAAATATTAATAAAAATGCCATAAAAATACCCCCTATTTTGTAAACGCTATAACTTTTGCGCAAACCAATCAATAAACGCTTATTGCGATTTTTTTTACGAAAAATATGTAGAAGAATACGTATCGGCCTAAACTGAGGAAAAAAAATTTTTTTTTATATATTTTTGGGGGATATTTATTACAGCAAAAAGTAAAAAATATTCATTTTTTTCAAAATTGTCGCTCTATTTTTGTTTATAGCGCAAAAAATAAAAAACGCAGAGGTGATCAAATACCACCAAAAGAAAGCTCTATTTGTGGGAAAAAAAGGACGCCAATTTTGTTTGGGAGCCACGTCGCACGACCGCGCAATTGTCTGTTAAAGCGACGCAGTCCCGAATCGCAAAAAGTACTCTGGTCTTTAGGCAGCAATATGTTCCGGGGGGTAAGTGGTTAAGGCCCCTTTTACATGGGCGGACCGTATGTCCACTTTTTCATCCATCTGTGTACGGATAAAAAAGGGACATACATTGGTCCCTATGAGATCGCGGGTGTCAGCGGATGAACATCCGCTGACACCCGATCTCGCCCGCTTCCGCATTTCTCCGATTCTGCAGACGGAGGAAAACCCTATTTTTCCTTCCGTCTGCGGATCAGATCGGGTGAACATGGACAGACGGCCCATGTTCATCCGATCCCCCCATAGGGGAGAGCGGAGAAAATACAGGGTGGTCCCTGCATAGTGTGCGGGGACCGCCCTGTCATCCGCCGGCTCATCAGGGATCAACGGAGCGATCCCCGCTGAGCAAGCAAAGGTTCACGGGTGGATGATTACTGATCCTCCCTGTGTGAAAGGGCCCTAACTGTATTTAGGACATATTTCTGATACATGAGCTTTTATATGCAGTTTAAGAAAAGGAAGAGAAGAGGTAGGAAGAAGTGTGAGGTCAGCAGTGAGCTAGAAAGGCAACCACGAGCAGGTTCCATAATAAGAAGTTAAGTTGAAGTTTAGCTTCTGTGGTCACTAATCCAAGGGGCCCATTGGGTGTAGATTTTAGAGGTTGTTAGGTGTACTTTTGCAAACATGCATTCCAGTTGGAAGTGGTCATTGAGGTTGTTGACAACTTCCATGAGGGTCAGAGGGACAGGGCATTTTTAATTTCTTGTAATTGACAAAAAGGATAATTTTTTTTCTATTATTTGCGATGCAATTGCTAGTTAACATACAGTATTTATGTGTTCAGTATTGGTTTACATTGTGTATACTTACATATATATTCATTACAACAGCATGTCCTCCTGGGTTTTACAAGATGTCCAGCCGACTGCAGACCTGTGTTCCTTGTCCTCAATACAGCTACACCAATCAAGAAGCATCTACACTGTGTACCTGTCAGAAAAACTTCTACAGATCTCCCCTGGACTCCCCTTCCACTTTGTGTACACGTGAGTAATCATATAGTACATGTCATTACATAAAGTGTAACATTCAATAAACCCATTAGAAAAAAATATATATATATAATGTTTGGGGGTTCTAAGTATTTTTCTAGCAAAAAAAAAATGTTTACAATCTCACAAAGAGGCTCAGTCCTGAAGTGGTTAAAAAAATACTTTTTATTTGTAAACACCCCTTGTAATAGAAATGAGAATGACAGGACCTCTTTATTGAGAGATCTGGGGTCAAAAAGACCCCAGATCTCTCATTCACCTTTTTGACATTTTGACTTTAAGGGAAAAAAATCCCTCATTTATAATCAGAAGGAACATCCGAGTGCATAGAGCCAAGTGGGGGCCATCTTGCCCTTATTTGACTTTCAGCTCAGCGATCGGCCTCACCAGATCATATCCAAGCTTAAAGGGTGCCTCTGGTAAGCTTAAAAATTACCAAGAATTGGTGGGGGGGGGGCACCTCTCTCACCACCTATAAAAGTGATCATGTGGCAAATCTACTGCTGGGATCACTATTATGGGATAGCCAGCCGCCTAAAAAAAAAAAGATGCTGGCGTTATGGCAGCTAGCTGCTCCATAACCCCAGTATTTTTTTTTTATTAATAAAAATTTTTATTTTCATCCATCAGACAGGATAAGTACGGTTACAGGAACAATGTAACATTCAAGCGAGCAATATTCTTGCGGGCGCAGCCGCTACAACGTATGCAACATAAGCAAAGCATTAGAGTATACTTGGGAGTTAATATAAACATAAACCTAGTGGACAGAGCGGATGCCAGTGGACTGTATTGCTAACATTAGGCAACTGACGCAAGTAGCGAAACTGTCGGGCAACTGAAAGCCCTTAACTTCACAGGTTTAATCCCCGGGTGTGACAAAACCTGGAGTAGGTCTAGTGGGGTGTATTGATTCCTGCTTAAGGGTCGAGGGTTAGGAGGGAGGGGGGGGGTTGAGCCGCCACAGCTCGTCGAAGTATGAGGTTGAGAGAGTGTTGTGTGCTGATCTCCGGGGATAATGGCTTTGTAGTCATCAGACAGAGTAAAATGCCGCCAGCAGGCCCAAGTCTCGTTGAACTTTGCAGGCGTATCGTTGCTCTGGTGGATCAGTTCCTCCATCTCCATTATCTTCTGGAGGCATTGAAACCAATCGGACATAGAGGGGGGTTTTGGAGAGAGCCAGTAAAGTGGGATGCACAAACGCGCGGCATTTACCATGTGCATAGCCAAGGAGCGGCCGTATTTCCTCGGGCGCGATTTGGCATGATGGAGAAGGAATTGGGCAGGCGAGAATTCTAGAGTGTCGGTGGTAATGTGTGCTATGTATTTATGGACCTCAGTCCAGTAGGGCATAACCCCAGTATTTAATGTAAAAAATCATGACGTATATTTACAGTTAGGCGGTTGACAAAATTCTAAATTCAGGCTTGCCAAACATATATGACCCGTTAATTAAAGAGAAGTCATAAATGTATATTTATTAGTACTGGCATCTATTGGATCTCTGTCGCATACCTGATAAGAGGAGACTGAATTGACGAGGTAGATCTCTCTTATATCGCCTGCCATGGCCCCACTGAAATGAAACAGAGGGTGTCGATAGACAGGCAGGACATGATTGCCTGTGGGTGTTGATTGCAGAAACTGTAGCAGGGAAAGCAACTCCAAGGAGACTGTGGAACTAGAGGAGCAGGAACAGCAGTAGTATTTGGAGGACTGGTCCAGACTAAAGGGGTACTTTTCTTACACTGATGGTCCTGGATAGGCAGCTTGTCAGGAATCTGGAGTCTGGAACAAACAGCGGTGTACAGAGCTGGTGCAGCAGACAACCAGGCAAGCACTCGAGTAGTACCGAGAGCCAGGATCAGAGGCAGAAGCAGGATCTCAGAAATAGCCAGGGTCATCAACAGGCAGGCAGGTACCAAACCATGAGCAGAGTCAAAGTCATAAAATGGGTAAAGGGTAAAAATGACAAGACAGAAGCAAAATCCAGAATCAGGTCGTGAACATGTCAGGTCAGTAACAGGGCATAGCTGAAGATCAGTCAGCAAAGGATATGGGAATGAGCTCCCATTAAATTAACTGTCTGGCACCAACAAAGATTGTGCCTGTGCACGTGCGGTTTGCTAATTTACGTGAGCATGCGTGCACCTATTAGCCATTCTTCTGGAAATACCATGCACATGTGCATATCTATGCAACGCAAATCTCCCTGACAATCTCTCTCTGCTCCTCCACAAATTCGCCTGGCAACCAATATAACCTGGATCACCTCCCTGGTCACCAACAGCATATACTCAGAGAAAACATAAGTGCAAAAGTCCTATATAATGATATAATGTAAAATCATATGGTACCTTTTATTAAATAGCATATTGCACTTACAAATACTTATGGCAATTTTGTGGAGGAGTGGAGAGAAACACAATAGATGCTAGTACCATTGAATATGCCTAAGACGTCTAATTAGGGAGTCATATATGTTTGCAAGGGCTGAATTTTGCAACCATTGGTGATGATTCTGGATCTTTCTTGGCACAACTTTCAAGAATCTTTTGGTGCTTAATGTCATGTTTTCGCTTTGTGGATGTTCATAAGATCTATTGTGGGGACTGTTAATATATTTATTATCTGATTTCAGTATATGGCAATTGATTTATTCATATAATATTAATAATATTTTTCGTTTTATTTATCAAATTTGGATCTCAATTTATCAAATAGAGGTTTTGCACATATGATTTTTTTTAATTTATATTATTTTACATATATGACTGGTTTCTGTAAACCTTGTTTGTTTTTCTATTCCAGGTACACCTTCGGCCCCAAGAGATCTCATTTATAGCATGAAGCAGACTACCTTAGTTTTAGAATGGAATCCACCACTAGATACAGGAGGCAGAGGGGACCTCATGTACAATATTTTCTGTGACCGTTGCTCTATTGCCTTTCAACAATGTGAGCCCTGTGGCAGCAGCATTGGTTATGTTCCACAGCAGATTGGATTAGTTGAACGGACAGTTACACTGGTAAATTTGCTGCCCCACATGAACTACACTATACGGGTGGAGTCTGTAAATGGAGTTTCTGACTTTAGCATGTATACTAAGCAGTTTGCTGAAATTAACATCTCAACCAGTAATGCAGGTACTGTACAACTTTATCCTTACCTTATTTCTGGATTTAGAAGATATATCAATTTTTATTTCGTCCATCTTGTTTCCATACCTTGATCGCCTAGGAACTTTTAAAATGCAATGCTTTCAATAATGTATGCATTATGGAAAAAAAAAATACCTTGTCAGAAAGAATTACAGACATTTTCTTCTGTAAAAATATGACAACCTACTTTTGTGGGCGTAATACCTTGAGAACAGCTATTACAGCTTCATATAGTCGACAGGAGTGAACCATTTAAAAAGCAAAACATTTCAAGAACATAATAATCACCCCATACAAGTTAGCACCAGCAGTCATTACATTTATTTATTTATTTTTTTCATTAAAAGAATAAGAGACATAATCAGCAATTTAGTAGGATTGGTTGGTGATGCATTTTTTACATTAATTGTAATTATGACTTGTTCCACAATTGATAAATACAAATAGCATGGGACAGAAGATTGCATATGGATGTTAGCAGATGCTCATTGTGATCATCATCAATGAGTAACAATTAACAAACAAATTTAGAGCTGTCTCCATAGAGCAAAATTATTATTTGTGTTAATGATTGTGAGCATATTCCATTATTCCATTTTACACTCTTTGTAAACAGCCAGGAAAGAATTTGTTTCTCGGTATCTGAAATTTTCGTTTTAGCTCGGAATAAACAAATTAAAATCTCCCTGCCTGACATTCCCCAGTTATTTGCTTTTTAAATCATTACCAACCCTCATTACCTTCACGACCCTCTACAGTCTGGCTTCTGCCCACAACATTCTACTGAAACTGCCCTACTAAAACTCACCAATGACCTACTAACTACTAAAACCAATGGCTATTACTCCATACTTATACTCTGAAGCCCTGTACACACGTTTGGTTTGTCCGATGAAAATAGACCGATGGACTGTTTTTATCATACAAACCGATCGTGTGTGGGCCCCATCGGTTTATTTTCCATCGGTGAAAAAAAATAGAACATGTTTTAAATTTTTCCTATGGATAAAAAAACGATAGAAAAAAACGATCGTCTGTGTGGAAGTCCATCGGTCAAAGCATTGAACTTCATTTTTCTCAGCACATCGTAGTGTTTTACGTCACCGCGTTTTGGCACAGTTGGATTTTTGACTGATGGTGTGTAGGCAAGACTGATGAAAGTCAGCTTCATCGGTTACCTGACGAAAAAATCCATCGGATTAGGTTCCATCAGATATCCGATCGTGTGTATGAGTCTTTAGACCTCTCTGCTGCCTTTGACACAGTTGACCACCCGCTTCTCCTCAGCAAATTACTCTCTCTTGGCCTCCATGATTTTGCTTTATCCTGGTTCTCCTCCTACCTATCTCAATCACTTACAACGCCATCTCCTCCGCTCCTTTTCCTCTTTCTGTTGGGGTACCCCATGGCTCAGTCCTTGGGCCCCTCCTATTCTCACTCTTTACCTCTTCCCTGGGCCAGTTGATAACCTCCCATGGCTTCCAATACCAACTCTATGCTGACGACACCCAGATCTATATCTCCACTCCTCAACTCACTCCCTCTATCTCTTCACGGATCTCAAACTTACTGAATGACATATCGTATGGATGTCACACCACTTACTCAAACTCAATATTTCTAAAACTGAACTTGTTATATTTCCTCCTTCATGCCCCCCTCCCCATGACTTTACCATTAATATCAACAACACAACCATTGGCCACTCCACACATGCCAGGGTGCTGGGTGTAATCCTTGACTCTGACCTCTCCTCAGCCCCTATATCCAATTACTGGCTAAATCTTGCCGCCTTAACATCCGCAACATCTCCAGAATTCGACCCTTCTTGACTAATGACACCACAAAGCAACTTATTCACTCCTTGATCATTTCCCGCCTTGACTACTGCAATTCTCTCCTTAATGGACTACCCTTAAGCAGGCTATCCTCCCTGCAGTCTATTATGAATTCTGTTGCTAGACTAATACACCTTACTAACTGATCTGTAACTGCTGCTCCTCTCTGCCAATCCCTTCACTGGCTTCCCCTACCCCACCGTGTAAAATTCTAAATGCTAACCACAACATACAAGGTCATTCACATCGCCCCCATCTACATCACCAACCTCACCTGCAGATATTGCCCAAATTGTCTCCTCCGCTCCCCCCAGGACCTCCTGTTCTCTAGCTCCCTTGTTACCTCCTCCATGCTCGCCTTCAGGACTTCTTCAGAGCCACTCCCATCCTCTGAAACTTCCTGCCCCAGTATGTCCGATCAGCCCCTACCCTGCCCACCTTTAGGAGATCCCTGAAAACTCATTTATTAAGGGAACTCTATCCCACACCCACCTAACAACTGTCCCGAGGCACTCCCATCAAATCATTCTCTGCAGCTATTACCTTTTGTATTACCACCCCATCCCTTTAGAATGTAAACTTTACAAGCAGGGCCCTCCTGTACCTTCTGTATTGAACTGTACTATAACTGTGCTGTCCCCCTATACATTGTAAAACACTGTGTAAACTGTTGGTGCTAAATAAATTGTGTATAATAATAATAATAACAATATGTATGGGTTGGGAATGGGTGCATAACTGCACCCGTTCCTGACCTGTTAGGAAATGTGCTTCTCTTTAGCAGATGTGAAGGCGTGCCATTAATTCTTAACTTCAAATGGCACTTCCACACATCAGCACCAGCCCCTCTTTTTTTGCATGTGTGAAACTGCATGGTGCTACAGCACCATGTGGTTCCATGCAACACATTTAAAAAAATGGGTCCAGGACTTCTTTCCTCATGCTTCTTGCAGAAGCAGCCCATTCAAATGAATGGGCTGTTGTAGCCGCAAGGTCCATGTGCAAACGCACACACGCATACTGTATATGAGCCTAGGCTTAAAGTGTATCTCTAGGCAAACAAAAAAAAATCTGTTTTTGTTTATGGTATAGTGGCAAACATTTAAAACTCATTAGATTAGATTAGTTGAACGGACAGTTACACTGGTAAATTTGCTATTTTTTTGTCTATGTCTCATTGGGGAGATTTGTTTTTACTTACTGTCTTGGTTTCAACATCTTTAGAGAAGCAACGAGAGTGCCACATCATTAATTATAGAGACCACAGTCCATTACAGAACAACTTGTTACTTTTGCTCTCTGATATCACATGTGCAATCACTAATGAAGTCCTAGTAAGTCCACATGTGTCCAAATGTGTTGGCTGTCTTGTTTAATCCTAATGGGAATTTAATCAAATTAAATTTGGATTCATTTTGTGGCGCTCTCACTGCTTCTTTTACATTTTTCTACTTCATTCAGAACATCTATTTGGGGGCACTTTGTTACATGTGAGCAACCTCACCAAAGATAGCCAGCCTAATTAATCAAACACGTCACTTGCATTTCTGAATATCAATAAGAAGAGATCTAGTGTTTCTCGTAGTCTAAATAGGTTTCCTATGAATTAAATTAACAACATCATTGAAGTGATTGTATAAGGCTAATTATATTCCCTTACTTAACACAAGTAAAGAAAACTTAAATTCCCTTAAACAAAGGTCCATATCCTGGTTGGTGTCACAAACTACGATGAACGAAGTGAACCACAACTGCGGTTAATGAAATATTTCAATGCACCTCTCTATATTATGTGAAATATCAGTATTGGACCCCAGGCGTCACTCCAATCAAAGAACAGGAGTTTGGGGGTTCTGTAAATCATAACACTTTCACATATAGGAATGCATTGAGCTACTAAGGGAGAAGGTATTACAACATACCTTCTAACCTTAGCCAAAAAATGGTATAACGAACATGTTCAATATTTAAGGGCGTAAGCCTGTATACAAGTAACAACAATTGTCAAGCACATAGCATATGAAATTACTGTATGCAATTAACAATTTACTGGAGAGAGGCGACTTTAGCGTAATTGATTTGAGAATGTATGTCCCTTTAACATATTGCACAGCGGTCAGCTGAAGACACACCAAATAATCGCAAGCAGCAAGATAGCATTAAATAAGCCAATTTTAAAAATAGTACTTGTAAAGGCTACATATGATGCAGGTAATTCTAGAGCAGTAATAGTACTTATCCGTAAGCAGGGATGAGTGTTTTTCCAGTAAACAGAGTATTGCAGCAACAATGGATTTTGTTTATGGAGGTTCTCCTGGAGGGGGATATCTTTGGGTTCTAGAAGGTTGACAGCTTACAGTTTAGGCATGGATAGTACCTGTAGGTTTGTCTGTAGCCAGGCCGGCTACGGCCGAAAAATAATAGGACCCCGTTTGAATGTGGCTAGAAGCCTTTATAGGCAGCAGACAGGTGGCTGGAGAAAACAGCAGTAATTCACAGCGCACTTCCTCGTTCCAGGATGGAACGCACGCATCGCTGGGCGATGACATCATCGTGCCGTCGCCGTATGCGTTCCAGCGTGGAACGCAATATCGCAAGGGAAGCGCCTGTTAGGCCCCATACACACGATAGAATCCATCCGCTGAAAAATCCCAGCAAGCGGATAGATCCTATGGTGTGTACACTCCAGCGGATCTGTTTCCGTGGATATTTCCCCCCTGGGATGGATTCCAGCAGATCGAATATTTGCTGACATGCTAAACAAATCTATCTGCTGGAATCCATCCCAACGGATGGATCCGCTGGTCTGTATAGACTCACCGGATCCATCCGTACGAAGGGATCCCCCGCATGCATCGTAATGATTCGACGCATGCGTGGAATTCCTTATATGACAGCGTTGCGCACGTCGCCGCGTCATAATCGCGGCGACGGCGCGACACGTCATCGCCAGAGGATTTCGGCGCGGATTTCAATGCGATGGTGAGTACACTCCATCGCAGAGAAATCCGCTGAAATCCTCGAGAGGATTTATCCGCGAAAACGGTCCGCTGGACCGTATTCGCGGATAAATCCTCTCGTGTGTATGGGGCCTTACAGTTGGGCACAAATAAATACATTTAAAATGAGTATTTTGTCCAAAGTGCTTTATACATTTCAAATGCTTCCAATCACTCTTCTGCGAGAATATTTTAGGAAACTTAGAACTCTTATATTGAAGTATGACACTGTAGGATTGCATATGATGTCCTGGTTAAGGAGAAGAAAGCAAGTGGGTTGGCATTGCCAGATCTTAAAAAAAATATTATCAGGCGGTCACTATTTCACGATTAGTAGATTGGGTTCACAATAATAAAAAAAAAAGGGTAGATTCAGGTAGGGGCGTGCTAATTTGCGGCGGCATAGCCTAGCGTGTTTACACTACGCCGCCTTAAGTAAGAGAGGCAAGTACATGATTCACAAAGTACTTGCCTCCTTACTTAGGGCGGCGTAGTGTAAACGCGGCAGGCGTAAGGGCGCCTAATTCAAATGGGTTGGAGGGGGGTGTGTTTAATGGTAATGAGGCTTGACCTCACGTTTTTGACGTTTTTTGGCTACTGCGCATGCACCGGGCGCCTACATTTCCCAGTGCGCATTGCAGCTAAGTACGCCGTATGGGCCTATTGATTTCGACGTGGACGTAAACGACATAACTCCCGATTCGCGGACGACTTACGCAAACGACGTAAAAAATTCGAACCTCGCGGCGGGAACAGCGGCCATACTTTAACATTGTTATTCCACCTCATAGGTGGAATAACTTTAGGCCGCCTAAGGCCTTACGGAAACGGCGTAAATCGACTGCGGCCGGGCGTACGTTCGTGAATCGGCGTACAAACTCATTTACATAATCTACGCCGACCGCAATGGAAGCGCCACCTAGCGGCCATCCGAAAAATTGCAATCTAAGATAGGACGGCGCAAGCCGTCGTATCTTGGATATGTTTAAGCGTATCTCTGTTTGAGCATACGCTTAAACATAAGTCGGCGTAGATTCTGAGTTAGGTCGACTTATCTAGTGATAAGTCGGCCTAAATCTACCTGAATCTACCTAAAAAAGTTGGGTGGAGATAGAGTTTGCACAAAGTAAAGTAGATTCAAGAAAAATGGTTTGGATTCCATGGTTGTACCGAGATTTAGCAAATAGCACAAATACACTGACAGAGAATGTTCTTAGAACATGGAATAGTCTGTGTAGGCATTATCACTGGTAACATAATTCACCTATGATTTCATTAATAGGGATAAAAGGTTTTTAGTGACACTATCTATTCCTAGATTGAGTATGTGCGATTTTAAGGCGTTCCCTTTGTAGTATGATACTGCGCTAAATTGGTGAGGAGAGCTTGGGCTGCGGTTAGGGAAGAGTGGGGATTTGTTAACATCAAGATGACGTCATTAGCAAAAAGGCTGATTTTGTGCTCTTTTCCCCCTATTTGGAATCCTGAGATTAGGTTAGATGTTCTAATGTGTTCTGCTAGGGGTTCCATGGCTAGGTCAAAGATGATAGGGGATAGGGAGCAACCCTGCCTTGTGCCATTGGTTTTATGGAATGTAGATGAGATAATTTCTGCCACGTATACGTTAGATGAGGAGATTGTGTATAGAGCCATGATAGCTGAGAGGATTCTATTAGAGAATCCAAATTTGGTCAGGGCGGCTTGCAGGTATCCCCAGTGGACCCTGTCGAACACCTTCTCTGCATCCAAAGATAGGAGCAGAGAAGGCTTTCCAGAGCTTTTGGCCAAGTGTGTGATGTTGATTAGACGCCTGGTGGCGTCAGAGGACTGACAGCCCCTGACAAATCCTGCCTGATCTCTGTCTATGAGGGAAGGAATGATAATCATTAGCCTGGAAGCAATGAGTTTAGCATACAGTTTTATGTCTGCATTGAGCAGCGATATTGGTCTTTAGTTTTACAGTTTGCGAGGGAATTTATATGTTGGGCGATTTCCTGTGGGGTAAAGGGAGTGTTTAGTACTTCTAATTGGTTGTGGAAAGGGTCGGGAGATTTATTTGGGACAAGAAGTCCTTAATATTATCTGGAGATGGCTAAGGGGTTGAGGTATCGTTTTTGAGGTTGTAAAGGGACTCATAGTAATTACTAAATGCATTGGCTATTCATTGGGGATCTAGAATTTTGACCTTGGAGGTGGGATCTTGGCCTTGGCGCGAAGGCCCTGGAGTCTCGCGGCCATGCGTTTGCCTGCTTTGTTGCTAGTGGAGTATGAACAGGCTTTGAGCCTGCGATGCGTTTTTTCGTAAGATTCTAGTAGTAATGCCGCATACACACCATCACTTTATGTGATGAAAAAAAACAACGTTTTTAAAAACGTCACTTTAATTGACCGTGTGTGGGGGAAAACGTTGTTTTATGTCTTGTAAAAAACGACCAAAAAAATTTAAAGCATGCTTCAATTTTATGTGTCGTTTTTCAAAACGTCGTTTTTTACTTCACAGAAATTGACCGTGTGTAGCAAAAAACGTTGTTTAAAAAGACGTTTTTACACCCGCGCATGCCCAGAAGCTAGTTATGAAGCGAGCTTCAATGGAAAAACGTGGTGGAACGTAACCTCGCTTTGCTAGAACATTGTGAGAAAAACGATGGTGTGTAGGCAACTTCGTCTTTGAAA
Organism: Rana temporaria; assembly: GCF_905171775.1. Lineage (NCBI taxonomy): Eukaryota > Metazoa > Chordata > Amphibia > Anura > Ranidae > Rana > Rana temporaria. The sequence goes on from NC_053490.1 coordinate 291,701,140, forward strand.
ATTGAAGTTTCAAAAAGGTCATTTTTTACTTCACAGAAAATGTCGGTTTTTTTCATCACATAAAGTGATGGTGTGTATGCGGCATAAGGACCTAAGTTATTGCCCCAGGGCCAGGAGTTTTAGTTTGAGGGAGTGGGATGGCATCAATTTGTTGAGGGATTCTGTGGACTCTATTTGTGAGATTACCTCGTCAATTCGCTGCGTCCTCCTCTTTCTTTCCTGAGACACCAGTTTCATCAACACCCCTCGAATGAATGCTTTATGCGCCATCCACAGAGTTGCAGCTTTATCCACTGAACCAATATTGTGCAGGAAATACTTGCCTATCTGACTTTGAATCTCTCCCGCATAGTGAGGAGATTTCATTAGAAATGTATTAGCCCTTCATAACCTTGTAGGTATAGGCGATTTGTTTGCGCTAATTGTTAGACAGATAGGAGCGTGGTTCCGACCACGTTATCTGTTCAATGGTTGAATCCGAGGTTCGTTGGAGTAGCCATTTGTCCGTCAAGAAGTAATCGATCCTGGAGTAAGAGTTGTGTGCAGTGGAGTGGAAGATGAAGTCTTTCTCGGTGGTGTGATGGCATCTCCACACCTCGTACAGGTCATTTGCTAGGATAAAGTGGTGCATCGGTGAGGTGTGCCTCAGGTTCCTATTTGTGGTGTCAAGGTGGTACTCTGGAGCAATGTTGAAGTCTCCGCATAGAATTAGAGAGCCCTTTTGGACTTGTCAGGCTTTCCTCAGTAACTTATTTAAGAATGAAATCTCCTGAGAATTCGGGGCGTACAGACAGACCAACGTGAATGGGGCAGAATTTGTTGTTCATACCAGGATCAAGTAGCGCCTGTTAGGATCTGGGATTTTTGACAGGAGTTGAAAGTCAATAGTATCTTTTACCGCTATCAAGACTCCATGCTAGAAATACATCACTGTTCAGTTTTTGAGCTGTTCGCCGAAGGGAGGTTTTCTTGGCCGGATGGTTCAGTCCCTTAGTGTTAATAGATTTTATTTTAATGCCCATTGTGGGTAATGAGTATGCTGGGTGCAATTGTACTCGCGATTTGTTGGCGGGTTTCGTTGTCATCAGTTCGGTGTAAGAGTTGCACAGTGGTCGTGGGAAAAGTTGCAGGCTAGGGTAAAGGAAAACATGTAAACAAACTGAAATAAGAGATAACAAAGAAAAAGATTTGCAGCTTGAGGTACTTGTGTACAGCTGCATAATCTGATGGAGGGGTTTGAGTTCAAAACAGGTTGGGCGCTGCAGCCTCAGAGCATTCAGAGGGGGGGAAGTTGCTGGATTTTTCAGTGGGTGAGGGACCCTTCAGAATTTAGGTTGGAATCTTCAGTTAGATTTGTGCCACAGAGGTGGGATTGGACCCGGAACATTTCGGGAGTTTGATGTAGGTGGCGGGTCAGGAATAATTCCCCATTCATTTAGTAAGGTAAGTCCAGCCTCAAGTGAATGTATAGTAAAAGATCTTCCGTTCCTGTCGATAGACAGCTTAGTTGGGTGGCCCCATTTGTACGCAATGTTGTGGATTTGCAGGGCTTTCGTGATTGTATTTAACTGGCGCCTGAGGTCCACCGTGTACTTGGAAAGATCCGCGAACACTTGTACGCTTTCGTAGGGGTCTGGAAGTTTTCCCAGGGTTCTGGACTTCCTCAGAATTTGGTCTTTAGTTGTATAGAAGTGCACTCTCATGAGTACATCTCTGGGAATCATGTCCGGAAGGAACAAGGGTTTTGAGATGCGGTGTATGCGATCGATCACTAACTCAATTGGTGGGAGATCAGGGAGGAGTGCATGGAACAGGTCCGTAGCGTATTGCTTTTGCTCTGAAGACTGCACTGACTCTGGTATACCGCGCAGCTTTAATTTTTTTTGTCAAGAGCGGTCTTCTAGACCTGCGATTTTGGACCTCAGCCATTGCCTTTCCTCTACACCATCTTCATTTGCATCCAGTAGGTTGTTAACTGTGGTAGTGATGTCGTTGACAGCATTTTCAATTAAGTTCACTCGCTCTCCTAGAGATGAAACCTCAGTAGAACATTTTTGGGATAGGGAAGTGATGTCAGCATGCAGGGATTGTTGCAAGGACACTAACATGTCCTTGAGTAGAGTGTCCATGACAGGCTGGTTATTTGTGGGGAAGGAGGCAATTGGAGCACACAGTGTGTTTTGCATCAGTAATGGGAATTCCCCCTGACTCACCAGGTTGCTGCTTTCAGTGTAGTCCAGGCTCATCCTGGCTTTAGCAGGGCTAGCGCAAGGAGGGCTCCATAGTGGAGATGTCTGATGGGGTGATGCAGCCCCTGGAGTTCCCTCAGCCTGTGGATCGTCCTCAGGGACGTCCGTGTAGTGGCCAGAGTGTTTGTGGCTGTGTGAGGCGGCGGGGGCCGGAACGCCGGTGCCATTTTTTCCTCCACCTCGTGGAGTATTGAGGAAGAACTCCGTTAATTTCTGGGGTCACCGCTCCTCTTTGCGCTTCACTGTCATCTTCGGATGGGCAAGAAAGCTTTCAGCTTGTTGCTGCTGGCGGTTGTGTGGCTGGAAGCGGGTCCTGGATGCTGAAATCCCCCTCGATGCTCTGGAGCTTCTCTAATGAGCGGCCATCAGCAGTGCGTGCAAGCCATGCCCCTTCGTTAATAGACACAAATTACTTCACACCTGGGAAACAGGATCATTTATATTTTGTCAGATGGGCAAAAAAAGGAGATAATACAGTTACAAGATGTGATGATAGAGGATAGGATTTGTTAAAGCAAAAATGGGGTAGTATACCACTAGATAAATTGAGACATGGACAAATAAAACACTTCGCAAAAATGTTACCACAGCCACTACACGGAAAAGATAGACTTAGGTCAATAGAAAAACTGCTTAGTTCCCCATCTAGTGTCCAGCACAGCATTTCAAAAATATTAAATGTACTAGTGAAAGAAACAGAACCCGAGTTCCTGCCCTATCTTGGAAAATGGGAGCAGGAGCTGGGAGTAACCCCCTTGGCGGTATGATTATGTGTGATTTTTGAATGTCAAAGCGGTACATTGTTTTGCATTAACATTTGTTGTTTTATATCGTAGGCCTGTAATTGCATATTGGTTTAGTAAATATCCCGGGGTATGAAAACAGGTTCACAAGAGCAAGAATTACTTGACTGGGGTTCTATCCATTCTCTGCTCAAAACGAAAAACAATGTTTTTGCTGGAAACACGCTTAGGGGTCTATTTATACATTTTTCACACACAAGATTGAATCTGATTAGATTTAATTGCAATTGGATTCAATTAAAAAATCCTGGGGTATGAATCCTGAGTGAAGGTTGTTTGAATCTTATGTGAAAACATTTATAAATAGACTATTGGAGTATATTTAATAATATGGAGTACTATCAGATCCCGTGATGATCTGTTCCTTAAATATCTGCTTGCTCAGCGGGGATTACTTTGTTGATCCCCACTGAGCCGGCAGATGACAGAGCGGTCCCTGCACATTGTGCAGGGACCACCCTGTCAGATCTCTGCTCTCCTCTATGGGGGGATCGGATGAACACAGACCGTTTGTCCATGTTCCCCTGATAAGATCCGCAGACGGATGGAAAAATAGGATTTTCCTCCGTCTGCAGAATTGGACCATAGCGGGGACCGATGAGATCGGGTGTCAGCGGATGTTAATTCGCTGACACCCGCTTTCCCATATGGATAGATGTATTTCCATATTTCATCCAAAAATGGATGGATGAAATACGGACATACTGTCTGCACGTGTGGAAGGGGCCTTTGGCTTTAGGAGGCATGGGAGAAGTTGGCCAGGAAATGAGCTAGACTATGCCTCTACAAAGATCCCTGTCCCCTCCTATCAAAATTCATTCACAACTGAAATATTATTTTGAAGTTGACTGATCCTCTAACTACATGAAAAGTACATAAGCAGGGAATTGGTACTTTCCTTTAAGAAATTGATTATTGTTTTTTAAGGTCTGGTGTCTAAACAATTTCAGAACTGTTGAAAGACAGACAATGTCACATCCGTAACCACGAGTTGCTCTTTTGATGTTCTAAAGCATTCTGAATCCTTATTACTCAGCTTGCTATAGCTGAGTAATAAGGGCTGTCTACAGAAGCATATTCTGATTCATCTGTTCACAAGGAAGAAATCTAATATCCTACCAGACTGGCAAAAAATGTATCTTGAAACCAATGTTAATAAAACAGAGACATGACAAATATAGGGAAACAAATGTTCTTTCCCAAAAAATGTGGCAGCTGTAGCCTGCAGAAGTTATTTCTAGACTTTCTAGACTGATAAACACATTGTTTTTTACTTTTAAATCTATACATGTACCTTAAAGAGGAAGTAAACTTATCCAAGAAAATCCTGAAAATGAATATAGCCACTACACAAAAGCTTTTTAAATCATTCCATCTTACAAGTAAACTTCCTTGGTCCCTTCTTACTGTTTAGCAGCTTATTTTTGTTTCCATGACTCTGGTCTGAAGCCGGCACCATTTTTACTTCTGTCTTCTGCATCTGTGCACTGTAAAACCTCAGACCTTTGTTGTGGTAATGCCCGGAAACTCTCACACATGCGCATTGCATGACAACCAAGCCTAATTATTATTTTAGGATTACTATGGCAAAAAGTCTGTCATTTCTACAATTTACACGCCGGTACCTGTTTTCTAAATAGGTACTAATTAAAGTGAAATAAATAAATAAATAACATTGTGGAATATTTGCTGTTTTGGAGTTGTTTTAGCAAGTTGCATTCTGTCCTCTGTGATGAGTGCTGAGGTTTAAACTCCTATGTGACATAGCTGTAGTCTTGCGCAGAGCTTTTTTTCTCAAAAAATAGGTGCAGGAACTCAACCACGACCCCATTCAAATTTCACAAACAGTAGAAGGGTCTTAAAGGGGCATTAAATACCAGGATTGCATTACATACAGTGTAGAGTTCAGGGGGTTACACACAGAGTGCAGAGCTGTCACTTGTAAACACAGAAACCAGACTTCTGTGTTTACAAGTGATTGTGGTGAGCAGGCACCAAAGGGTCTGAGCCAGAGGTGGTGGAACTGAGTTACCCCAAGTTCCCCCTGAAAAAAAGCCCTGGTCTTGCGGGATTGCAATGCAATGATGCAGAGAATGGATGACAGAGGCACAGAATCGGGCTGGAAAAGACTGATGCCACACACCTCATGCCGTAAATAGCCACAAATCTGTGCATGCGCCAACAACATCATGAAAGTGATCCTGGCTTGGTTTCAGCAAAATAACAAAGGATAGACAAATTGTAAAAAGAACACCATGTATATTGATTAGAAATTATTTTGATGCAGCAAAGTGCAAATGTTGAGTTTACAACCACTTTAATATCTGCTTTCTGTGTTTTTAAGTTTGAATGTGCACAAATATGTATGATGGCAATGAAGGGGCATATGTCAGCATGTTTTTCATTTCTGTAGAACAATTGTTTGGATGTTATGCAAAACCTAAATATTTGGATAGCATACATCAGGCATGTCCAAAGTCCGGCCTGCGGGCCAATTGCGGCCCCCCTGGTGATTTAATACGGCCCCCCTGGGGATTTGGATATATATATATATATATATTGTTTGTGGCCCCCAGGGCCACAAAAGATATATACCATATTTATCAGCGCTGGCTCGGAGGGGACAGGGAGGGGGCGGGACAAGTTCCATCAGATTACATGAAGAGAATCTCATGTTTACTCAGTGGTGTCTGTAATAGAAAGTCCAGTCTCCTGGGATGCCATTGAATGACTGTTCTGTCTATCGTAAGAGTTGGAACTTTGTATTAAAGAGTTAACCGAGTAAACAGATTCTCCTGTTTGTAATCTATCGGCACTCACCCCCCCCTATACCCTGCGAGGCTGCAGATGGGCATCAATCAGGCTGCACTGATGGCAATGGTAAGGCTGCATTCATGGCACATGTGAGGCTGCAATCATGGCAATGGTGAGGCTGTGCATGTTATACGCCGATAAATACGGTATATCCAAATAACACACCTAAGCTCATCCTTAGTCCTGAGCAGCGCTCAGGGATTCGTTAGGGCCACAAAAGAGATATATACAGTGTATCCAAATAACACGCCCAAGCTAATCTCTTCACCACACACAGCCACAAAGGCAAAATAATTCTTGTTGGGCGGTGTATTAGAGCTCGAACAAACACACTTAGACCAAATTTTAATGGTTCAAAGAATGTCAGGCAAAATGGTCGACCCTCACGCATGTTCACTTCATCAAATCTGGCCCTGTTTGAAAAAAGTTTGGACACCCCTGGCATACATGCACAGATAGGGAATTCCAAATTTAAGGCTAACTGTCCTAAACAGAAAGTGCAATCAAAATGCTTACCCATCTCCCTGCCTGCTCAACCAACACCACACTACTGAAGAGAAATCCTACCCCAAAGTCTCTGCAAAAACCTACACTTAAAAATGAAATACTTACCCATCCCATGATACCAAACACTGCAAATCACCACCAAAGTCTGCAGAAACTGCTCACTTCTGGGAGTATCAATCTCTGATGCCCCCTTGAGCTCAGTGATTCCTCCCACCAACCTCCGCATTACTAAAAAAGCTCAGTAGTGATGAAGGAGTTGATGGGTGGAACCACTGAGTTTAGTGGTACAGTAGATCAACAATTCCAGGACTGTCCAAATATGCAGACTTAAAGCGGATGTGCCACGGGAAAATAATATTAAAAGCCAGCAGCTACAAATACTGCAGCTGCTGACTTTTAATATTAGGACACTTACCTGTCCTGGAGTCCAGCGCCGATCGCAGCAGAGCACGAGCGATCGCTCGTCTCTCTGCTGCTCCCCCCGCCATCCACGCTGAGGGAACCAGGAAGTGAAGCGCTGCGGCTTCACTGCCCGGTTCCCTACGACGCATGCGCGAGTCGCGCCGCGCCCGCCGATTGGCTCCCGCTGTGTGCTGGGAGCCGAGTGTTCCCAGCACACAACGGGGGGGCGACGGGATGTGACGGAATGCCCGTCTTTTGCCCGGCATATTAATGCCGGGCCGGAAGTGGGTGCAAATACCTGTCTTTAGACAGGTATCTGCACCCCCCTCCCCCTTGAAAGGTGTCAAATGTGACACTGGAGGGGGGGAGGGTTCCGATCAGCGGGACTCCACTTTAGGGTGGAGAACCGCTTTAAGGGGGGATTGCAGTATTTGGTAACAAGGAATAGATAAGTATTTAATTTCTTGTTTGCATCTTTATATATTTTTTAAATGACAGGGTCACTTTAAACACCCAAGTGTTTGGGGAGTTTTAGATTAAATCTGAATGCTGTTGTGGGAACATAGAACTGACCCTCTTTGTTGTTGATTCATTACAGGTCTTTTTTATAGACCGTTATGTAGTGCTTGTACATGCACATCAGTGCCTGCCCACAATCTAAGGTCCATAGGTGCATATCTCACATAGCATAGCCATTCTACCTACCAACATGTCTCTGGGGTATACGAGGAAACTCACACAAGCACCGGGAAATTCCATACAGGTAGTGTCCTGGTTGAGTTTTGAACCAATGACCCCCAATGCTTCAAGGCAGAAAAGCCAACCATTAGGCCACTGTGTTCCACTAGCAGTCAAAGCCTTTTCCCTAGGAGTGGGGATCTTCTATCAATATATATATATATATATATATATATATATATATATATATATATATATATATATACAAAACAAGTTTATATTTTCAAATTAAATCATTCAAAATTTATACAGTGGCAGTATATATTCCACCTCCGTTTTCGGTGGGGGTATTGAATGAAATAATGGAAAAAATCATCCAATATCCTCCAGCAAAGCTATTGTTAATTGGAGATTTCAATGCGGTCCTATCGCTAGAGTTGCTCAGACCAAGACCCCCTAAACGACACTCAGCAGATTTGTATAACTGGGTACAGGAGATGGAGGTAACAGAGATCTGGAGATGGAAGAACCCCGAAAAAAAAATGTACTCTTGTTTCTCCACCTCATATAAAACAGCGTCTAGAATAGACTTAGTATTTGCGGATTCCATGATGTTAGCAGACATCGTGGAAGCCACATATCTTCCGAGTGGTCTTTCAGATCACGCTCCCCTATTTCTGTCTATACGCATTCCTACTTTGAGAAGTGCATCCCTGTGGAAATTAACTCCGCAATGGGTGGTATATGCGGAAATAGATGAGAAAATAGATGAGAAAAGGACATCAATAATAACAGAGTGCAAAAATACGAAGGAAACTTGGACAGCCACACTCCAAAAATGTTCTTTTAATTAAAATCGATCACAAAATAAACATGCCACAGCAAAAAACTTGGAACAAAAGCTAACGTTTCGCACTGTAGATTCAGTGCTTAGTCATAACGGAGTATTGGGAGAGTAATGCAGGAACATCCTCTGTGGATATTGTCTGGGATGCGTTTAAAGCGTATATATGAGGACAGTATATATCAAATATTTCTGCAGTTAAAGGGGTTGTAAAGGTTCGTCTTTTATTTTTTAAATGGGTTCCTTAAAGCTAGTGCATTGTTGGTTCACTTATCTTTCCTTCGATTTCCCTTCTAAATGTTTGTTTTCTTTGTCTGAATTTCTCACTTCCTGTTTCTCCTCAATAAGCATTCCACCATCATCCGAGCGGTGGAAAGTCATTTAGAACAGCTTACTGAACACCTTACTGAGGAGGAACAGGAAGTGAGAAATTCAGACAAAGAAAACAAAGAAACATTTAGAAGGGAAATGGAAGGAAAAGGTAAGTGAACCAACAATGCACTAGCTTAAAGGAACCTATTTAGAAAATAACAAACTAACCTTTACAACCCCTTTAATAAAAAAACAGAAGGTTAAGATACAGGAATTGCAAATTCAGATAGAATCTCAGAAGGAAAAATATGGGCAAGATCCTAGCTGTATTCATTTTGACTTAATGATGGCTGCACAAAGAGATTTACATCTGCATATGGAGGAAATAACAAGACTAGAGATGTATAAGAATAGACAGAATATATTTGAGCAGAGAGATGAAGGTGGGAGATTTTTGGCCAGATTAGCACAACAAGAATATCAAGCTACAACCATACTAGAAATAGAGACTATAAATGGACAGAGAGTAAAGCCTCGTACTCACGACCGAGTAACTCGACTGGCGAAACACATCGTTTTGCTCGTCGAGTTCCTTGTTAGGCTGTCGAGGATCTCGGCGAGCCAAATTTCTCCATTCCCGTCGAGGAAAAAGAAGACATGCTCTCTTTTTGGCTCGACGGGATCCTTGACAGTTTCCTCGTCGAAAAGTGTACACACGACCGGTTTCCTCGGCAAAAAAAGTTTCTTGCTGGTTTTTGCCGAGAAACTCGGTTGTGTGTACAAGGCCTAAAAGAACCTGAAGAAATATTGGAGGCTTTTAGAGAGTACTATAGTTTGTTGTATACCTCCTCTCTCCCCCGACTTCCGCCCGGAGGATATGACGGATCTTTTGGATCGTATAGCTCTAAAAAAAAGGAATGGCATTGGTTGGCTCTCTCACGGTTAAGGAGATTATGGAGGTTATACGTACATTTCCGGGAGAAAAGGCACCAGGTCCAGACGAAATTCCAGTGGAATTCTATAAAAAATATGGAGCGTTGATAGCCCCCAGAAGTATTCACAGGAGGGCTATTGAAAGGGACCCTCCCAGATTCAATGAAAGAGGCACATATAACATTAATATATAAGGAAACGAAAGATCCAAAATTATGTTCATCCTATAGGCCAATAGCATTATTAAATATTGATCTTAAAATATTGACAAAGATATTAACATTAAGATTACAACCCCTGTTAAGAAAAATTTTAGACGCAGATCAGACAGGATTTATGCCACAGAGAACAACTGATGTTAACATACGTAGGTTCTATACAAATATACATAGCCATCATATTCAGGAGGGATCCAGGACGGTGGCCTCGTTGTATATAGAGAAGGGCTTCAATACAATCGAATGGCCTTTTCTGTGGGAAATACTTAGAAGGATGGGATTCCCATTAGTATTTATTAAATGGATTCAAACAATATATGGGAGACCCAAGTCAGCGGTCAAATTGGGAGGGAAATTACCGTCTTCTTTTCAGTTGTACAGAGGTACGAGGCAGGGATGCCATCTTTCTCCAGCACTCTTTGCAATAACGATAGAACCATTGGCAGAGGCCATTAGGACGTTGCCAAAGATTCAGGAACTGCGTGTGGGGGGGGGGGGGGGTGGAGGAGAGAGTGGCCCTGTTCGCAGATGATATGTTGCTTTTTTTGAGAGACGTGGGACCATCTCTAAATGGAGCTTTAGAATTACTAAATACCTTTTCACTTTTTACAGGGCTTAACCTCCCTGGCGGTATGATTCTGTCTGGAATTACGTACCAAAAGCGGTACAATTATTTGCAAGGAAATTTGGCGTTTTATACTGTAGGCCTGTAATTCTTAGGAATAACTCACTTAAATCTGACCAAACAAGAATCTAATAGTATGACATTTTTTTTAAAAACAAAATTATAAATTATAATATAATAAATAATTATAAATAATTATAACAAATAATAATATAATTCTAATAAAAATTATTCAATAATGTAATCAAATCAAAATCACTGAAATTTTCTCAGTTGCAAAATTGTCGCTGTCATTATTTTTTTTTTTATGACGAATTTCCCCACAAATCGCTATCGCACAATTCTGCAAGTGATTATAATTTATTATCGCTGTTTTTTTAGCTGATCTAAAACCATTTTTGACATAAAGGGACACTTTTGGTTGCTATGGACAATCTACAGTTTGCAGGGAGAAAGAAAGGTTTTTATTATATAAAATGACATGTAGGGCACTGGGCAGACCACTAGGGACAAGGGGGGTGTGTTTTTTTTACATACAGTACTGTAATCTATAAGATTACAGTATACTGTATGTATTGTGTTTGTTTACGTTTTTGAATTTGGCGCCGATCTCCGCTCCCGTGCGTCGTAACGTCGCAGGGAACGGAGATCGGCGGCACAGGAGGACGCTGTGTGAATCGAGCGAGGTCCCGCTCGCTCACACAGCGCGGTGACATTGCTGGATCCAGGACAAGGTAAGCCAGCGCACGCTGCAGGCTCTGCATAGCTTACCCCGAGCGTGACTCGGGGTTACTGATTTCAGCATAAAAAACCCACCCCGAGTCACGCTCGGGGATACCGCCAGGGGGGTTAAAGTGAATTGGGGTAAGTCCCTACTGTTCCCTATTGATCAGGGAGCACAGGATACAGCTGCCCCAAATCTACCATTGAAATGGGTGAAGGAATTCAAATATCTCGGCATTATTATATCTAGACAGGTTAAGGATTTCCGAGCTATGAATTTAGACCCAGTGGTACAAGAGTTAGGAAAAAGATTAACAATATGGGAAACACTGCCTCTGTCACTAGACATGTGCACAACAAAAACATTTGTTTTTTTTGTTTTGTTTCGTCTCGTTCCGTAGTTTCGTAAATATTCGTAATTTTCGTAACACGCAAGTTTTCCTATTCGGACCCGTTCGTATTTCGTAAGACGCAAGTTTTCCTATTCAGACACGTTCGTATTTTCGCAACAGTTTTATTTTCGTTTATACTGAATGATTCGTAATTCTGTCTAATTTATTTTCGTTGATTCGAAATTCGTAATTTTGTTAGATAATAATTTTCATTTAATGGATTCGTAATTTTGTACTTTTGTAAATACATCGCAACACGCGGCTAATCCATAGTAAGATAGACTTTCTCTTAAGCCCCATACACACGGTCGGAATTTTTGCCAACAAACTTCAAAATGAGCGTTTTCAAAAAAATCTGACCGTGTGTACGCTCCATCGGACAAACTTTTTCTGTTTCAAAAGTCCAGCCAACTCCCTTCGGACAAAAATCCACGGAAAAGTTTGTTTGAAATGCGATCGTGTGTTCGAGGCTTTACACTGTACAATGTGACTCAGTACAAAAGAGATAAGCTGATTGGCTAAGATATTAAGTGAGATAATCACTCACTAACTACACTGCCCAGTGCTCATTCGAAAGAACAATATGAGTACACAAATTTACAAACAGACAAAGAAACGGATTTACAAAACACACAGATGAAAATACGAACATACGAATGAAAATACAAACAGACAAAGGATTTAAAATACGGAATGCAAATTGTTCGTTATAGATGTCATTTTCGTTCTTTTGCTGTTTCGGTGTTTCGTATTTTAGTAAGATTGTCCAATCGTACGTTCGTATTTTTGCTTGTTCGTTATTTTGCTTATTCGTAATTCCGTAATTTTCGTATTTTGGTTCTTTCAGCTTTTCGGATGTTCGAATTACTCCGAATGTACAAATACTAACAAATTCGTACGAAAATCCATTTGTTACGAACGGGAACGCACATGTCTATTTGTCACTAGTGGGACGAATACATTTAGTGAAGATGAAGATCCTGCCCAAATTGTTGTATATATTCAGGAATTCTCCACAATGGCTGCCAAAAAGTTTTTTTACACAGCTACACGGAATGTTCTCTACATTCATATGGGCAAATAGACCAGCCAGAATTAAATTAAGTACACTCATGAGACCGGTAACACAGGGAGGGTTGGCCTTTCCAGATCTTTATAGGTACTATCTAGTAGACATGTGCATTCGTTTTCGTTAGAATGCATTTTCGTCCGAAAATCGTTTTTTTTCGTTATCGTTTTAACAAACGATAACGAAAGCTTAAGAAACGAAAACCGAAAGATCCGACATAAAAAATGCTTCATTTTCGTTTTCGTTGCGGTAAAAATTCGATATAGAGAGATTCGACATGACGCTAACTGAATACAGTGTAGCAATCTGTCTATCGAACCTGATATTGCACACACATGGTATTTCTCGACATTAGAGAGAAGAGATTCGACATTATAGAGAAAAGATTTGACGTTATAGTGAAAAGATTCGACGTTATAGTGAAAAGATTCGACGTTATAGAAATAATAGATTCCACATTACAGAATAGATTTCGATTTATGATAAAATTCTGATTCGACATTATAGACTAGATTCGACATTATAGAGAATAGATTCGACATCCACATTATAGAGAGATTATAGATTCAAATAGATTAGATTCGACATTATATACACACAAGTCAATACAGTACACTACATACACAGCACACACACATATATATAGGAGACAAGATTCGAACATTAGACAGAAAAGATTCGATATTGAAAGAATTGGGTGGGGGAAGTAAAATGATGATGATGAGGAATGTAATTGGCTGATTGTAACCAAAGAGGAGGAGCAGTAATAGCCTGTTCACATGTTGCAGCCATCTTGATTTCACATACGATTTGCTAGCAGAGAGAGACACATATGCTGAAGGATTTCAGAAGTCAATCTTAGCTGCTCCGTTTGTCAGTCATAGAAGCTGAATTATTAGCACTGCAGCAGCAGTGTTGTGAATTGATATTGATTTGATAGTTGATATACTAGTGAACAAACCTGTTGCTGGCTTGCTTCTAGTATTGTGATAGCCTCAGAGGCTGCCTGCCAGTGTTGTGGGGGGAGGGGGGCAATTTATATTATTATAGATTATTCTATATAGATTGAGATTCCAAGTACACATGTACAGCCATCTTACTGTTACTTAAACTTCCGACGATTGCTACCAGAGAGAGACAGACATACTCTGAAGGATTTCAGAAGATTTTGTCAGAGAACCTGAATTATAAGCACAAGTGAAGTTATTGTGTTAGTGCTGATCTTGAGTTGATATTAGTAGTGTGATACTAGTGATAGTGTCAGAAACTTATAGTGTCAGAAACAATGTACCATTGCAAGGGAAAGGTGAAGGCAGGTCGTGGTCGTGGTGGACGAATTGCTAAAAAAAGTGGCAAGATCTCTGATACTAGTGTCTCTGCCGCTACAACAATGGGTGACCGTGTCACCACCACTGCCACCAGCAAAGCTAGTTCCACTAGTAGTAGTAGTAGTTTTCCTGGCAGACCACCAACATCTGCTGCTGCTTCCACTGCTAGTGCAGCGCCTCCTGTCATGGCTTCGTATTTTTATGGTAGAGCCAAGAAATCTATAAAAAAACAAGTGGAGTTGCCGTTACAACAATCACCACCACCACCAATGACACCGCCAATGCCACTGCCCACTGTGCCCAGCTTCCCAAAGAAGCAATTGACAGCAGCAGAGACAGAGAGTGAGACTTTGTCTTCTTCATTGCCCCATGAGAATGATTTGGAATGTGATGCTCCTCTTTCCCCAACCACTGCAGACATGTTATACACTCTTACCCCACAAGACATACAGAATGATTTGGAGAAAGGGCAAGAGGGATATTCTGTGAGGAGTAGGACAGGTAGCAGTTCACTGTTTTCATCTGCTCCTAACTCCCCTTCTCCCTCTCTTATTGTGGAGGAAGAATTCTGTGATGATGACAGTGACACCGACCTAGTCCCCAGCACCCCTGCCATGAGCAATAGCACTAGTTCACCAAGTGTAACTGTAGTGGCACTGGCAAGTGCAACAGCTTCCACCACTGGTGTGCTATCTGCTGCAGCTATATCAGCCCTAAATAGAGATGAACAGGGTCAAGGGGCTGCATCCCGCCGCAGCAAAGTTTGGAAATACTTTCAAACAATGGAAGCAGGCGGGTTCTTTGCAAAATGCAAATTGTGTGGGAAGCAAGTAAGTAGGGGTAAAAAGAAGGGACATTTAAGCAATGCTGGTATGAACCTACATCTTAAAAATTATCACCACTCTACTTTACTGCGGGCAGAGGCAGAAAAAGATGGTAGCGCAGGAAGCAGCATAACAGACTCTGACTGTACTGGTGGTACCTCCTCAACCACACCATTTACTCAGAGCCCAGCCAACAGAGAGGGTCCTAGTAAAACAAACCATCCACGTGCAGTAGTTCCACTGCAGAGCCAATCAGGCTCCTCATCCTCCCAAGGACATCAGCCTACCTTGGATAGTTTTGTTGGCTTTAGTTCCAAGGGCATGTCAAAACAGCAGGCCAACAAGATCACTCGCCTCATTGCCCAATTCATTGCTGTTGGAGGAGCCTCTTTTCGGATGATTGAAGGGGAGCCGTTTAAACAGCTCATACATGCCCTTGCTCCACGATACGTTGTTCCTGCACGAACAACATTCAGCAGAAAGATTATTCCAGCACTATATCATTCGTGCGTTGCAGCATTAAAGGAAAAAATGGCCAAAGCCGAGGGTCAGACCATTCATTTGACCACTGATTTGTGGACAGCTCCCAGCGGTCAACACGCTTTCCTGTCTTTGACTGCACACTGGTGGGAGGCCACTGTGCCAGTTGGTGGTGTAAAAATTCCAACTTCATCAGGAAGCAGGTCTGCAGCGCAAGACGAGCAGGGTTATCAAGCTTTCCTGCTCCACACAGAAGTCTGTGATGATAAGCACAGCGCTGCCAACATATTGCGGGCAATTAAATCAATGTTGGCCAATTGGTTTGGAGAGCGGGCAGTCACTAATGTTTCTGTTGGCTTCATAGTCACAGACGGAGGTTCAAACATGATAAAAGCGCTCCAAGATGGATCTTTTGTTGGTGTGCGCTGTTCTGCACACATACTCCATTTAGTGGTCAAGGGTGCAATCCCAGTGGAAAAACACAATAAAATAGCTCAAATCTTGGAACTTTGCAGGAAGATTGCAGGGCATTTCCACCGCAGTGTACGGGCTAGTCAATTGTTGAGGGAGGAGCAAGAAAAATCAGGGCTCCCCATACATCGCCTGAAACAAGATGTCAGCACCAGGTGGAACTATACCCTGGAAATGCTGGAACGCATTTTGGAGCAAAAGACAGCCATCCACAATCTATCATCCCGCCACAGCATTGGGATTGATGATTACACACTGGGACGTGATGACTGGTGTATAATTGGTCAGCTCGTTTCTGTCTTAAAACCCTTTCGGAATGTGACGGAAAACTTGAGTCACAGCAATGCCAGCCTAGGACAGGTCATACCCTTATTTACCTATCTCATAGATAAGATGGGATCGTTCCTAGAAAACACGGAGCCTCTTTGTGGCAGCCCACTTCATGCCGATGTAGTGTCTTTCATCAGAAAGCTACAAAACAATTTAAAAGATCGGAAAAATGACCGTGTCTGCAAAAGCCCTGAACTCATGCTGGCTTCCATGTGTGATCCCAGGATCAAAGGTAAATTGGCACTCAGAGACAACACCCTCTCCTACTGGAAAGAAAAACTAATTGAAAGGGTCCGCAATTTGCAGCAACAGAGATGTATGCCGGATGAGGCCGGTTTAGAAGATTCACCTGCCATGTGTGCCATTCCAAGGCCTAGCACCATCACTGAACAAACAGAGAGTGAGGCACGTGCATGTTGGGTCGAGGCACTTGACAATCTGGTGGATGCAGGTCAAGCAGCAGGTAATCGAGAGGAGAGCAGCGCCTCTGAAATGGTCAGGGCCTACCTATATGAAGCACCTTTGCTTCCTACAGAGGAGCCTTTGACCTATTGGGATGGGAAGAAAAGTGTGTGGCCTGGTCTTTGCCTGGTTGCCCAGCAACTACTATCTTGTCCTCCAACCACTGTGCAAAGTGAGAGAGTTTTCTCTATTACTGGGAATATCCTTAATCCACACCGTTCACAACTGACACCCTATTTGATGGAACAATTAACTTTCCTCAAATTTAACCTCCCCAAGCTGGGTTACCCTAACCTTAACTTGTGAGACCAGAACCATGTGAAGATAGATGGGACTCAGAGGAACCATCCAAATGTTGAGGAAAATCTTTTTTTTTATTATTTTTCTTACCACTTGACATTGCAATAGCAGTTGTCTTTGGTGTGACCCCCAAGATTTAAATAGAATTAGATTTTTTTAAGCAAATTTTTCACTTTATTCCTTCCATTACCCTTTTTTGTAATGAGTGTTGTGAGTGACTGACTAGAGTGTGAGTGATGAATGAATGAACGAATGAATGAATGAATGAATGTTGTGTGAATGGACAGTAGCAAGGGTTAAAGCCTTGACGTGGCGCTACTGCTCACGTGTTGCTGTCTTTGTAAATACAAATAGCAACGTGTGCTAATTTAACCATTTTTGTATGATGGTCTGGAAATGAGACAATGATTATAAAGATGACCTCGAAAGCATGACAGTTACTCTTGATGGAGAGACAGTGTCAACTCAAGGATCACAGTATGTTACCATACCAACACAACATAGCTCAAAGAAGCATACAGCTGGAAATGTGATTCTATGCAAGGTAGATTAGTTGGTCATTGCCGATCTGCATCCCTGGGGACAACAGGGCCCTCTCTGATCCTCCGCCTGTTTCATGACCATCTGTAATTGTCTCCAGTGTGAGTAATCTACCCTGCTGCCATGTTACTCAAGCCCTGGAAATGATGACTGCCCTTTGAACTGTTGAGGAGTGTATGTGTATTCTGGTGGGGGGATAGCTGTACGGAACGGCGTGACTGGACACAATATAATTAATATACATGGGATTACCCTTTGCACTTCGAAATAGTGTAGAGAGAAATCTCTTAACTTTCCTAAGTTCAGCCTGATGGTTAAATGTAAGTTAGTAACAATACATGGACTAGTTCATTTACATACAGTACATCACCTAATGAACCTAACAAGGAAAGCAAAACTCAAGAAAACAATTATTTCTGAATATTTTTTTTTTTATTGAAAACAAAAACATGTAAAAAAAAAAAAGGCCCCTCATTCATTTCCCTCCAACCTGGTGACCAGGCGCTCAAGTGTGGAGTGAATGGCTGCCAAACTGTTGCTAACCATCCTCCTAGTTGCCCTTTGGTACCTCTCCAGAGCCATCTGCCGTCGATTTAGGAGGGCCAGGGCTTGAGACAGCCTCCTATAGGGTCTCCTTGGCTCTGGAGAGTGGGCGTGTCCTGGACCTGTTTGATGTGGGGAGGAGGTGCCCGTGCCAATTTGTAGGTGGGGGGATGCTGAAGGGTGGAGGAGATCACGCGCCGGAGAAACTGCTGGGGAGGGAGGACTGTGATCCGAACCAGGCGCGTGCAGGTTCAGGTCTTCCTCCACTGCCCGGAGGTCTAGAATGTATTCATCCTGATCTGTGAAGAAAAGAAAATACATTAGATAGATAATACAATAGAAATACACATGGCTTCTTCACCCTAACATTATATAAAGGCAATTATCTCCCAGCCCTTGTAGACAATCATGTAACATCTTGAGATGTTTTCACTTACATACCAGTTTTCAATTTTTGATATTCAGTGAGATGCACCTTATCAATTTGTGTGTAGGAGATAGTGGTGTCTGTCTGTGTCAATTCGCTGCATCATCCCAAAGTTTGCAGAGCTGTGCAGGAAGGTGTAGTACTTTACTGTACTGACTCTGACCAGGGCGGAGCTGAGTGTCCTCCCCAGGCCAGGGGGTCAGAATACAAAGGGATTCCCTTCTACACATCAAGCAGTGTAAAGGGGAATCTCCGCAAGATTTTATCCGCTTGGTGGCATGGTGCATCCACTTGGTCCCTGGAGAAAATCTAAAGGTGTAATGGACACCTAAGTGCTGACCGACCGACCACCACTAACTAATCTACCTCATCAAGACTGACTGACTGTCGCAAATATGGAAGAAAAAATATGCACTTGCAAGTATAAAAAAATTAGCTATACCAGCTATTAACAATAACACTACACACACCAAAGAGAAGCCATTTAATACATTGCATTAGGGATGACCTAAGGTCACAAGGTCATTTACAATTTTTTGCTTTAGATCAGGGGTCTCCAAACTTTTCAAACAAAGGGCCAGTTTATTGTCCTTCAGGCTTTAGGAGGGCCGGGTTGTGTCTGTAGCTAGCGGGGGTCGAAATGTTCGGGGCCCGGCATCAGTAAGAATAAATATGGCCAAAGGGTTGGTGGGCACTGGGCAATAGAACGTGTAGTGCCCCTCTTAGTAGGAGGAATAATATCCCATCAATGGTATCAGTGGAGGAAATAGTGCCCCATTGTTGGTGCCAGTGGGAGTAATAGTGTCCAAGGGATGGATAAAGGCTAGCAAGGGGCCACATCTAGCCCTCGGGCCACAGTTTGGAGACCCCTGCTTTAGATGATGCCAAAGGTGAGGCACCAGACATCATGAGGAAAGTGTTAATGCATGCATCAGGGGCATGGCAGAGATTGAACATGTCCAGGGACTGCCAGACAATAGTTGGAGATTCTTGTCTGACACACCCCCTCCAGCCAGCTGTGTCATTCACGATGGCAGTGATTGGCTCAGACTGGGAATCTGAACTGCAGCAAGAAGGTGGCGTGATCAGGGAAGTGACGTTAAGGGTTTAACAAGGCAGCACAGGTAATGCTAACAGGAAGACTGGAATCAACTGCAGAGGGGGACTGATAAATAATTAATAATGGCAGCTCAACCAAAGCCTTGCAGAAGAAATCACAACCATTTCTACACAAGGTATGCCGTCAGCATTTCATTTTTTAAATACTATATTTGCCTGGAAAATACAAAAAAAAAGTATACTACTTACCCCCTGGACCTGACGCGCCTGGCTGTTGGACACCATCCTGAGCATCACCAGCAGCCTCCCCAGGGCAGATCTCCTCCACATCCTGCTCAGCCTCAGTAGCTGTTGATTAAGAATAATATAGAAAAGAACATTACAATCTGCAGTCACTAGTGTACAACAATCTCACACATTAGTACAAGAACATTGAAAGATGTACGGTATGATCATCATCACTCATCAGCAGATACTAGCAAGATTATACGAACTTACATGTGGGCGTTCCCGCCTCAGCCTCCTCCTCCTCCTGCGTCTCCCCCTCTGACTGGATGACACCTATTTATTTAATAAAGGAGAAATGTTGAACGTCACAATGTCCAATCTTCAAAGAAACAAAAATACTATACAATGTATTATATTATCTCTCTATTACCATGGGCAATACAGGCAGGGCAGGTCACTGGTCACTAATGTTTATCTACAAAGCATTCACCATTTAGAAAAAATCTGTTGAAAAATAAAGAGGTACTTACCTGTCCTGGTTCCAGCGACCACCACTGATCAGGCGTCTCAGTTCAGACCGCGACGTTCTGTCAAATTGCGTAAGTTACGCAAACACTTGTGTTACCTGACAGAGCGTCGCAGAGGCTCTACCTGAGGCTGTCAGTGCTTGAGCGAGAAGCAATGACACTGAAATTGACAACGGAAGGCTGGACAAATGGAAAAGGACCCACTGTATAGTCAGTCACTAGTACCAGTGGTGGCTCATCCATAGGGGGCGCCTGGGCGCCGCCCCCCCTCCTGTAGTCCAAAAAAAAAGGGCCCTTTAAGAATGTTTATTTTACTTATACTAACTGCAGTGATGGCGGTCCGTCTATAGAGTGCTCTGCAGCGCCACCCCCTCTGGCTCTCGCAAATAACATACATTAATTTATTGCATGAATGTATGTTATTGTTGCCAGCTGCGGAAGTGCCTATCAGAGCACAGCGGCGACAATGGGCACAGAGGCGACAAAGGGCACAGTGGCATCAATGGGTACAGTGGTGACAATGGGCACAGTGGTGACAATGGGCACAGTGGCGACAATGGGCACCGTGGTGACAATTAAAGGGCACAGTGACATGCACAGTGGCAACAATGGGCACAGTGGTAACAATTGGCACAGTGGCTGCGTTTGATGGCATGGCACAGTGGTGATAATTGATGGCACAGTGGCTGCATTTGATAGGCACAGTGAGGCTGCAATTTATTTATTTTCGCTTGCGCCCCCCAAACATTTAGAGCACCGGCAGCCGCCACTGACAACTAGTACACTACTAGTACTACTACTAGAACACTACTTACTGTTACTGCTTGAGGAAGAACTTGAGGAAGAACTTGAGGACTCCTGCTCCTCCTCCTCCCTCCGCTTCCGGCGCCGCTGGGCCTTGATACGAACTTTAAATAAAATCAAACACAACATGGTAAATGTCCGATGCTTGACAAAAAAATGTCTTGCACACAATGCAATCCTGAGACCAACCTTGATGAGCCTGCAGCTGGGCTATCTCATCCTCCCCTATCCCAGCTAATAGCTCGGCCTCATGGGGGAGGAGAGATACCGGCTTTCCTCGGCGCCCCGGCTGCCCGCGTTTGCGCACAATGGAACTGCAAAACAAAAAGAGAAGAGACACGGGTTCCATAATTAAACTACAATTGTAATCTAAAAATGACATCAACACATGAAACAAATGTAGAAAGAAACAATACAAATACAATTTTTGGATTAGGCGCACTTTTTCATGTAGCACAAGATTTGCAAAAAAAGCTCTATATGTGGTGGGAAAAAGGGCGTGAATTTGATTTGGGTAGTACAGCGCAGGAGCGTGCAATTGTCAGTTAAAGCTGCAGCACACTAAATATAAATACAAGAATGTGGCCTGGTCAGAAAGGGGGCGCAATCTACAGGTGATTCCTCTTACAATGATCGTGGCGAATATATTTAACCACTAGCGCCTGCACTATTGCCAAATGACAGCTACAGCACAGACCCCAAATGCCGGTAGGACATTAATATATGTCCTCCCCTTTGCGTGCGCCCCGAGTGCCCCCTGCAGGGCGTGCTGTGATCACCGAGTCACTGAGACTCAGGTGATCACGGATCCGAGTAAGGGGCCCGTTCCATGTGATCAGCTATCAGCCAATGACAGCTGATCACGTGATCAAAACAAAGTTTGTTAATGTTTTTTTTTTTTCTCCGCGCCGTCACAGCGTGATGAGAAAAAGGCGATCACTGGCTGTTGAGTAAGCAGGGCCGGTGCTACCACTAGGCATAATAGGCAGCCGCCTAGGGCGCCCTGCTGCATAGGGCGCCCGGCCACTGATGTTTCTACTCTCTTCTCTCTGCAGCAAGCAACTAAGTCTCAGCATCAGCAGGCAGCCACTGTTCCATTCGCACAGCGGCCTCGGAGAACTGTGTCTGTGTCCCGACTCACGAATTAATGGAAGCAAGCAAACATTCATTGGTGGGCTCTGGTAGGCTGCATTGATGGGCACTGGCGAGGGTGCATTTAATGGGTACTGGCGAGGGTGCATTTAATGGGTACTGGCGAGGGTGCATTTGATGGGCGCTGGTGAAGCTGCATTGATGGGCGCTGGTAAAACTGCATTGATGGGCACTGGCGAGGGTGCATTTGATGGGTGCTGGTGAGGCTGCATTGATGGGCGCTGGTGAGGCTGCATTGATGGGTGCTGGTAGAGGCTGCATTTGATAGGCGCGGGTGAGGCTGCATTGATGGGCACTAGTAGGCTGCATTGATGGGCACTGGTAGGCTGCATTCGATGGGCGCTGGTAAGGCTGCATTTGATGGGTGCTGGTGAGGCTGCATTGATGGGCACTGGCGAGGGTGCATTTAATGGGTACTGGCGAGGGTGCATTTGATGGGCGCTGGTGAGGTTGCATTGATGGGCATTGGTGAGGCTGCAATAATGGGCTCTGGTAGGCTGCATTGATGGGCACTGGTAGGCTGCATTTGTTTGGTGTTGGTGAATCTGCATTTATGGGCACTGGCGAGGCTACATTTGATGGGCGCTGGTGAGGCTGCATTGATGGGTGCTGGTAGAGGCTGCATTTGATAGGCGCGGGTGAGGCTGCATTGATGGGCACTGGTAGGCTGCATTCGATGGGCGCTGGTAAGGCTGCATTTGATGGGTGCTGGGGAGGCTGCATTGATGGGCACTGGCAAGGGTGCATTTGATGGGTGCTGGTGAGGCTGCATTGATGGGTGCTGGTAGAGGCTGCATTTGATAGGCGCGGGTGAGGCTGCATTGATGGGCACTAGTAGGCTGCATTCATGGGCACTGGTAGGCTGCATTCGATGGGCGCTGGTGAGGCTGCATTTGATGGGTGCTGGTGAGGCTGCATTGATGGGCACTGGCGAGGGTGCATTTAATGGGTACTGGCGAGGGTGCATTTGATGGGCGCTGGTGAAGCTGCATTGATGGGCGCTGGTAAAACTGCATTGATGGGCACTGGCGAGGGTGCATTTGATGGGTGCTGGTGAGGCTGCATTGATGGGCGCTGGTGAAGCTGCATTGATGGGGGCTGGTAAAACTGCATTGATGGGCACTGGCGAGGGTGCATTTGATGGGTGCTGGTGAGGCTGCATTGATGGGCGCTGGTGAGGCTGCATTGATGGGTGCTGGTAGAGGCTGCATTTGATAGGCGCGGGTGAGGCTGCATTGATGGGCACTAGTAGGCTGCATTCATGGGCACTGGTAGGCTGCATTCGATGGGCGCTGGTAAGGCTGCATTTGATGGGTGCTGGTGAGGCTGCATTGATGGGCACTGGCGAGGGTGCATTTAATGGGTACTGGCGAGGGTGCATTTGATGGGCGCTGGTGAGGTTGCATTGATGGGCATTGGTGAGGCTGCAATAATGGGCTCTGGTAGGCTGCATTGATGGGCACTGGTAGGCTGCATTTGTTTGGTGTTGGTGAAGCTGCATCGATGGGCGCTGGTAAGGCTGCATTTGATGGGTGCTGGGGAGGCTGCATTGATGGGCGCTGGTGAAGCTGCATTGATGGGCACTGGCGAGGGTGCATTTGATGGGCGCTGGTGAGGCTGAATTGATGGGCGCTGGTGAGGCTGCATTGATGGGTGCTGGTAGAGGCTGCATTTGATAGGCGCGGGTGAGGCTGCATTGATGGGCACTAGTAGGCTGCATTCATGGGCACTGGTAGGCTGCATTCGATGGGCGCTGGTGAGGCTGCATTGATGGGCGCTGGTGAAGCTGCATTGATGGGCGCTGGTAAAACTGCATTGATGGGCACTGGTGAGGCTACATCTGATGGGTGCTGGTGAGGCTGCATTGATGGGTACTGGTGAAGCTGCATTGATGGGTGCTGGTGAGGCTGCATTGATGGGCGCTGGTGAAGCTGCATTGATGGGTGCTGGTGAGGCTGCATTGATGGGCGCTGGTGAGGCTGCATTGATGGGTCCTTCATTAAAAAGGTGGGGTTTACATTGGCAGGGGAAAGGGGGTGGAGTCAAGGGTGGAGCCAAGGGGATGGCAAATTGAGGTTTCGCCTAGGGTGTCTAAAATGCTTGCACCAGCCCTGTGAGTAAGGGACATCGATCCCCAGTGGAAGAGGCAATTCTGCCTCAGTGGACACAAGTAGTGTACCACTTGCCAGTGCCCCCTGCCAATGCCCACAGTGACCACCAGTGCCACCTGTCAGTGCTAGACTACTACCTACCAATGCCCATCAGTGCCACCTAACAATGCCCACCAGTGGTGCCAGACAGTGCCTCATCAGTGCCACCTAGCAGTGCTGCCTATCAATGTCACCTACCAGTGCACATCATTGTCACCCATCACTGACACCTATCAGTGCCACCTATTAGTGCCAATTCTCAGTGCCCACCAGTTCCACCTATCAATGCCCTTCAGTGCCACCCATCTGTGCCACCTGAGTGCCGCCCTTTGGTGCCCACCAGTGCTGCCTTACCAGTGCCCAATCAGTGCTGCCTTATCGGTGCCCATCCGTGCAGCCCATGGGTGCCCATCAGTGCAGCCCATCAGTGCCACCTATCAGTGCCCAATGCCCATTGGTGCAGCCTTATCAGCATACATCAATGAAGTGATCAAATACCACCAAAGACAGCTCTATTTGTGGGGAAAAAAAGGGCTTCAATTTTGTTTTGGAGCCACACACAATTTACAGTTAAAGTGATGCAGTGCCAAAACACATAAAACTGGCACGGTCATTTGGCAGCCAAATCCTCTGGGGCTGAACTGGTTAAAATGTAAACAAATTAAAATAAATCAGACACGTTATACTTACCGCTTTATGTCGCTAAATTTCTTCCGACAGGCAGTCGGGTCACGCCGATGGCGATACATCGCCTCAACTTTCCTGGAGATCTCCTCCCACTTCTCCAACTTCCACTGCGGGCTTGTCTCCCTGGAGCGGGGACCACACAGCTGCATCCAGCAAGGAAGCGTTTCCCGGACAAGCACCTGGGACTCAATATGAGTCCAGGTGATGTTTCGCTTCCTGCTGGGTGCAGATTGTGTCCCCCTGCGCCGCCTTTTGGGTGATGGAGAAGTTGGAGAAGTTGGAGGAGCTGGGGAATGTTCTGGCAGTGGTTCAGGAACTTCAGGTTCAGTGCTAGGTCCAGGAACCAGCATGAGGTCCTGGCTGAGCGCCGCCATGCCGTCGGATGCCGCCATATTGGAGCCAGAGATGGAGACGAATGTGAAACTAAGTTGGCTACATTAGGAATGGAACGACGAAAATTCGACATAGAATCGAAAATAGCTGAATCTGACTGTCATTGAAGGCTTATGGTGTAAAAATAAATGTACAATTCGGCGTAAAAAATTCGAAATTCCGTCGAATTTTTTTTTTAACCATTCGACAGAAACCAAGTATTATTGAATTTTCGGACGAAAGCTATTACCCAACGAAAAACGAAATACATCAAAACGATTTTCGGGAGTAACTAAATAAATTTATTTTTCAAAACGAAAACGAAAAACGAAACGAAATATTCAAGTCTGCACATGTCTACTATCTAGCCACACATCTGGTGACGGTAGGGAGATGGTTGAACCCTGATGGGTTTGACTCCGCTACTATGTTAGAAGCAGCAGTGGACCAGCACCTCCAAGACGCCTGCAGTGTTTGTCGGGACGGATGCCGAAAAGGCGTTCGACCGAGTGAACTGGCAATTCATGTTCGCAACACTCAGACATATAGGGCTAGGACAGAAGATGATGGGCTGGATAGGGGCAGCTTATGTAGATCCCTCGGCCAGAGTACGGGCGAATAGCACTACATCAGACCCTTTCCCGATTTCGAACGGGACCAGGCAGGGTTGCCCGCTGTCGCCTCTACTCTTCGCCCTAACACTTGAGCCCTTCCTGCAACATGTCAGGCGGAACCCTGACATCACGGGAGTAATTATAGGTAACTGTCAACATAAAGTCTCAGCCTACGCTGATGACATGCTTTTCTCCCTGACAAACCCAACAACCTCGCTGCCGAGTCTCCTACGGGAATTTGACACGTACGGTAGGCTTTCCAACCTAAAAATTAATATGACCAAATCTGAAGCGATGGCGGTGGGGATCCCCCAAGCGCACTTACAGTCTCTTAAACAACGCTTTGGTCTGAAATGGACAAGCACAGCCCTGACATATCTCGGGACCCGCATACCGCCCAAACTAAATGACATCTTTAAGCTCAACTTCCCCCCACTACTCCAAAAGGTACAGAAACAGCTAGATCAGTGGACCACGGGCCTTCATTCATGGTTTGGGAGGTGTAGTATCCTTAAGATGACAATACTACCTAAATTCACTTATCTACTACAGGCCCTCCCTATACATATACCGGCCGCCTATTTTAGACGAGTCCAGTCTGCGTTTGGGTCGTTCCTATGGGCGGGCAGACACCCCAGGATTAGCAGGACTATACTCACCATGCCCAAGAACTACGGGGGCCTCGCAGCGCCCAATGTTAAGATGTACTACTACGCGGCCCAGTTGAACCGACTGGTGGACTGGTGCCGCCATGGACAGACCAAGCTCTGGCCGAGGTTGGAGCAGGCGCAATGCGACGTACAGCTGAGGTCGGCCCCGTGGTGCCAGGACATGAAGCCAAGCGACGTGAACAGACACCCACTTATCAGTAACACTATCACGGTGTGTTCCGGGCTAGTGGTGCGGTTCCGCCTGTCATCGGAAGCCTCCCCCCTGCGCCCCATTTTGGGCAACCCATCATTTACACCGGGCCTGACAGATCCCAGGCTCCGCGAACTGAGAGACTCGGGCCTGTTCCAGGCCTCACACTTTAGCGTTGCAGGCCGTTGGAGAACGACGGCCGAGCTGACGGACCCTGCGGGCCAGTATAGACTGGACTTCCTGAGAACTGGACAGTTGAGTCATTTCCTACGAACGCTATCACCACCCTCCGAAGTTGGACGCGTACTTACGTCCTTGGAGGTGATATGCTCGGAGTCAGAGCCATTACCGCACGCTTTATCGTTGATGCACACGATTCTGATAACACCGTCGGATGACTACCGGATCCCGTGCCTGGGTAAATGGGAAAGGGATCTGGAATGCCACTTTACGCCGGCTCAGACACAACGTATACTTAGATTCACACACAAGTCGTCGATCTGTGCGAAAACACAGGAAACTAACTTTAAGTTGCTGACGAGGTGGTATAGGACCCCAGACCTACTACACCGTCTGTTTCCGTCGGTGCCGGACACCTGTTGGAGGTGTCAGGCAGACAGGGGCACCTTGCTCCACATATTTTGGTCGTGCCCACGTCTACAGACATACTGGAGCGAAATTCGGCGAATAACGCAAATGTTCTCGGATCGGACGGTCCCGAATACACCGGCGTACTTCCTCCTGCACGTGAACGATACCCCGACTCGGACATACAAAAAATCGATAGTTCGCCACCTATTAAATGCGGCGAAGGCGTGCATACCGCTCTGTTGGCGATCCCCACACCCACCGTCGGTTGCCATGTGGATACAGAAGGTTGACGACATTAACACAATGGAAGACTTGATACTGACAAAACAAGACAAGACTGAACTGTACACTCAGACGTGGAGACTATGGAACTCTTTTAAGTACTCGGAAGAGGGCCAATCCCTCAGGGGAAGTCCCTTGAGGGTGACGGCCGGTGACTAGAACCGTACGGGATGAAAAGCAAACAGTTGGAATGGGCTCCTGGAGGGAGCCACTGAGGCCCGGGGGTAACCCGACATTGAGAAGGCCATGCTCGCGACTTCCCCCCCCCCCCACCCCACCCTCCCCCTTCTAGTACAGCTTCCTTGCTGTACACCCTTAACTCTACATTCTCTAGATGCTTTCTGTGCGACTTTTGCACTCTATTTTCTCGCTCTCTTTAGCTTACTCACACTTAGAAAACGGAAAATGGGGAGAGCTGTGTTCGCTGGACCTCACGGGTTTATTACGCCCCATCGGCTCTGGACTCTAGCCAGGAGTTGAGCGGAGGCGGAGCGGATGGGAATATAGGGACGGGAGACCGAGGGGACATGACCGGGTAAGACAACCCAGATGGTTACGCCAGGTATTAACCCGGCAATGGTGTCCCTTCCTGTGCCCCAAATCTCTGTTCTTTACTACGTTATTCAACATCTTTGAATGTAATGATACAATGATTGTAGTGTTACTGTTGGGGCCCATGTGGACCAGTTTCTTGCTGTGTATAAATAAAAAATAAAAAAAAAAAAAAGAAGCAGCAGTGGTCCAATCAGTGGAGGCACTGCAGGGGCTGTTGTATAGGGGGATAAAAACGAGACGAGATCTAACCCCTTCAATGATAACAACGGTTAAGATATGGAAAGCTGTTATAAGAAAAGAAGGATACTCCAATACAAAGTTATCCCCAAATACCCCATTGTGGAGAAATCCTGAGTTACCACATTTGGATTCCATTCAGGATCCAGGAGCATGGACTAAGTATGGAGTAAAAAGGATATCACAAGTACTACAGGGGGAGAAATTCTATACATATGCAGAAATGAGGCAGTTATGGAAGCTTCCTGAGAATTATGTTTTTAGATACATGCAACTTATCCATGCTTATTCAGCCCAATTCCCGGGAGGAACCCCACAATTAATAGAATTGGGTTTGGAACAAATGGTGAAAACGGGAAAAAAGTTCATTTCAACCATATATGCATATTTAATAAAGACTACGGGGCAGATTCACGTATATGGGCGTAAATTTGGGCGGGCGTAACCTATCTGATTTACGTTACGCCGCCGCAAGTTTTTCAGGCAAGTGCTTTATTCACAAAGCACTTGCGTGTAAAGTTGTGGCGGTGTAACGTAAATCACCTGGCGGAATTCAAATTCGGCGGGTAGGGGGCGTGTATCATTTAAATGAAGGGCGTCCCCGCACCGAACGAACTGCGCATGCGCCGTCCCTAAAATATCTCAGCGTGCATTGCTCTAAATGACGTCGCAAGGACGTCATTGGTTTTGACGTGGACGTAAATTACGTCCAGCACCATTCACGGACGACTTACGCAAACAACGTAATTTTTTTAATTTTCGACGCAGGAACGACGCCCATACTTAACATTGAATGCGCCTCATAGACCCAGGGGTAACTTTACACTGGGAAAAGCCTAACGTAAACGTTGTAACATTACTGCGTCGGCCGCGCGTACATTTGGGAATTTGCGTATCTAGCTAATTTGCATACTCAATGGGGAAATCGACGGAAGTGGCACCTAGCGGGCAAAAAAAAATTGCAGTTAAGATCCGACGGCGTAAGAGACTTACGCCTGTCGGATCGAATTGATATCTATGCGTAACTGATTCTAAGAATCAGTCGCATAGATACGACGGCACAATTCTGAGATACGACGGCGTATCTGGAGATACGCTGTCGTATCTCCGTTGTGAATCTGGGCCTTTATCTCCAGATATAAGTAAAGTAAGTGAAAATTGGAGAAGAGACATTCCAAATTTGGTGGAGGAGGATTGGGAGGAAGTATGGAGGTTTCCATTTCAGATCTTGGTATCACTCCGAGATAAATTAATACAATTTAAAATATTACATAGAAGTTATTATACACCATATAAGTTACATAAGTTCTCCCCATTAAACCCTCAAAACTGTTGGAGATGTGCAGATATGCCAGGTAATTTTATGCACATATTTTGGTCATGCCCGAAGATAGTAGCATTTTGGAGAGAGGTCCTGGGAGTGATTGCTATAATAACATCAATAGTTATGGAACAGGAGGCAGAAATCTGCCTGTTAGGATTGGTAAAAAAAGATAACATGTCTGTGGGAAGGAGAACACAACTGGGTTTATTATTATTTAATGCTAGAAAGGTGATAGTTCTAAACTGGAAAAAGGCAGAAGCCCCTCTCGATTGGACAATGGAAAAATTTAGTAAATACGAATCTGCCATTGTATAGGGAAACATACTGTAATAGAGGTCGTGGGGAGAAATATAAGAGAGTATGGGAAAGCTGGATAGAAAATCCTATGACAGCTTCAGGTTAAAATAAGCTCTAAGAGGAGGATAACCACACCATGGAATAAAGGAAGGGAGGGAGAAGAGTGTAAAAGGTATATGAGTTAGATGAAATTAATGCGAAATGGAATTTTAAGAAGGCTCCAGAAGAGAGCAGATATGTGTTAAATGTACAGCCCTGATCAAAAGTTTAAAGCCTCGTACACACGATCAGTCCATCCGATGAGAACGGTCTGAAGGTTAACCGATGAAGCTGACTGATGGTCCGTCGCGCCTACACACCAAAGGTTAAATAACCGATCGTGTCAGAACGCGGTGACGTAAAACACAACGACGTGCTGAAAAAAACGAAGTTCAATGCTTCCAAGAATGTGTCGACTTGATTCAGAGCATGCGCGGGTATTTAACCGATGCTTTTGCATACTAACTATCGGTTTTGACCTATCGGTTAGGCGTCCATCGGTTAAATTTTAAAGCAAGTTCCTATTTTTTTAATCGAAGGTTAAATAACCTATGGGGACCACACATGATCGGTTTTGACCAATGAAAACAGTCCTTCAGACCGTTGTCCTCTGGCTATCCTATCGTGTGTACGTGGCCTTAGACCACTTGAAAAATGGCAAAAAATCATATTTTACATCGTTGGATCTTAACAAGGTTCCAAGTAGAGCTTCAACATGCAACAAGAAGAAATGAGAGTGAGACAAAACATTTTTTGAGCATTCAATTTAATGAAAACAACAAATAAACTGAAACAGGTTGTTTTTCAGCTGATCAAAAGTTTAGGACCACACCTCCAAAAAAAGACTAAATCCCCCCAAAACAGAAATCCAACTTCCAAACATGAACTCAGTGATGAGTAGCTCCGCCGTTATTGTTGATCACTTCAAAAATTAATTTCGGCATGCTTGATGCAAGTGTTTCCATGAGGTGAGTGGGAACATTTCTCCAAATGGTGAAGACAGCCGCACGAAGGCCATCTACTGTCTCGAACTGTTGTCCATTTTTGTAAACTTCCCTTGCCATCCATCCCCAAAGGTTCTCAATTGGATTTAGATCAGGGGAACACGCAGGATGGGCCAAAAGAGTGATGCTATTCTCCTGGAAGAAGTCCCTTGTCCTGCGGGCATTGTGTACTGTAGCGTTGTCCTGTTGAAAAACCCAGTCGTTATCACACAGACGAGGGCCCTCAGTCATGAGGAATGCTCTCTGCAACATCTGGACATAGCCAACGGCCGTTTGACGCCCCTGCACTTCCTGAAGCTCCATTGTTCCACTGAAGGAAAAAGCACCCCAGACCATTATGGTGCCCCCTCCACTGTGGCGCGTAGAAAACATCTCAGGTGGGATCTGCTTGTCATGCCAGTAACGTTGGAAACCATCAGGACCATCAAGGTTAAACTTTTTCTCATCAGAGAATAAAACTTTCTTCCACCTTTGAATGTCCCATGTTTGGTGCTCTCTTGCAAAGTCCAAACGAGCAGTTCTGTGGCGTTCAAGGAGAGGAGGTTTTTGAAGACATTTTTTGTTTTTGAAGCCCTTTAGTCTCAGATGTCGTCTGATGGTTATGGGGCTGCAGTCAGCACCAGTAAGGGCCTTAATTTGGGTCGAGGATCATCGAGTGTCTTGATGAGAGACCCTGCTTATGCAGTTCAGCAACCCGACCACGTTAAAAAAGGGAGAGTTTTTTTGTCTTTGCCATCACAACGTGTGACTACCTGACAGAAAATTACAATGAATCCACATCTTTGCACAGATTTGGCCTTTTAAAGGCATGTGGTCCTAAACTTTTGATCAGCTATAAAACAGCCTGTTTCAGTTTAATCATTATTTTCAATTAATTGAATGCTCAAAAAATGTTTTGTCCCACTCTCATTTCTTCTTGTTGCATGTTGAAGCTCTACTTGGAACCTTGTTAAGATCCAACAATGTAAAATATGATTTTATTGCCATTTTTCAAGTGGTCTTAAACTTTTGATCAGGACTGTATAATGTAAATGTAGCGTATATGTGTATGTATGTTTACTTTTTTTTTGTATGGGGAAAAAAATGAAAAAATCAATAAAGAGATTTGTAAAAAAAAGAATTAGAAATTTATAAATGCAACATTCTGTACAGCTTTTCACATAGGTCTGTACATTATCTACTACTTATCTTTGGTTGACAGAGCAGGAGAATTCAATTCAAACTTTAATGCCGCGTACACATGATCGGTCAAACCGATGAGAACGGTCTGATGGACTGTTTTCATCGGACCAAACCGATCGTGTGTAGGCCCCATCGGTTATTTATCCATAGGTTAAAAAAAAGCAATCTTGTTTTAAATTTAACCGATGGATACCTAACCGATTAGAAAAAAAAACGATTGCTTGTAGGCACGTCCATCAGTTAAAAATCCATTCATTCTCAGAATCAAGTCGACGCATGCTTGGAAGCATTGAACTTGAACTTGAATTTTTTTTCAGTACGTCGTTGTGTTTTACGTCATGTACGGATGGTGTGTAGGCACGACTGACCATCAGTCAGCTTCATCGGTTAACCAATGAAAACGGTCCATCAGACCGTTTTCATCGGATGGACCGATCGTGTGTACAGGGCATAAGAATTTAGGAAAATCTTAAAAAAAAAGCAGCTTAGCTGATTTGAAAGTCAGACTGCAAAGGTACAGTAGATTTGCCACTGTCAATGGAGTAGATTTTTTATGATTCATTGATTTTAACTAGAAGTAATTGGTACAGGATTGGTCAGCAGAATAGAGAGGATGCTTTCACAGAAAAATGTTATACAGAGGTTGGGAAGTTTAAGAAAGGTTTTTTTTTCTTTTTAAAGCAAGGTTCTTTCCTGCCTCCCTTCTGTCTTTCCTTTTGTTACATATTCGTGACCAATATTTGCTTATTCATGTTTTTGTTTGGTGCATTTATCACAGCTAAGAGCTGACTTACATCCTTGCCAAAGGATTTTATTATCACAGTTATGGCTTTTAACGTTCTTAGCTCAGGATATGGTGTGCATATAGGATGTTTTATGATAGACATGAATGATCTAGTGTAATTTAATCAATAAACCCATGAATGATCTATTGTATGTTTACATCATATCTACAGTATGTGATTTTTATTTAACACATTATGGGTAAGCATAGATACAAAAGGGTATGCTATAACAATTTCAAGTACAGTCAATACAATATAGGTTGTTGGCTGCTATGAAAAAGTTGCATGAATATTGGATGAACTTCAGTGCTAATATTTGTTTATTGCAGGGCTGAAATACAATGCTACCCTTCAAACACTTCAAAGTTTCCTTCAAAAGTAGCATAAACCTGACTTAATTAAGTTGTGTTTTTCTAATGTGTGATCTCACAATATAATGGTTGCATTTTCTTTCTTATAATAATCATTTCATATTTGGAAATACAGTAAAAGAAGAGGGTGCTAAGTGCTCATTTAAAGAAGAGCTTTGAGTGAATGCTTTGCCTTGATTGATTTTGTAATTAATGTTTATAGCCACAATCAGATTAGATAAGCCCATTAAAAGTAGTAAATTAATGCCTTTTTATCATCTTGGTCAATAGTCACCATCTGCTTAATCTTTCTTGATTACTATTATTATTGTCATAACATTTAATATAATTAAATCTTTGGAAGAGGCACCATTAGAGTGACATTCACTTCCCGCTATTGAGCTGGAGTCGTAAACAGCCTCACTTTGAATTATGGATTGCTTGGGAGCCTTCTAACAAAGTAAATGATAGTATACAATGTAAGCTTAGACTAGGCTTTAAATGCAGACTTGCATATTTTGTGAAATTAATCTGCTGGTGATAAATAACGAGCAACAAGTGCTATGGTTAGAATGAAGCATGTGTCATTTCTAATATGCTTTACCTTTGTGACACTACTGAATATACTGTATCTCTATTGCTTAATATATTGCCTGACAGTTTTGCAGAGAGAGGGAGAGATTGAGAAAGAGAGAGAGATATCAGTCAATGGATGCCGCACAGCTTTCTTTTACCAATAAAGTTAGTGTAGCAAAAAAGGGCACAGCGGTGCATATTTTCTAAATATAATGTAGGTATTTATGTGCATTAGTTATCTTTTAAATTGTATATATTTCTTATTGCAATGCATTGATTGTTAGAGGGAGATATTATCCTCCTGTGTTTATACATAAGTAATCTCCTATATAAAACAGATATGCAAACGTATCTAGTGTTTTTACAGAAATAAATCACTACGTTTCATGAAAATCTTGCTTCTTCAGGTTCTTTACCAATCTCAGTATTTGTGTGGCTGTTGGTCCTTACAAGACAATAATACATAAATCAAATACTATAAAATAACAGTAGAACAAAATGCAAATGATCAAAACCTACCCCGAAAGGGGAACATGAAAGAAAAACAAAAAAGAAGGGGGGATATCGACACCATACATCTATTAAATGTATTTAATATTCTCTTGTAAACACCATTAACAACACACATTTTGAGATTGACGAAGATCCTGAAGAAGCAGGATTTTTACAAAATGCATTGATCTAGAAACACCATAATAATTACTAAGCTGTTTGTTGATTTATCAATCTCTTGATGGATTTCGTTCTTCTCTTTGTTTCATTCAAGTTTTTTCAAGAAAATGTGATGTGTGATTTTGATTTTATTAAAGTACACAAATTTTTTACTTTTGTAATAAATTATGTTTTTAATATATTGATGCTTCATATCTCTAGTTGGTACAGTCAGTCCCTGTGTTACGAACAAGATAGGGTCTTTAGGTTTGTTCTTAAATTGAATTTGTATGTTGGAGTTGGAACATGTATATTTTATAAGTATAATTCCAGCCAAAAAATGTATTTATGCTTTTTGGATAGCATAGGAAATTTGTTCTGATGTCTGTGCCCCTGTTCAGAAGATTCCACCTCACTTTCTGTCCATGTGACAATTGGATTGTGAAAATGTTGGGTGGTCATGGAAACAAGGATTGGTTATAAAGCTTTAGTGGAAAGTGGAGACACCTTTTTCCCATGGTAACTCTTAAAGGAGTGAATTTCTCTTCCTAGTGGTAGATTTCCTCACACTTCCTGTTGTCTCCCTCCATTTGTAGGTATGAGTTGTACGTAATTAGAATGTTTTTTATAACTTTTGGACTGCCTGTACTGTACTTAATTTAAATTTGTTCTTCAATAGCCGTAAGGATTATAAAACTGCACCTACTGACTTTGCAAACCCGAGTTACAGTATGTGTGACTGCAAACTGAGAAGTCTCTGGAGGTCAAACTGTTAAGGAGAAGGGATACTGTGGAAAGATAAATGTTTGTGTCCTGGGTGATGGATCTTACAGAGTAAAGACCAATATGTGTGCTGAAGGAGGGGTTTCACTGTGGAAAGATCAATATGTATACTGGAGGTATAATGTCACTGGGAAAAGACCAATCTATATGATGAAGGTGTGATGTCACTGGGAAAAAACAATCTACTGTATATGCTGGGGGTGTGATGTCGCTGGAAAAAGGAAGAGGCAAAAATAAACTCTGACTTAGGCATTATTGCTGCACGTGCAGTGCATTTGAATAACCTTGTATTGAAATAAGGGAAGACAAAACACCAGGACTTAGAGAGTGCCCTCAGGCAAGACATTTCAGCACACCACAATACCCATCTAACCAATGTAGCAGTTTAGATTCTTCTCTGAAATCAAACATCAAACTATTCAAAAACACATGTTCTTTCAGGAGAGAAGTTGGTCCATGATCACTTGCTATAAACCCATCATCCATTTCTTATATAGTAAATATTTTTTTATGCATGTATGTTCTGTAGAACAGACATATCAATTAGCATGTTCCTATATACATAGATTAATTGATGTTAGTTAATACATCTGTTTATTTAAACAATTTGATATAACAAGAGGAGCGTAATTATACATTTTGGGTTTGCTTTACTGTGAGACACAGTAGAGCCTTCCAAAAAAATAAGTTATGTGTATGTCCTACTTCTATAACAAATCCAAAATGTAAGGATAGTGGGCAGAGCCGAACAAATCATGTGTCCCTAAACAAGCTATGGCAAACTTTGGCACTCCAGATGTTTTGGAACTACATTTCCCATAATGCTCAACTACACTGCAGAGTGCATGAGCATCATGGGAAGTGAAGGTTCGCCACCACTGCCCTAGACTAACTTTGTATCCTGAATTAGTGGTTTACAGCACAGATAAAGCCTAACATTATAGAGCCCGTTTATCATAAACTGCCTACAACATTTTCAGACTTGTTGACCACCATTAGTGGAGTTCATGGAAACCATGACCCCTGTAGAGCACATTATCCTAAAATTAGGAATTTGTATTATTTATAATTATGTATTTGAAAGGCTTACCCTATTGATATAGAAACCAGTGTGATTAATCCCTAAACAATAGAGAGTTGCTAGAATTTGGTTATACTGTTGCAGTAAAGCAATGCAGCTGGATATGTGGTGCTAACAAAACCTTGTAATAAAAAATATATTTTTTTAATCCTCTGTCTCATAGATATTTTAACATGGTTATTCATTAGGAAATGTTCTGCACCCTGAAAGGTCCTTCTTATATCTCCCACGTGCATACTCTGATTAATTAAAAGGCGGATGGCTGTCTTTTTCAGTTTTTTCAGGTATACATGTGAAAGTACTCAGTTTAATTAAAGGGTCACTAAAGGAAAAAAAAAATTCCTTACCTTACTGCAGTCCTGGTTTCATGTCCTCATTGTTCGTTTTTGCTTTGATGTTGCTGTAATTCCTCTCTGTTCTAGACACTTCCTGGTTGTCTGTTTCCTGATCACCACAGTACTGGGAGATTTCTCACTGTGGTCACTAATCAAGGAGGTGTGATTACTGTGTGTCTAAAACTCCTCAGCACCAATCCAGTTTCGTTTTACAATCCATCACTGCCCTCTATTGGCTCTCTGGCTCTGTACATCAGAGAACCAGGAAACAACAGCAAAAACTAAACTAAACTGCAGGCACATTATATGATTGTTTTTTATCTATTTTTAATCATTTTTAAAAGGAATCAGTTAACTATAATGTCTCTATACCCTGTAAACAGTCATTTGAGCTAAAAATTTTTTTTCCTTTAGTGACTCTTTAAATAATTGTATTAATGCATGTTAACAACATTGTGTTTGGATAGTTTGTTTTATATAGTGACATGGAGCGGCTATATCTGTTCCTTATCTATGCAGATCCTGCTTCTTGCTTGCAAATGCAGAATGTGTTTGAAAGTGCAGAGATGTGTACCCCCTAACTGGTAGGTCCTGTAGAGTAGGCTTCCTTAGCCTTCTTAGGTCACATTGTAGATTTCGAGACCAGTGTTGTTGTTTTTTTGTTTTTTATCATGGCAAGGGAAAGGTATTGTTTGTGTAAAATAATAATGTGATTTGGCAATGTTGACATGTTCACTACTTATTCATGTGAGGTTTGGATTTCAATGAAAGGTTTTCTTAAATGGGCAATAAATGGCCTATTTTAAACTTGCGGTTGTGGGGAGCAGTAAAAAAAAATTGTGGTTGAGCCCAACTGCTCACCTTAAGCTGCAAAGGTAGCCGTTTGGGGGTATACAAATGTGCGGGAACAGTTATCACACATTGGGGGTTATTTACGAAAGGAAAACCCACTTTGCATTACATGTGCACTGCAAGTGCACTTGGAAGTGCACTTGGAAGTGCAGTCACTGTAGATCTGAGGGGGACATGCAAGGAAAATAAAAAATAGCATTTTAGCTTTCACATGATTGGATGATAAAATCAGCAGAACTTCCCCTCGTTTCAGAGCTTCCTCTCAGATCTACAGCGATCTACAGCGATTGCACTTTCAAGTGTACTTGCAGTGCACTCGTAGTGCAAAGTGGATTTGCCGTTCGTAAATAACCCCCATTGTGTTTGGCGGCGGTATCATTGAATAAACAAGACCCATTCAAGTGAATGGGGCCATGCCACAGCTGCCCTGCAATGCACAAGGTTTCAGTGTGGTAATGGGAGCTTTTAGTGTTTAAAACAGGCAGTGGGGAGGTGACATAACTCCTTCTCACCATACTGTATGTCTAATACAACGCTAGTGTAAATAAGCCCAATGGGGTTTATTTACTAAATGCAAATGTACTGTGCACTACTAGTGCACTTGGAAGTGTAGTTGCTGTAGATATGAGGGGGACATGCAAGAATAGAAAAAAAAAACAGCATTTTTTCTTGCACATGATTGGATGATAGAAATCAGAAGAGCTTCCCTCATTCCAGATCTAGAGCGACTGCACTTCCAAGTGCACTTGTAGTGTGCAGTGGATTTGCCTTTAATAAATAAACCCCAATGAGTGTTAGAGAGGCTGTTAATGTGACAACAGATAATACTGAACATCTGCCAATATTTTCTGTAAAGGCCATGAAACTGCAGTCCCTGGTGATGAATATGGTGTAATGTCTTGAACCTAATGTGTACATATAATATTTATCCAGTAGTCTAGACATCAATTGATAGAGCCAATATGTTTTGTATAGATGTATAATGTATTTCTTATTTTTGCACATCTGTGTTTTGTCAATAGGTACAGTAAGCACAAGCATTTGTAGATATGAATTTGAAAAGCTTTCTGTGTGTACTGTATATAACACCAAGAATGATTACTTCCAATAAAATGGAAGAGATATGCTAGAATTTGGTTATACCAGTATAACACTATAGCACGTAACTGACCATTATTACTGCATATGGTAAATGGTCATAATGAAATGCTCTGCATGTTTAAGAATTTTTGTTTTTTGGACTATGTTTTCTTTCAGTACACATGTGTGTGATGAGTTGAGACCAGCTGATGCAGCTTTTCAATGACTGTTAAGAATCAATGGATGTTTGGATTTCGAGCCATGGTTCTTCAAACTGCTGCTCCCAGATTAAATCTTTGCCAGCAGCTAAACTAATTAGTCTTAATCTCTGGGCTTTTTTTGTAACTGAGATGCCTAATCAGGAGGCTGAGTAAGCACACAAGGCATGATAACGTCTTCCCTTGATGCCTTCAATGACTTCTTTAGAATCCCTGAAACAAATTTGCTTCATTTTTTTTCACTGCTCTACACTTACATTTCTACTCAAACTTCTTTAGTAATGTATTGTCAACTTTATAGCATATTTAATATGACATGAGGTTTTGTATACCTACATTTTGTTTATAATATGTAATTTCATTTAGGGATTACAAAATCGACTGCAATTTCTGTATATTAAACATTTAATACTTTGTACAGGGTGAGTTTTACTGCCATTTGCACTTCTTATAGTTACTGAGTTTCACTACACAACAAGACCATCATAAGAAAATAATCTTAAGACAATCCGGCAATGCTTAACTACTTCACCGCTAAATGGGTTTGTGGTTCAGTAATCACTTGTAGATTGTATTAAAGCCCTACACATAAAGACCATAGTATTTTGAAAACCCTATTTCTCTGGCTTCATGGAAGAGGCGGATCTCTAATTAGTAAAATTAAGCAGTCTCTTAAGGCCTTGCGCTCCCAGGGGCCTTGCAGTCACCTAATTTACCACCTAATTTACTGCCTAATTTACCAATTGTGTGTGTGTGGGAGGGAATGTCCGCAACTAGTTTTCCCCAGCTAGGGGGCAGACTGACCACTTAAGCACTGCCTGAGGTCCCAGGATCAGTGGGCATCTCCATGTACTCCCCTCTTCTGGCTCCTCCCCTTCTGCTGTGCTCTGCAGGTCTCCTGAAATGTGCAGAGAAGAGCGGCTGAGCAGCTCCCTGATCCACCCTCCAGGACGAACTCTGCCATGAAAATCCTTCCAGAACTGGCGACTGGCGATCATCGGGGAGCCTGTCTGCTGCTCAAGGTACAGCATGACGGACGGTCCTGCCTGACACAGACACATCCTGTGATGTCACTCCCCTGACCGAGGGCAACCCAAAAATCAGTCAGGTGTGTGTGAACTGTGGAGAGGAGAATATAGGATGAAACAAGAGCAGCCACGCTAGAGCTCAGAGGGACCTGTCTGACTGCACCCTGCACGGTGCACCTAAGAGGAGGTCAGTGACAGTGCCACCAGGCCAGTCTTGGGGGGTCACTGATATAAGGGGGAGTGAACAGAGTAAGGTAGGGGGCACTGATATAAAGGTTCCCCCTGATATCAGTAACCCCCCCACTCTTACATAAGAGTTCCCCTCTTTACATCAAACTCTGCAAAATCCCCCCTTACATCAAATTTCCCATTGCACTGTAAGGGGTTCTCTTGCAGACTTTGAAATGTGGGGGGAACTCTGTGCTGGCTCGGTTATATTAATCTGACCTTGATGTTAAATGATTTTTGATTGAAATGAAGAGTAATGTGAACTCATAGCTTTAAGGCTCTTAACATATGCAATGTATCCAGTTAATTTCTATTGTTTTAATTATTTTTCCCATTATGGGTGTGAGTGGGCTTCATGTCTAATATTTGCCTAAGGCCTCACAAAGCCTAGAGCCGCCTTTGCTCCATGGTAAAGGTTTGGGAATATTCCATGATCAATTCAGCCTTTTTTTCCTGCCAAGATGTAAAATTATACAAAGCTCTGCTAGTCAAAAGGGGCAGATTGAGGTAGTTTTCCCTGTTTTCTAAGCTGATGGAAATGATTATGTGCATTTTTATAAATATGTGGAGTGATCCTTTACAATAGCAACTTTATTATAGGCAGATGGGTATACATTGTTATCACCATAGACTGGCTATACGTTTCTTTATTTTATATACTGTATATAATCTTCCATTGCCTAAGATGATTATAGCCGATTTAGTGCACTTGTTATAAAAACAATTGAGTACAGTTTTTTTATTTGCACTAACGTTC
Organism: Rana temporaria; assembly: GCF_905171775.1. NCBI lineage: Eukaryota > Metazoa > Chordata > Amphibia > Anura > Ranidae > Rana > Rana temporaria. Next base: position 291,742,103 of record NC_053490.1, read on the forward strand.
ACATTTTCAAGACCAGCTTTGTGGGGGTACCCCATTTTTGTCAAAAAATGAAGAAAAATGGGAATCCCACCTAATTAATATGTGTAGTACTCACTCTATATCTAAGGGGGGTAATCAAATATATGATAAACAAAAACACAAACAGAAGATTTTACACACCCAACGGAGTTACCAGCATATTTATTGTATCAAATAACTATACAAAATTAGCTAGCACAATCCAAATTATCCCACAATCCCCATGACCTCCCAAAGAAACCCCCTCCTTGGTTAACCAAAATACCTCAGCCTGTATGGGATGAAAATGCACCACCCCTCGTAACCTGGCGAGGGGTGGGGGATGTAGTCCCTGCAGGGAGCTGAGCCCACCCTCTCCGATGCAAACACCCCCTTAAAAATGTCTCTAAGCCAAACTGTCAGAGATCCCTAAAACCGTTCCCTGGAGGGTGCAGTGATCCACCTTAAAGCCACAATGGGTTGAATAATTGAATTTATACTATTACTGTCTGTCATCTTTCCACAGAAATATTGCAGTAAAGACAATTTATGTGTTTTATCATAATGTGTGTGTTTCTCATTGGTCATTGCACTTACACTATTGCCAGGTGTGCCAGAGGGGATTGCGGCTGTTATTAGGGTTGAGAGGCAGAGTAACGGACTGAACAAACAAAGCAGCTACGGGGGTATTGCTACGGTTGCAAATGTTTTATTGAATCACCCCCAATTTGTTTATTGATAGGCACTTACCACTGAATTTCCATATTTTTTTATATAATCAAGAAATTGAAATACACCTGCTGAACATTAAAAGGCATAATATTTGCTCCTCCTGGTGGGTTTTATCTTGTAGGACCTTATCTTTTTGTTTTTTTCAGCTTTGCATTTTCCGACCAAAACGTTTACTGCATAATAACAATGCAAACATTAGGTTAATGTGAGTATTTTTTTCTGAAGTTAGACCGTTTCTTGTCAAGCACACCTATATACCAACCTTAAATCATATTGACTGCTATAACCTTCTAAATAGTTATTGAACATACATCCAATAAAATTAAAATCAAGTGTCATTTTGAACACAATTAACAAAACTCGTGTCAGCTGTTCATGTTAAATATAGAGGCATGTGCAGAACAGAATTGTAACTTCAACACTTGCCTTGGAAAACAGTCCCCAATGGAGCAAGATTCACAGAGAAGTAATCAGAGACGAGAATGGCTCGTTTGTTCCGTATTTGATCGCAACAGATGGAAGTCACTTGGAAAACAGAATAACATCTGATAATGCAGATGCACTCGATTTTTTAAGACAACATTTTGAAAAGTTCAGATCAGCTAATGTGCAGAATCAACTGCTTTATTACAAGCTTGTGCAAAGCCTTGTCTGCAATTTAATATCTTACAAGGCTGTAAATAAAAGCAATTTCATTATAGTCATGAAATAGCTGGGAAAATAAATTTGACATGCTATTGGTCTTGAAAGTCTCTCGCAACCTTTAGTAAGGCACCCAACAACCTAAAAATTAAATTGTGCCTCTTTATTACTTAGATTGCAAACATTTTAGCTCTAGTCTTTTATTACTCAGAATCTGTCATGGTCCTTTCATTTAAAACAGTATGTTCTTGTACTAACACACACACACACAGTGGGGGTTATTTACGAAAGGCAAATCCACTTTGCACTACAAGTGCAAACTACAAGTGCAAAGTACACTTTAAATTGCACTTGGAAGTGCAGTCACTGTAAATCTGAAGGGTAGATCTGAAATGAGGGGAAGCTCTGCTGATTTTATTATCCAATCATGTGCAAGCTAAACTGCTGTTTTTTATTTTCCTTGCATGTCCCCCTCGCATCTACAGCAACTGCACTTCTAAGTGCACTTTCAGTGCAATTTCAAGTGCACTTTGCACTTGTAGTTTGTATTTGTAGTGCAACGTGGATTTGCCTTTAGTAAATAACCCCCTTTGTGTGGTGGAATAATCTCCTCCCCGACAAGGTCTATATAGTCCTGGCAGGGAGGAAGAGGGAGAGAGAGCTCAGCAGCCTAGGATACAGACCTCTATTCAAGGAATTTTCCACTGAAACCAATGTCACTACTCTTTCTCTCTACTGCCCCCCTGAGCAGTATTGTACCCTCTCCCCCCATCCAAGAATTAATGTTCGCCCCCCCTCCCCCAGCTGGGAAATATTGTTCCCCTGATTAGGCCATATTGTTCCCTTCACACTCTAAATAGATCTATTGTTCCCCCACCCCCAGATGAATACCAATGTACTCTCTGAGCATTGTTGTTGCCCTCTTACCCCCACTTAGCACCAATAACCTCACCATGCCATGCTGACATGAATGCATCTTTTTTCCTCCACCATCCCCAACTGACCACCAACATCAGGGTGTCCTTCCACCTGCAGACACTGTGACAGACTCACCCGGGACATCCCCGGAACCTCTTATGTCTAAAATCATCCTATGTCCACTAGGGGCATAGGATGACTGAGACTGACTACCTGAGATGGGATTATTATGAAATTATTATCCACAATATATTCCAGGATATCTGTAAAGAACTATTTACTGTTTGTTGATTCTGAACTCAATGGGTTAATTGTAAGAGTGACTCATTCATACTGTTGGGACACATACTGTTAGATGCTAATGCCACCCCCTCCAGCCATCTATCTGTTCTCTGTGCTAATTGACCCTGCTATTGTGTGAAGATGTCCTGTGTTTACACATATGATAATGTGTATTGTATAGCAGGTGAGCGAGGAGAAGTGACGTCTACCCTGAAAGGTCATATCTATGAGTTGCCTAGTCTGGGTAAATGATTAGTTAATTAGCTCATGTTAATTTATGTTCTGGTTACCTCCTCTAACTGTATATAAGGTTGTATTCTTGGTTCTATTAACCAGTTCCCGACCCCCGCATGTACATATACGTCCACAATATGGCACGTACAGGCACATGGGCGTACACGTACGTCCTCGCCTATTAGCAGGTGGGGGGTCCGATCGGGACCCCCCCCGCTACATGCGGAGGTCGGGTCCGCTCGGGGAGCGATCCGGGACCATGGCGCGGCTATTTGTTTATAGCCGCTCCGTCGCGATCGCTCCCCGGAGCTGAAGAACGGGGAGAGCCGTGTGTAAACACGGCTTCCCCGTCCTTCACTATGGCGGCGCATCGATCGCATCATTCCCTTTATAGGGAAGACACGATCGATGACGTCATTCCTACAGCCACACCCCCAAACAGTTGTAAACACATACTAGGTGCACCCTAACTCCTACAGCGCCACCTGTGGTTAACTCCCAAACTGCAACTGTCATTTTCACAATAAAGAATGCAATTTAAATGCATTTTTTGCTGTGAAAATGACAATGGTCCCAAAAATGTGTCAAAATTGTCCGAAGTGTCCGCCATAATGTCGCAGTCACGAAAAAAAATGCTGATCGCCGCCATTAGTAGTAAAAAAAAAAATTAATAAAAATGCAATAAAACTATCCCCTATTTTGTAAACACTATAAATTTTGCGCAAACCAATCGATAAACGCTTATTGCGATTTTTTTTACTAAAAATAGGTAGAAGAATACGTATCGGCCTAAACTGAGGAAAAAAAATGTTTTTATATATGTTTTTGGGGGATATTTATTACAGCAAAAAGTAAAAAATATTGCTTTTTTTTCAAAATTGTCGCTCTATTTTTGTTTATAGCGCACAAACTAAAAACCGCAGATGTGATCAAATACCACCAAAAGAAAGCTCTATTTGTGGGGAAAAAAGGACGCCAATTTTGTTTGGGAGCCACGTCGCACGACCGCGCAATTGTCTGTTAAAGCGACGCAGTCCCGAACTGTAAAAACACCTTGGGTCTTTAGGCTGCATATTGGTCCGGGGCTTAAGTGGTTAAACACTCCATGTTCTTGTTTCGAACGTTGCCAATCTCGATTGTCCGTTCAGACTTGTTAGCATTCCAGAAAACATTTTTGTCTTTTATCTGGGGGGATAAGAGGCCCAGGGTGAATAAGCGCACACTATTTACCCCTAAAAGGAGGGGTGGACTGGGTGCCCCAGATCTGCAAAAATATTATTACGCAGCTCAACTGGCTCAACTTGCCAGGTTTCATTCTGCCAAGCCCCATCCGATCTGGATGAAGATGGAGGAATTTGCATGCACGGGAAGGCCGATGTCACACCTTTTATGGTTGTCGCCTAAGGACCGGCCCCCAATCCTGTTTCCGGCATTGTCCTCGTCCCTGGGTATTTGGGATAGGTTGAGGAAGACGTACAAGTTTTCTTCCCAACATACTCCATTGGCCCCGATTCTTGGAAATTCGGATTTCACCCTGGGCCTCACCCCCAGAACGTTTCTTTGGTGGACCAACAAAAGACTACTACGGATAGCTGATCTGTGTAACCATAAGGGTATATTGACGAGACAGGCACTAATTGAGAAGTACCAAATGCCGCCCTCTGAGTTTTTCCGAGGTGCTCAGATCCTGCACTTCTTGGGGACTCTGTCGCGAGATTCTGACATGGCAACTAGGTCCTCGATGGAGTACCTGTGTCAGAGCTTCGATAAAATCCGAGGGCATATCTCTGAAATATATACTATCTTGACTAACTCTGCCGTCAAATTGGCTTATATGGTAAAATGGGAGGAAGACCTTCGGGAGACAATTGAACTGGATGAATGGTACGCTATAACTCAAGGGGCCTCAAAGTCCATAATTAATACATCAATTATTGAAGCGAACTATAAAGTGCTCCTGCGATGGTATATGGTTCCAACCAGGCTGGCATCATTTGTGGCGGCTGCGTCCCCTCTGTGTTTTCGCGGATGCGGTCAGCAGGGAACCATGTACCATGTGTGGTGGCAGTGCCCCAAGGTACGGCGTTATTGGATCAGAGTATACAACTTCATTTACTCTCTTACCCAGGTCAATCTAGTGAAGTCCCTGAGACAGGCCCTGCTGGGTAGTGTGATAGAGACGGCATCAAAACCTCAGAGGCGTCTTATATCATTTATATTTATTTCAGCCAAGATTATTATTGCAAAATCCTGGAAAAGGGCGGCTTTACCATTCGCGCATCTTAAGAACAAGCTTTCCTGGATTATGCTAAACGATTGTATGTCTGCACTATTGCAGGATAAAATGCAAATGTTTGACAAAGTTTGGGACCCCTGGGTGAAATACCTGACGGGGGATCCGAGATTCTTGCCTGAGTAGGGCAGTCTCGGGGTGGTGGGGTTGGAGCACGGGGTCACTTTCTTTTTCTTTTTCTTCCTCTATTTTCTTTACTATCTCTTATCTTCTTTTTTCTTCTCCTTTTCCCTTTTCTGTCCTTTTCTTGTTATTATGATGATGTGAGAGTCATCTAAATTTTTATTTTTTTGCTTTTGCTCCCTAACCGCTGCGTAGCGAGCATGTCCATGGAATGTGGTCTGATCTCAGGGAGTGAGGGGGAGATCTTACCACACAGCCATCTACACCGATTTGCTTATATATGCAGCGGTTAGTTGATGTGTCTAACATATATGCTTGTCTAAATAATTCTTTATGGATGACTTTTGTTGACCTTTAATGGTTGGAGGATCTAATTCTAAAATGTCATAAGGTAATAGATCCAGCCCATGTGTGAAAATTCAAGTGAGCTTTGAAGTCATTGTTAAGGATGATGATGTCTTACTTACTCCGCTTCATAATGATTCTAGTTTGTAACTTGGCTGTAATGGAGGTTCCCATTCATTGTTAGAATAACTAAGGACTTTACTTACATTTTGTATTTCAATAAAAACATTGAAACGAAACACTCCATGTTCAGCAGACAAACAAGTCTCATCTCGTTGTGTGCTTGTGAGCAGCTGGAATATCTGATATCTATATCCAGACTGATAGGAAGTGGTATATGACGGAAGCACTCAAGCAGAGTGTGGGACGTTCTGTTACAGACACTAATACCGGGCATTTTTTTATGCTATTGGTTGCATTTTTTTCATCTCACTGACCACCGATGATTGGCATATTTCTTCCACTGACCACCATCAATGGGCATATCCCCCCCCCCCTTTGATTTCAAGGTATCTTTTTCTTCCTTGTAGATTTTATTTAAATATGTTACTTTAAAATGTGCCCAATATTCAGTGCAATTCAGCCATACCCATTTTTGTCACAGCTCACTACACGCACAGCATGTCTTTTCTGGCCTAAGGTGTCCCTCTTTCTTAGATTCCAAAGTTGGAAGGTATTCTAATGTCTGTAAGCCATAAGGTTGCCATTCCACAGTAGCCTCTATGCTCAGTGAACGCATTTATTTTGCCATTCCACAGGTTATAAACACTCCATCTAAAATGTCCTTCTTGCTATTAGTATTCTGTAACAGGCGAGTCAGCATGATCTCCAATTGTTAATCTGCAGCCAGCATTCCTTATCTAGAAGATTATTATTTATTTTTAATAAAGATAAATTTGAAATATTCACTACTACAGCAAAAGCAAACATTTGTTTTCATTAACCTATAAGATGTTGTTAGGCTATTTCCTTGGTGCCTAGTAAATCCCTTTAGCTTTATTTCATTAACGTTTACCCTTTTTAATACGCATTTAATCAGAAGTATAAAGAGGATTCAAGTGTATTTATCTTGTGCAAGCACGGAGCGCAGCAGTCAATATGGTCATTAAATGACATAAAAAGGAGAGTTTAAGCCACCTTGCTGGATCTCCTAAAATATACAGCTAAGACTCTTCAAGCTGAATGAAGTCTTAGCATGATTGATCTGTATACAGGCTTATAAAAGAAAGCAACATAGCTAGTGTCAAGTCTACTGCAGACAATAGGTGACATTTAGAATTGATAAAAAAAAAAACAGACAAAGAAAAACTGACCTGGTTTTTCAAATACCTTTTTTTTTTAAATGCCACAACACCTTTTTGTTATTTTACTATTTTTTTTTCCAAATAAAAGGGATGTCATACAAAAAGCATAGGTAAGAAAGGGTAAATATATTATTACCTTTTTTGGGAAAATACATATAAATAAAGGTCTTTGCTTTATTTAACATTCTAAGTGTTTGACATTAATCATAGTAATTCTGCCTTTCTGTCCATGCATTGAAACTGAGAAAAATGTGACATATGGACAGCCTGTGACACCAGTTAGCTCTATATACCACAGCATTTCCTATTCCTCCTCAACAGTAACACATGCAATACAAAGATGTGCAGTCTAATATATATATATATATATATATATATATATATATATATATATATATATATATACATACAGTGTAGTCAGTGTAATATATATATATATATATATATATATATATATATATATATATATATACACTGAAGGCATCAAAACTATGAATTAACACATGTGGAATTATACATAACAAAAAAGTGTGAAACAACTGAAAATATATTTCATATTCTAGGTTCTTCAAAGTAGCCACCTTTTGCTTTGATTACTGCTTGGCACACTCTTGGCATTCTTTTGATGAGCTTCAAGAGGTAGTCACCTGGCGCAGCACCCCATCACTCTCCTTCTTGGTCGAATAGCCCCTACACAGCCTGGAGGTGTGTTTGGGGTCATTGTCCTGTTGAAAAATAAATGATGGTCCAACTAAACGCAAACCGGATGGAATAGCATGCCAGTGCAAGATGCTGTGGTAGCCATGTTGGTTTAGTATGCCTTCAATTTTGAATAAATCCCCAACAGTGTCACCAGCAAAGCACCTCCACACCATCACACCTCCTCCTCCATGCTTCACGGTGGGAACCAGGCATGTAGAGTCCATCCGTTCACCTTTTCTGCGTCGCACAAAGACACGGGGGTTGGAACCAAAGATCTCAAGTTTGGACTCATCAGACCAAAGCACAGATTTCCACTGGTCTAATGTCCATTCCTTGTGTTCTTTAGCCCAAACAAGTCTCTTCTGCTTGTTGCCTTTCTTTAGCAGTGGTTTCCTAGCAGATATTCTACCATGAAGGCCTGATTCACACAGTCTCCTCTTAACAGTTCTAGAGATGTGTCTGCTGCAAAAGGTGGCTACTTTGAAGAACCTAGAATAAGAAATATATTTTCAGTTGTTTCACACTTTTTTGTTATGTATAATTCCACATGTGTTAATTCATAGTTTTGATGCCTTGAGTGTAAATCTACAAATTTTCATAGTCATGAAAATAAAGAAAACTCTTTGAATGAGAAGGTGTGTCCAAACTTTTGGTCTGTACTGTATATATATATATATATATATATATATATATATATATATATATATATATATATATATATATATATATAATGCAGTCAGTGTAGAGTATATATAACAGTGTTTTGAAGTGGTTAAGGGGAACCAATGGCACATTTAATTAAAAAAATGGCATGCCCCCCCCCCCCCAGTCCATACCAGGCCCTTTGGGTCTAGTATAGATTTCAAGGGCCTGGTATGGACTGAGGGGGACCTACGCCAATTTTTCTCTTGATCTTTATCTAGATTACTGGGGGTTGGCAATACATTACAGCCACAAGCAAATTTAAATTACATTTTTTCCTTTATAAATTAAATTTTACTGCAGCACTGTAAAACACATCACACAGATGTGCCACTTTACAGGAAGACTAAGGAGACCCGCCGAGCACGATCTTTAACTACTTCCCGTCCGGCCTATAGCAAAATAAAGGCTGGGTGGTGGTTCCATTATCCTGACTGGACGTCATATGATAACTTTCAGGATAGCGAGCCAGCGCACGCCTGTGGGGGCGCAGCGATCGGTGTTGCTGTGTGTCAGTGTGACACACCGCAACGCTGATCTAGGTAAGGAGCCTCTGACCGAGGCTCCTTACCACGTGATTAGCTGTGAAAAATCACAACTGAACACATCGTGAATCAGGAAGTGCCAATACTCGGTTTTCCTCGGTTAGCGCTGACAGGAAGAGCTGATCGGCGACTCTCTGTGTGATTATCAGCACAGCCCCCATCAGATGTGCAACAACAATGCCAATCTGTGCCCACCAGGTGCCAGTCAGTGCCCCATCAGGAACACCTGTCAGTACCCATCAAAGTGCCAATCAGTGCCCATAAATGTGCCTATCAGTGCCCAATCAGTAAAGTCTGTCAGTGGCCTTCAGATGCTCATTAGTAATTCCTGTCAGTACCTCCTCATTAGTGCTGCCCATCAGTGCCCATCAGTGTTGCCTATCAGTGCCACCTATCAGTGCCACCTATTAGTGCCCATCAGTGCCACCTATCAGTGTCCATCAGTGCCCATCAGTTCTGCCTATCAGTGCAGCCTATCAGTGCTGCATATCAGTGCCACCTATTGGTGCCCATTAGTGCTACATATCAGTGCCACCTATCAGTGCCCTTCAATTCTACATATTAGTGCTGCCTCACCAGTGCCACCTAATCAGTGTCTATCATTTCTGCCTCCTCATTGTCCATTAGTGCAGCCTCATCAGTGCCAGTCAGTGAAGGAGAAAACAGAATTTTATAACAAACTAAGAAAAAAAAAGTTTTTTTAGTTTGTTTAGCAAAAATAAAAACGTTAGTTTGGGTACCATGACAGCGCAATTGTCATTCAAAGTGTGACAGTGCTGAAAGCTGAAAAATGTCCTGGGCAGGAAGGTGTATAAGTGCCCTGTATAGAAGCGGTTAAAGGAATATTTCATTTTTATTGTTTCACTTTAACCATTATTAAAATCACTGCTCCTGAAAAGACAGTTGTTTTAAATATTTTATTTTTTTGCATTGATAGATGTCCCCTGGGCAAATACCCGGGTCCCAATACACTCTTTATGGCAATAACTTGCACATAAGCCTTTAAACTGAGCACTTTGAGAACTAGATTTTTCATGTTTGTGTCCCATAGACTTTAATATGGTTCGTGTGTTCGCACAAATGTTTTGCCTGTTCTGGTGCAAACCTAACCGGGGGGTGCGCATCCCTAGTCAAATACAGGTAAAAACACCTAAGATGTCATGCCATTGGACCAAACCTGGAAAGAAGATATCTATAACGATTTAAAAAATCTGTGCTTCAAGAAGGGTGGATAGGACAGAGGAGGGAGGAGAAGATAAAAGCTGGAGTTAGCCTTTAACATATGTTCTTGCATTCCAGAAACAGACCAGTATACCAATAACCTGCTATAGCATAGTAGCAGGCTTTTTAAATAAGGCTGTAAAAGGAGCAATGGTAATGAGCAAAGTTCAATATCCCATAATAAATAATGAGGTTCAGTTACTTTAGTCAGGTCAATAAAAATGATATATGTTTGAATGATATAGATTACCATCCTTTCTCATCATCATTACTCTATTCCACAACTAACCAAATAAGCCAGATAATATGAAATAAAGACAGCAGAATGGACACATAAATAAAACTATGGTTAACAATTGACAGCCAAGGGGAAAAAAAGGCGTTAAGGTGATAAACCAATTACAGTAAGCGAAACAATTATTTGATCCCCTGCTGATTTTATACGTTTGCCCACTGACAAAGAAATGTTTGGTCTATAATTTTAATGGTAGTTTTTTGTGGGAGACAGAATAACAACAAAAATATCCAGAAAATGCATTTCAAAAAAGTTATAACCCTTTCACATGGGTCTGTCTGATGAAAAACAGACAGGAATGCATTCCTATGGCCAAACAGATGTAAACTGACTTTTTCCTTTTTTTTTGTCTGCTTCTGTTTAGTTTTTTTTTTTCTTTTTAACCACTACCCGACGGCCGTACGACTTTACACGGCCGCGGTGTGGTTGTGAATCTCTAACAGGCCGTAAAAAGACGGCCTGCGTGCGCATCCAGCGGCGCGGACGCACGCGCGTCCGATGGCGGCGCGCGCGTGCTCGCCGCATCGATGAGATGCCGATGCGAGTGCCTGGCGGCCGTGATGTCCGCCAGACACTCGGGATCGGCAGCTACAGGGACAAGACGTGGAGCTCTGTGTGTAAACACAGAGATCCATGTCCTGTCAGGGGAGAGAGGAGACCGATCTGTGTCCCTTGTACATAGGGACATAGATCGGTCACCTCCCCCAGTCACCCCCCCTCCACCTACAGTTAGAACACAATTTAGGGTACACATTTAACCCCTTCCTCACCCCCTAGTGTTAACCCCTTCAATGCCAGTCACATTTATACAGTAATTAGTGCATATTTATAGCACTGATCGCTGTATAAATGTGAATGGCGCCAAAAATGTGTCAAAAGTGTCCGATGTGTCCGCCGAAAAAAAATGCTGATCACCGCCATTAGTAGTAAAAAAAAATAATAAAAAATAATAATAATTCTGTCCCCTATTTTGTAAGCGCAATAACTTTTGCGCAAACCAGACGCTTCTTGCAATTTTTTTTATTTATTTTTTCCCAAAAATATGTAGAAGAATACGTATCGCCTAGACTGAGAAAAAAAATGTTTTTTTTTTTAAAAATTGGGCTATTTATTATAGCAACAAGTACAAAATATTGTTTTTTTTTTCAAAATTGTCGCTCTATTTTTGTTTATAGCGCAAAAAATAAAAACCGCAGAGGCGATCAAATACCACCAAAAGAAAGCTCTATTTGTGGGGAAAAAAGGACGTCAATTTTGTTTGGAAGCCACGTCGCACGACCGCGCAATTGTCAGTTAAAGTGACGCAGTGCCACAAGCTGAAATTTCACCTGGTCAGGAAGGGGTATATGTGCCCAGTAAGGAAGTGGTTAAACAAATTTCTATTTTTGTTCCATTTAAAAAATGAAAGAGGATGAACAACAGATATAAACGGATGAAAAACAGATGTAAAAAGATGTAAATGGAATTAAACTAAATGGTAGGAGTATGTTGTTAACTGATCCATTCAGTCACATTTTGGCAAAATTGTGACTGAACGGATGATGCCCATGTAAATGGGGCCTAAGGCCCTGTATCAAAACATAATTTTAATTCTCTCAACAGCGCTGGAAGTCATTCTGTATCTTATTAAAGCATGGTTGAGGTGAAAGCTGTACTCATGGGGTCAAAGTAAAAAAAAAATACTATTTATACTTCTTTTGCCTGATTACAATAGTTAAGGAATTTTAGCATTAAAACAGCATACAAATAAGGATTCAGCAAATAAAATGTCCCGAACGCCACGCACCAACATGACGGACAGTGGCTTGAGTGAAAGCAGCCTGAATTCAGCTTTGTCCAGTGTCCATTCAAGGATGTGGCCTGGAGGGACCTGGGCTGAGGATGCTTTCACTCAAGCGATTGTCGGGCATGTTGGTGTGTGGGTATTTTTCTTTGCTGGGTTTAGTGCACTGAGCTGGGATAGGCTCTCTCCAGCCAGCACCCACAGTTCGAGCCACCGGATTGGGATGAAGGAGCCTAGAGCAACACCTCTAAGTTTCTGAAATGGATACGAATAGAGGGACTTTTTTTTATCTCATAGTTACATAGTTACATAGTAGGTGAGGTTAAAAAAAGACACAAGTCCATCCTATGTGTGTGATTATATGTCAGTATTACATTGTATATCCCTGTATGTTGTGGTCGTTCAAGTGCTTATCTAATAGTTTTTTTAAACTATCGATGCCCCCCCTGCTGAAACCACCACCTGTGGAAGGGAATTCCTCATCCTTGTCGCTCTTACAATAAAGAACCCTCTATGCAGTATAGGGTTAATGTGCTTTAGTCAACCTACCACTAATGCCCCAATACTACTCCCTGAATTATGTTCCGCGCCGTCGCCTGGTTTAAAAACCCCTCCAAACATTTTTGGCCCATCTTCACTCCCAGCAAATCTGCACCCTCCTCATTTAGGTGCAGTCCATCCCTTCCATAGAAATGGTGATCGACTGATAAGTTGGCCCAGTTCTCCAGGAACCCAAACCCCTCCTTACTATACCAGCTCCTCAGCCACCTGTTTACATCCCTAATCTCCCCCTCACCTTTCCGGTGTGGCTCGGGGTACCGGTAGTATTAGCTGAGAATACTACCTTGGAGGTCCTTTTCCTCAATTTAGCTCCTAAGTCCCTAAAATCGTTCTTTAGGACACTCCATCTGTCTCTGACTTTGTCATTGGTGCCAACATGCACCATGACAGCTGAGTCTTCACCAGCCCCTCCCAGTAATCTGTCCACCAGATCCGTGATGTGCCGAACCTGAGCTCCCGGTAGACAGCATACAGTTTGTCACAGATTGCCTTCTCTGTCCTTCTAAGAACTGAGTCCCCTACCACCAGAATCTGTTTATCCTTTCCCTTCGCTCCCCCCCCACTCTCACTAGGAGAGTCCCTCAGCTCCAGCAGTGCTGGTCCCTGACCTGTTTCACCAATGTCACCCAATGGAGCATACTTATTGGGATGCTCCAGCCCAGGATCAGTCTCCCTGGCACTTCCCCCTCTATCCTTCCTGACTGTCATCTATGTACTTTTTTCCAGTGCCCGCACCTCTTTGTCTCCACCTGCCTCAGTGCTGACAGTTGCTTCCCCAAATTTAGAACCTGGGCTTCCAGGGAAACAATGTGCTTACATTTTGCACAGCATTATTCGCTCTCTATGAGATGATCAAGTAATGCATACATCCTGCAAGATGTACACCAAGTCGCATCTCCACACCCACCGAGCATCATACCTACTAATTTAATGAGGATTGGGGATTATACCCTGTCCAAATTACCTAACAACTAGCTTCCTGACACTAATACTCAACAAGACAATACACAGGTACTCACAGCACACATGAACTCGCAGCCCACGTGTACCCGCTGGCCGTGTGCACCCACAGACCACATGCACCCATAGACCACGTACACCCGCTGTTCATGTGCGCTCGCAGTCCACATGCACTGGCAGCACTCGTGTACCTACTGCCCATAGGTACATACAACACTATGGAACTCACAATACACCCAACACTCACAATACACAGTTACTTCCGATACTCAGGTCCACACAGTACTCAGGTACACACAATACTCAGGTACTCCCAATACTCATGCACTCCCAAAAATCAGGTACACACAATACTCAGGTAATCCCGATACTCAGGCACTGCCAATACTAAGGTACCCACAATACTCAGATACTATTAATACTCAGGTACTCCCAATACTCAGGTACTTACATACACTGTCAGTCAAGTTTTGTAGTTTGTGTCTCTGTGTCACTTTGCACAGCCTCCCCTTTTAATCTGACACTAGCAGTCAGTCACCTTCAGTGTCGCTGCTTCACTGATCAGCCTCAAATGCTCTCCTCTGGTCTGCACTTTACTTACTTGCCACCTCTCCCTGTCAGCCTTCCCCCTCCCGGTGCCGCTGGATGTCCTCCTGTCTCCTCTCTCCATGTCTGTGGGGTGATTACTGTAATCCGTACACCCACTCCACCATCACAATGTCCCACCCTGTCGCTGTTGTAGGTCCCCGGGTCACCCATTGCCGCTCTCAGTCATAGGGGGTTTGGTCCAGTCATGGGGGGGGGTCTTGTCCGGTCAGGGAGGGGGCTGTCGGCCACACTGCTGCTCTCAGAGGTGGGGGGGGTCTGGCCCTATGCACACTGCTCACACACTCCCTCTCACTCCACGCTGTTCCCAGCACTGACTTCCATGTCAAAAAAGACTCTGCAACAGCACCACCTAGTGAGCCTAGAACAGCAAATAGTATTCTCTATATATTTTTTAGATAATTATTTAAGCTCCACTTATGGTACTGCCATTTGAGTGTAAGTATTGTCTTTAAAAAGGCCTGCATACAGGTAGGTGTTTCCGAGACAATGGCAGGACACAAAGAGTTTTAGAAATGCTAAATGTTTTAAACAGAACAAACAGTGGAACAAACAAATTGTTTCCTCTGAGTTATGCTTCTTTTTGTTTCCTGCGTAAAGATACAGCAGTATAGAATATTCATTAAATGTGTGTTTTGAGAGAGCTGTCACACAGAGAATACTCTTGGCTCCCAGACGATAATAGCCCAGCTAACAGAAAGAAACTATGTGTGAAAGAATTCTGTGCTTCAGTTACAATATTACGGCATAATTTGCTAAGCGATTTGGTTTAATAGTGACAGGGCCCACTTATTTAAGGTGCCCCCTCCCCTCCCTAAAATGCCGTATACAAGTATTAGTAGTGGGGGAAATAGATAATACACACACCTTTCCCTAACTTAGTTCTGACAATATCTTTCAGAATGCTGAGTAGTCCAAATCTCACAAGAGTTTGCAGCACAGTGCAGGACCATTTTCTCATGATATTTGGGCTACTCAACATTCCCCAGGATTTGGCCAGAAGTAGGATGATCTCACCCTTGTCCAGGCACTATGGTAGAAATTTGGGTAAAGAAAAGTATTTAATTATTATTATACCCATGTAGGTACTTTCATTTAGCATTATAGGCAGCTTGCATAAGCAGACCATGCCACTGATGTGGAAGGTCAACTTTTGTTTATTAATTAGTGTTTTAATAAAGATAAGTACAAAAGATGTTTGGCATATACTAAGATCTTGCTGATATGTGTCAACATGTTATAAATCTGCATAATAGCAAATGTGTTTATCTTTCATAAAAGCTTACTTACCTGATTAAAGTATGCATGAACACACAGCTTCCAAGACACGTTAATTAAGTTCATAATGTGTAGGCACCATATTGGGATTTCCATTTTCCAAAAAGTACTCCTTATACCTTTTTTCAGCTTTTAGTTCAGTCACGTGTTCACAAGTCTTTTAAGGCATTATGGGAAGGAAAGGGGTGGGGGTGGTGGTTAGTTCTTGATGTGGACAGGCACTATGTGCTCCTGGGACCAAAACCAATACTTTGCAGTGCGATTTGCATCAATACAAAATGAATGGGTGCAAATTGCACTGCAAAGAATCACATGCAATTTGAACAGGAAAGCGGTGCAATTCCTATCTGAATTGCATGTGATTTGTGTGTGTGTGTGTGTGTGTATGTATAGAAAGGGTAAAGCAGCATTTAGTGGGCAGTTTATTAAAAATGTTAGAACTCACAGTACAGACTGACCAAATGCTAAATCTGCAGGGGTGTCTCGGTCCCGTCGATGATAGCAAATCACGGCCACTGGGAGTGCTCACAGGGCTGGAGGACTTGTAGAGGTGGTCCGGCTGACATAACTTCCACCCTATACCCATGGGGTCCTGGAACTTCTCCTCCTGTGAGAACCTCCAGCATGACTTGCTGTCATCAGTGGGACCAGGAAACCTATGCAAATTTTGTATTTGGCCACGTATGTACTTAAACACTTGCCAACCAGCCGTTGTCATTATACTGCGGCAAGTTCACATAATCCCGGAAGCCATTGTAGCTGTATATTGGCTCCTTTAAGCGGTATATCAGGTGTGTGTGCATCCACTGCAGGGGCGCCGATGCTCGTGACTGGCTGTCGTGGAGCAACAAAGAGGAGATGCAAGAGAAGCAGACACCAGAGCCACTGCCTGCACGATCAAAGGAGAAAAGGAGAGGACACTGCAGTCCCAGCCCCAGGCCTGGATCGAGTAGGTACTGACATTCTGGCAGCACAAGGGGGGTGGGAGTTGCTAATCCAGTCCTGCTGGCCGGGGGGGTTGGTGTTTGTCAATCCTGTGCTGCTGGCCGAGGGGGTATGTGTTTGTCAATCCTGTGACATGGGGGGTGGTGTGAGCTATATACCCCGAGGCTGAGCTGTATACCCCGAGGCTGAGCTGTATACCCTGAGGCTGAGCTGTATACCCTGAGACTGAGCTGTATACCCTGAGGCTGAGCTGCATACCCTGAGGCTGAGCTGTATACCCTGAGGTTGAACTATATACCCTGAGGCTAAGCTATATACCCTCAGACTGAGCTGTATACCCTGATCTGTGATGTGGAGCTGTATACCCTAATCTGCAATGTGGAACTGTATACCCTGATCTGTAATGTGAAGCTGTATACCCTGATCTTTAAGGCTGAGATGTATACCCTGATCTGTGATTCTGATCTATATTCCCTGATCTGTGAGGCTAAGATATATAACCTGACCTGTGATGTGGAGCTGTATATCCTGATCTGTGATGTGGAGCTGTATACCCTGATCTGTAATGTGGAGCTGTGTACTCTGAGCTGTAAGGCTGAGATGTATACCCTAATCTGTGAGGCTGAGCTATATACCCTGATCTGTGAGGCTGAGCTATATAACCTGATCTGCGGTGTAGAGCTGTATACCCTGATCTGTGATGTGGAACTGTATACCCTGATCTGTGATGTGGAGTTGTTACCCTTATCTGTGAGGCTGAGCTGTATACCCTGATCTGTGAGGCTGAGCTGTATACCCTGATCTGTGAGGCTGAGATATATACCCTAATCGGTGAGGCTGAGCTATGTAACCTGATCTGTGGTGTAGAGCTGTATACCCTGATCTGTGATGTGGAGCTGTATACCCTGATCTGTGATGTGGAGCTGTATACCCTGATCTGTGATGTGGAACTGTATACCCTGATCTGTGAGGCTGAGCTATATACCCTAATCCATGGGGCTGAGCTATGTAACCTGATCTGTGGTGTAGAGCTGTATACCCTGATCTGTGATGTGGAGCTGTATACCCTGGTCTGTGATGTGGAACTGTATACCCTGATCTGTGAGGCTGAGCTGTATACCCTGATCTGTGAGGCTAAGCTGCATACCCTGATCTGTGAGGCTGAGCTGTATACACTGATCTGTGAGGCTGAGCTATATAACCTGATCTGCAGTGTAGAGCTGTATACCCTGATCTGTGATGTGGAACTGTATACCCTGATATGTGATGTGGAGTTGTTTACCCTGATCTGTGAGGCTGAACTGTATACCCTGATCTGTTGATCTGTGAGGCTGAGCTGTATACCCTGATCTGTGAGGCTGAGATATATACCCTAATCCGTGAGGCTGAGCTATGTAACCTGATCTGTGGTGTAGAGCTATATACCCTGATCTGTGATGTGGAGTTGTATACCCTGATTTGTGATGTGGAACTGTATACACTGATCTGTGAGGCTGAGCTGTATACCCTGATCTGTGAGGCTGAGCTGTATACCCTGATCTGTGAGGCTGAGCTATATACCCTGATCCGTGAGGCTGAGCTATGTAACCTGATCTGTGGTGTAGAGCTGTATACCCTGATCTGTGATGTGGAGCTGTATACCCTGATCTGTAATGTGGAGCTGTGTACCCTGATCTGTGAGGCTGAGATGTATACTCTGATCTGTGAGGCTGAGCTTTATACCCTGATCTGTGATGTGAACAGTGGCGGCTGGTGAAGTTTTAGGATGGGGGGGCGCAAGACCCCGCCCCTCCACATGTGGTCCCTCCCACTTGTCATAAGCCACACCTATTATCGAATCCACCCACTCCGTCCCCTGTATTCCACTTGCTTCCACCCATAGTGTCAGGAGTATACATCTCAGCATCACAGGACAGAGTATATAGCCCCAGCATCACAAATCATGGTATATAGCGCAGCCTTACAGATCGGCGCAAACAAACTAAAAAATTACACTGTTAGTAATGAAGGACTCTAAATGGGCATGAGATTACCAGAGACTGCGGACATACTGCACGAGATTACCAGAGACTGCGGACATACTGCACGAGATTACCAAAGACTGTGGACATACTGCATGAGATTACCAGAGACTGTGGACATACTGCATGAGATTACCAGAGACTGTGGACATACTGCATGAGATTACCAGAGACTGCAGACATACTGCACAAGATTACCAGAGACTGCAGACATACTGCAGGAGATTACCAGAGACTGCGAACATACTGCACGAAATTACCAGAGGCTGCGAACATACTGCATTGGGGGGAGGGATATCTCACATATGGATGTAATACACTGCAATGTCCCTGTACTGACATCTCTCATACTAATACACTGCAATTCATGTCCCTTACTGACATCACTCATTATACTGATAAAATACACTAAATTCATGTTCCTGTACTGACATCTCTCATCAGGCATGGACTGGGACAAATAATAGGCCCAGGCATTTTAGATTGAGCAGCCCAAACCAGGCACGGACTGACAACTCACGGGGCCCCGGGGCAATAAGATCATAGGACCCCTGTGTCCCCACCCACACTCAACGCTGTACTCAAATAAAATCTATGTCCTTTATTTCCCACAAATAGAGCTTTCTTTTGGAGGTATTTGATCACCTCTGCGTCACTTTTATTTTTGGGCTATAAACAAAGACAGACAATTTTGAAAATAAAAATATATATATTTATTTTTACTAGTAATGACAGCGATCAGCGACTGTGATATTGCGGCAGACATTTGGACACTAGCTGACACTTTGTGGGAACCAGTGACACTAATACAGTGATAAGTGCTAAAAATATGCACTGTAACTGTACTAATGACACTGGCTGGGAAGATGTTAAACATCTAGGGGCGATCAAAGGGTTAAATGTGTGCCTAGCCTGTGTGTGTGTACTGTGATTGGTGCTTTTACTAAGGGAAGTCCTGAATTTTATTCCCCGCTGACAGAACAGAGCTCTACCTTGTTTACACAGGCAGGGCTCTGTCCTGTGTAAATTCAAGATGATCGGCGGGTGCACCCGGTGATCGACATCTCCTGTGTTTAGTCACAGTACAGCCGGGTCGCCAGCAGTGTGTATTCCCTACCTGATCTGGAGCAGTGAAGCCACCTTGCCGCTGTATGTCTATGTCTAGGAGGGAAAGAGAGATGGGAAAGTAGGAGAGAGATGGAGGAAGGGGAGAGAGGGAGGGGAAAGAGGGGGGTAAACGAGAGAGGGGGATGGAGAAGGAGAGGGTGGGTGAGAGGAGGGGATTTAGGTAGGGGGAGGAAGAGGAGGGGAGGAGGGAGAGAGAAGGGGGGGAGAGAGGTGTAGGAAGAGGGGGATAGTGAGAGAGGGGGTGTAGGCAGTGGGGGGGGGGTAGTGACAGAGGGAGAGAGGGGGTGTAGAAATAGGGGGGTAGGGGGAGAGGTGGTTGGGGGGTGTAAGAAGAGGGGGTAGTGAGAGAGGGGGTGTAGGCATTGGGGGGTAGTGAGAGAGGGGGGTGTAGGCATTGGGGGGTAGTGAGAGAGGGGGGTGTAGGAAGTGGGGGGTAGATAGAGAGGGAGAGAGAAGGAGAGGGGTGTAAGAAGAGGGGGTAGTGACAGAGGGAGAGAGGGGGTGTAGGCATTGGGGGTAGTGAGAGAGGGGGTGTAGAAATAGGGGGGTAGTGAGAGAGGGGGAGAGGTGGTTGGGGAGTGTAGGAAGAGGGGGTAGTGAGAGAGGGGGAAGAGGGAGAGAGAGAAGGAGAGGGGTGTAAGAAGAGGGGGTAGTGACAGAGGGAGAGAGGGGGTGTAGGCATTGGGGGTAGGGGGGTGTAGGAAGAGGGGGTAGTGAGAGAGGGGGAAGAGAGAGAGAGAGAAGGAGAGGGGTGTAAGAAGAGGGGGGTAGTGAGAGAGGGGTGTAGGCATTGGGGGTAGATAGAGATGGAGAGAGAAGGAGAGGGGAAGAGGGGGGTAGTGAGAGAGGGGGTGTAGGCATTGGGGGGTAGTGAGAGAAGGGGTGTAGGAAGTGGGGGGTAGATAGAGAGGGGGGAGAGGGAGAGAGAAGGAGAGGGGTGTAAGAAGAGGGGGTAGTGACAGAGGGAGAGAGGGGGTGTAGGCATTGGGGGTAGTGAGAGAGGGGGTGTAGAAATAGGGGGGTAGTGAGAGAGGGGGGAGAGAGAGGAGAGGGGTGTAAGAAGAGGGGGTAGTGACAGAGAGAGAGGGGGTGTAGGCATTGGGGGTTGTGAGAGAGGGGGTGTAGAAATAGGGGGGTAGTGAGAGAGGGGGAGAGGTGGCTGGGGGGTGTAGGAAGAGGGGGTAGTGAGAGAGGGGGAAGAGGGAGAGAGAGGAGAGGGGTGTAAGAAGAGGGGGGTAGTGAGAGAGGGGTGTAGGCATTGGGGGTAGATAGAGATGGAGAGAGGAGAGGGGAAGAGGGGGGTAGTGAGAGAGGGGGTGTAGGCATTGGGGGGTAGTGAGAGGGGGGTGTAGGAAGTGGGGGGTAGATAGAGAGGGGGAGAGGGAGAGAGAAGGAGAGGGGTGTAAGAAGAGGGGGTAGTGACAGAGGGAGAAAGGGGGTGTAGGCATTGGGGGTAGTGAGAGAGGGGGTGTAGAAATAGGGGGGTAGTGAGAGAGGGGGAGAGGTGGTTGGGGGGGTGTAGGAAGAGGGGGTAGTGAGAGAGGGGGAAGAGGGAGAGAGAAGGAGAGGGGTGTAAGAAAAGGGGGGTAGTGAGAGAGGGGTGTAGGCATTGGGGGTAGATAGAGATGGAGAGAGAAGGAGAGGGGAAGAGGGGGGTAGTGAGAGAGGGGGTGTAGGCATTGGGGGATAGTGAGAGAGGGGGTGTAGGCATTGGGGGGGGTAGTGAGAGGGGGGTGTGGAAAGTGGGGGGGGGGGGGTAGTGAGAGAGGGGGTGTAGAAAGTGGAGGGGGGTAGTGAGAGAGGGGGTGTAGAAAGTGGGGGGGGGGTAGTGAGAGAGGGGGTGGAGGATGTAGGAAGATGGGGGTAGTGAGAGAGTGGGGAGAGGTGGTGGGGGTGTAGAAAGAGGGGGGTGAGGGGTGTAGCAAGAAGGGGGGTCATGAGAGAGGGGGGAGGGAGGTGTAGGAAGTGAGAGAGGGGGAGGGAGATGGAGATGGAGAGGGTGGGTTGATCAGTATATCTGCTATGTCCCACACCATTATAGTGTACAGTACATCTCCAACCCACGTGTCTCCTGTCAGAGTGATCTCTCCCCTGTCTGTGTAGAAGACAGGCTGTTACACTCCGGTTCTCAGCTGCTCGTCTGTCCCTCTCCTTCACCTCCTCGCACCATCACATTCAGTAACACTTACCCTGCCAGTGTCCAGGAAGTGTCCTCCTCTTCCCCGGGCTCTCTCGGTCCCTCTCCTCTCAGGACCAGGAGCCGACCGCTATTTTCGTCCAAAATAGAATTAAGATTAAGAAGTTTAATAAGGGGGGGGCGGCCGCTAGCTTCACTGAACATTAGGCAGCTAGCTTTGCTGTGAAAACTGCTCTGCTGCTGAGGGGAATGTATAATACTGCAGACTTACCTTTCCTTCATGCCCGGCTCACGGAGGTGCGTCCCTCTGGTCTGCAGAGTGCCGACGTCACTTCCTGATGTCGGCACAGGCACAGAAATATACTGGGTGCCGTGCACGCGCCCGGCCTCAAGTCCAAGTCAATCGCGCCAGAAGCTGTGGCGCGATGCGCTCCGCCACAAAGGCATTTTTTTCTGCCAATGTAGCGCCACATCTGCAATCTCGTGATTGCACAGACGTGGCGCTACTCAATCTGCACTTGCCCGGCGTCCGGCGCTCGGACACAGTGCACATAAGGACGTTTTTTCGATTTTTTTTTTTTTTAAAGGGACATGTTTAAATAATTTTTTTTTTTTTTTTTTTTTACTGACTTGGGGGAGGGGGGGCGGCGCCCAAGTCGCCCCCTATGGACGGGCCGCCACTGGATGTGAAGCTGTATAACCTGATCTGTAATGAGAAGCTGTACACCCTTATCTGTAATGCTAAGCTATATACCCTGATCTGTGAGGCTGCGCTATACACAATGATCTGTGATGTGGAGCTGTATACCCTGATCTGTGATGCTGGGGCTGTATTCTCTGTCCTGTGATACTGAGCTGAATATTTCTGACACTATAGGTGCAAGCAAGTGGAATAAAGGGGGTGGAGTGGGTGGATTATATAAGGGGTGGGACTTATGAGAAGTGGGATGGGTCTAAAGAGAAGGGCAGGGTCTGGCACCCCCCATCCTAAAACTTCACCAGCCGCCATTGCTCACATCTATACTTTATTGTCCAATTCATTCCAAACTTGTTTCAGTTTTGGACAGAGTGGGGAAGGGATGGCATAGCTGTCAGTTTTTGTATCATCTGTACCCCATTGTGGAAATTTCCATTTACTTTTAGTAAGGACAAGAAATGATGGGAAATCTCTACAGTGCTGACACATATCTCAACAAAAGACTTTTTATAATACCATGCGGAAGGGTTATAAACTCTTTCAGCTTGTAATTATTGCATTTATCTTTTGTCCATTGAGAACAGCTCTCCTCATCTCTTATCCCGCTTTTATAAGGACAGGAAGTGAGATGAATTTTTAACAATGAGTTAGAGACAGTAAAAAACACTTAACAGATTTAGAATTATTTACTCTTTCAAAGTCTATCCACAGCTAATATATACTGGGCCAGATTCTCGTAGACTGGCGTATCTTTGCGGCGGCGTAACGAATCTGATTACTTTACACCGCCGCAACTTACACGGGCAAGTGCTGTATTCTCAAAGCACTTGCTCCGTAAGTTGCAGCGGCGTAGCGTAAATCGGCCGGCGTAAGCCCGCCTAATTCAAATGTGGAAGGGGGGGCGTGTTTTATGTTAATCTACTGTGACCCGACGTGATTGACGTTTTTCACGAACGGCACATGCGCCGTCCGTGGAAATCTCCCAGTGTGCATTGCTCCTAATACGCCGCAAGGACGTATTGGTTTTGACGTGGACATAAATGACGTCCAGCCCCATTCACGGACGAGTTACGCAAACGACGTAACTTTTTAAAATCTCGACGTGGGAACGACGGCCATACTTAACATTGGCTGCGCCTCATATAGCAGGGGCAACTATACGCCGGGAAAAGCCTAACGTAAACGTCGGAACTTTACTGCATCGGCCGCGCGTACGTTCGGGAATTTGCGTATCTAGCTAATTTGCATACGCAACGCGGATTTCGATGGAAGCGCCACCTAGCGGGCCAAAAAAAATGCACTTAAGATCCGACGGTGTAAGAGACTTACGCCTGTCGGATCTAATGGATATCCATTGCTTAACTGATTCTAAGAATCAGTCGCATAGATACGACGGCTCAACGCAGAGATACGATGGCGTATCTGGAGATATGCCGTCGTATCTCGGTTGAGAATCTGGGCCACTGTGTATATATATATATATATATATATATATATATATATATATATATATATATATATATATATATATATATATATATATTTGTCTGGAGTTGGACTTTGATGTGTTAATGTAGTTACAAAAATTACCCATTAAGTTATTACAGATTTATTGCTTTCATGGCAGAGAAGTCCCATCCTGAATCTTCTGCCCTTGTTTTAACGCCGTCACAATATGAACAATGATTAATGCGAAACCTATAGGGCATTGTCTGAATGAAGACGTTTTTTACTCTCAGATAATGTGCCATAGAACCCCTGATGACTAATAAGGTGATTAGCATGACCTGGTCTGACCATAATGAGTTTAAAACTAATGATTCCTTTTGTCCATGTACAAAAGAAGAACCAAATACAGAGGAACACAAGTCTGTAAAATAGAGTCACAACATAAAAAACAAAACAAAAAGCTTTGAGCTATTGGATTAAGTCCCAGGTTTATCGTATTGAGTATGTAACAATTCGCGGAGCTTTAGCAAATCTTTTATCTCAAGGCTGATTGGAATATTTTCAGTGCCATGTATTTCATGTTTGTTTCTTGATAGATTGAGTTGTGTTATACATTGCTACAAAGAGAATTTATTTACGAAAACAGGGATTTTAAAGTAGAATATTGATTTCTTGGTAAGACCTTTTGAGGAAAAAATTATATTTTAAATTACTTTCTTTCACTAATTATTACAGGACAGTAACCAAAAAAAAAGGCAGTAAATAAGCTCTGGTTCACACTAGAATTTACTGCTCCTTGGATCAGCAGTAGGTGTTAGTGCAATGTTAACCACTTGCCGACCAGCCACCATTATTATACTGTGGCAGGTCGGCGCGATCCCACGAGCCATCGTAGTTGTACATCAGCTCCTTTAAGCGGGAAAGCAGGCCCGCACACGCTGCAACACATGGATGCCGATGCTCGCAACTGGCAGTCGGGATAAATGAAGGCCACGAGCGATCGTGGGCAGGAGAGGCAGAACAGGGACATGTGTGTGTGTGTGTGTGTGCGTAAACACACAAATCCCCGTTCTGTCCTGTGAGGAATGACAGATCGTGAGCTGCTAAATGCTATGAACCACAATCTGTCATTTCCTCTAGGTCACTCCCATCCCCCTACAGTTAGAGACACACTAGGGAACACAATAACCCCTTGATCGCCCCCTAGTGTTAACCCCTTTCTTGCCAGTGACATATTTACAGTAATCAGTTCATTCTTATAATGGTCCAAAAAATGTGTCAAAAGTGTCCCATGTGTCCACCATAATGTTGAAGTCCCGATAAAAATCACAGATCACCGCCATTACTAGTAAAAAAAATAATAATAATAAAAATTCTATAAATCAGTGCCCTATTTTGTAGACGCTATAACTTTTGCGCAAACCAATCAATATACGCTTATTGTGATTTGTATTACCAATAATATGTAGATGAATAAATATCGGCCTAAACTAAGAAAAAAATCGCTTTTTTAAAAAAAAATTGGGGATATTTATTATAGCAAAAAGTACAATATATTGTGTTTTTTATTTTTCAAAATTGGTGCTCTTTTATTGTTTATAGTGCAAAAAAATAAAAACTGCAGAGATGATCAAATACCACCAAAAGAAAGCTCTATTTGTGGGAAAAAAAGGGCGTAAATTTTGTTTGTACGTCAGTGCAATTGTCAGTTAAAGCAACGCAGTGCCAAATCACAAAAAAATGGCCTGGTCATTCAGCAGCCAAATGTTCCGGGGCTGAAGTGGTTACATTATTACATAGTTACCATAAAAATAAAATAAATAAAATAAAAATAAATACAATACAAAATATTGTACAATCCTACATACCAAATTCTATACCCACAGTTGGTTAAAGACACTGCAAATGCAGATCGCAAACAAAGTGTGTTTGCCTGCACCGGATCACATGGTACAAAAATGCCATGTGATACTGTTGCTGTGCATTTTCAAAAGTAGTGCACTCATTACTTTTGTGCAATGTGGTGTGATTTGAGCCCATTTAAAATGACTGCTCCCAAATTGCACCACACTGAAACACATATGAATTGCAACGGAATGCTCTGCGTATTTCTGTGTGATTCATGGGTGATTCATAGTGCAAACGTACCTTTACCGGACATACACTTATTTTCTTGTTTTTGCTTTATTTGTACCTATTTGGTATGGGGGGGAAAAGTATACTATGTCCAGAGAACAAGGGTTCCAAATATAAGACTTATAGGTTCTCTGTTTTACACTTCCACTTTTAGGCTGTAGTGTAAATCTGTGGTTTCATCTATTAATAGCATAAATGTCAAATACTGCTGCACTCTTAAATAAAATAATACATTTATTAAAATATATAAAATAAAAAGGATTTTTTTATTTTTATTTTTGTGTATTTTTCAGTCTTTAATTAAAATAGAAACATGTATATAGACAGTGAAAGCTGTTTGTGAAAAATATTAATGTTTTTAGTCCTAAATTTAGATTTGATCAGGGGGGGGGGCTGAGCGTAACTTTTCTTAAAAAGGAGTGCTTATACTTAAAATGAATTCATCATGCATGGGTCCTCTTCTGTTAAAGTTGTTAATTTGAGCTGTTGAACTCTGGTGATTGGCAATATTCATGCAAGAAAAATAATGCTTAACGCTGACCATTTATTACAAAGACACAAGCACTCACTGCCAAACTATTGGAAAGCCTGCCTTTACATGCACATGAACTTTCTTAAAGCGGGGGTTCACCCTAAAACTACTTTCTAGTATTACAATGTCCTGACACATTACAATACAATTATGACTATTTTTTTTTTTATGCTGTACTTACCTCGGTACAGCTAGTTCACCCGCGGTTTCCGGGTTGCGAATCCCACGGGAGTGGGTGTTCCTAACTTGCTGGTGATTGACGTGATGACCAAAAACGAGCTCCCCCGTCGCATAAGCTGCGTCACGATTGCCGAAAGAAGCCGAACGGCGAGTCGGCGCTAAATGCGCCTGCACACCGCCGTTCGGCTCCTTTTGGCAATCGTGACGCAGCGACGGGGGGGGTCGTTTTTGGTCATCACGTCAATCACCAGCAAGTTAGGAACACCCACTCCCGTGGGATTCGCAACCCGGAAACCGCGGGTGAACTAGCTGTACCGAGGTAAGTACAGCATAAAAAAAAAAATAGGCATAATTGTATTGTAATGTGTCAGGACATTGTAATACTAGAAAGTAGTATTACAATGGCTCTAGCATGAGGCAGTTTGTTTGCTGAAGCAGTACAATAATGAGTGTCTGCATGCAAAAGTGAAGCATAGTGGAGGTTCCTTGCAAGTTTGGGGCTGCATTTCTGCAAATGGAGTTGGAGATTTGGTCAGGACCAATGGTGTCGTTACAATGATGTGATTGGCCCCAGATTTAGGACAACAACCCAAAAACATACAGTCAATGTCATTAAGAACTATCTTTAGAGGCTAGGGAAAAGAACAAGGAGTCCTGAAAGTAATGGTTTGGCCCCCACAGAGCCCTGACATGAACATTATTGAGTCTGTCTGGGATTACATGAAGAGACAGAGAGATTTGAGCAACCTACATGCACAGAAACAAGAAAAGCTGCTCCAGATGAGTCTCTGGATAATCCCGACACACACTAGTCTGGTGCTAGCCCATCTTTCATGCTGTGTAACATAAGGAAATGATTCCAGACAGCTGCACTTGAAAAATCATTTTATTGAAGCTTCATAAGACAGGTGGTTGATAGATGGAGCAGGGGACAAAAAGGTAGACAAATGAAACATGTCTACCTTTTTGTCCCCTGCTCCATCTGTCAACCACTTGTCATATGAAGCTTAACTAAAAGGATTTTTTGAAAGTGTAGCTGTCCGGAATCATTTCCTTATATTCATGCACAGATGATCTGTGGTTAGTTATCCAAGATGTTTAGTACAACCTATCTGCTGAGTTCCTTTAACCACTTAATACCCGCACGCCATCATATGACGTCCAAAACGGGGACCTGTTATCCTGGGTGGACGTCATATGACGTCCTTGGCTTTGCGGGGGGATATCTCAATGATGCCTGCACCCAGAGGCATCATTGAGATATTATTTTTTAGCGGCGGCGATCCTGCGCACCGTAAGAATGATCATAGCGGCTAGATCGTTCTTACAGATGGCGGGAGGGGACACCCCCCCCCTCCCGCCGCCATCCGGTGCTTCTCCGGGCTCTCCCGTGCCATCGGGGGCCCAGAGAGATGATCGCCGTCCGCCGGATGTTTCCCATAGAGATGACTGGTGACCATCTGGTCACCAGTAATCGCTATGACCGTCGGAGGCCCGGGCACGATGTGATGACGTCACGCCCGGGTCCCCGTAAGTAAACAAACCGCAATTGCGGCTAGTTTGAATGAGATCTGTGAATTTTTTTTCACAATCTCATTCTTTCCAGCCTGGAGGAGAGATGTGGGGTCTTATTGACCCCGCATCTCTCCTTAAAGAGGACCTGTCACACACATTTCCTATTACAAGGGATGTTTACATTCCTTGTAATAGGAATAAAAGCGATTGAAAAAAAAATGTAAAAAAAAAAGTGCAAAAAATAAATAAATAAGTAAAATAAAAAATAAATAATAATAATAAAAAAATTAAAATGCCCCTGTCCCCGGTAGCTCGCGCTCAGAAGCGTACGCACACGTAAGTCCCACCCACGTATGTAAACGTCGTTCAAACCACACATGTGAGGTGTCGCCGCGTGCGTTAGAGCGTGTGCAACAATTATAGCACTAGACCTCCTCTGTAACTATAAAATGGTAGCCTGTAAAAATTTTAAAGTGTCGCCTATGGAGATTTTCAAGTAACGAAGTTTGGCGCCATTCCATGAGTGTGCACAATGTTAAAGCATGACATGTTAGGTATCTATTTACTCGGCGTAACCTCATCTTTCATATTTTACCAAAAAATTGGGCTAACGTTACTGTTTTGTTATTTTTTTAATTTATGAAACCATTTTGTTTACTAAAAAAATCTGTTTGAAAAACTATTGCGCAAATACGGTGCAAGATAAAAAGTCGCAATGACCGCCATTTCATTGCCTAGGGTGTCTGCTAAAAAAAAACATATATAATGTTTGGGGGTTCTGAGTAATTTTCTAGCAAAATAATGATGATTTGTACATGTAGGAAAGAAGTGCCAGAATAGGCCTGGGAAGGAGGTGGGTTTTAAAGCCCGGTATTGAAGTGGTTAAAAACTGTGTGCAAGGGTACCTAGAACTGATGTTGTTTTGAAGCCAAAGGGTGTCACACCAAATATTGATTTAAATTGGATTTATTTTCTGTTCATTTTCTTTCCATTTTGTTAATTAAATTAGTCTATATAAAAGGTAAAGCATATATTTAGCAGAGTCATAATAACAGTGTATTAGTCAAAGATTTTACCCACATGGTAGAACAAGTCCAGTTCAAGTCCCTTTGGGCAGCTCTAGAAGCTTCCTATCTTTAAGGGCTTCTTTCTGGAGGTAGGTTGTAAGTCAGTCCTCTCCTCTCTGATTGGACTACCCAGAACCCATCACCTTGCATGGGTGAAAACACCAACAACACACAAATCATCTATCTTAAAAGGACAAAAACATTGAACTAATAGTGAAACATTATCCTGCTGAAAAAGTCCACTAGCATCAGGGAATATCTTTTCCATGAAAGCGTGAACTTGGCCAGCAACAATGTTGACACAGGAATGCCAGGACCAGGGTTTCCCAGCAACTTTGCCCAAAGCATCACATTGCCACTATTAGCTTGTTTTCTTCCCATACTGTATCCTGGTGCCATCTCTTTTCCAGGTAAGTGACACAATTAAATACTTCCCTGTGCCTGAACTTCATTCAGCGTTGTGCCCAATAGTATTATTGCTGCTCTTTTTCCCTCCTCACTGGACATAAAGGTAGCAGTGAGAACCATTGGCTCCTGCTGCTTTCAATCAAATCCAGTGAGGAGAAAGCAGGGGACGGGGCTGAAATGTGCTCTGTGAGTCTATAGACTTCAGACTTGTTTTTACAAGTCACAATTTCTCTTTGTAGGATGTACAGTAAGGAAAATGTATTTAGCTGTCATAGTAGTGTGGATTTCTTGCCCTAACAGTTTCTGGTTATCCCAGCCAGCACTGGAATTAACCATATATGTCAAAGCCCTGGTTCACACTGGGCTGCGGGAGTGAAGCCGTGCGAGTTCAGCTGAACTCGCACGATTTCACTCCCGCCGGCAGTCTCGATTTCGGCCACGATTTAAGAGACATCTGTGCAGGTTTCTGCACAGATGTATATGTAAATCGCGGCCCGAAATCGCAAAAAGTAGTACAGGAACTACTTTTTGAAATCGGTGCAGCGCCGCAGATGCGGCGTCGCACCGATTAGGACAGAGTCATTGCCGACAATTGGCGGCAAATGCCGCCGATTTGAGATGCGATTTCACAGGTGAAATCGCATCTCAAATCGAAGGAAATCGTACCCAGTGTGAACCTGGGCTAATACAGTCTTCCTGAGACTGTAGAAATCCCAGAGTGTTTCCTACAGCTGTCGTAAAGTTATGAAAAATACAGTTTTAAAAAGTTTATATTGGGGCTATGTAGTAATTGTGCGCAGAAGTACTAAGAGTTATATCATACTATAAAACATTGTGATGATCATTATTATTGCGACCACATGTCTTTTTTTTTTTTTTACTGACTAAAATACCATTTATTTCAGCATTTTTTTGCTGTTGTTGTGAAAGGGGTGGGGGTAAGGCCCCGTACACACGACCAAACATGTCTGCTGAAACTGGTCCGCGGGCCAGTTTCAGCAGACATGTTCGGTCGTGTGTAGGCCCGAGCGGACAGGATTCCAGCAAACATTTGCCCGCCGGGCCTTTTCCCAGTGGACAAATATTCCTGGACTTGTTTTAAAACCGTCCGCTGGAATCCTGCCCGCTCGGACATGTTCGGTCGTCTGTACAGACCTACCGTACATGTCCGAGCGCCCGCCATCCCTCGCATGCGTCGAATGACTTTGACGCATGCGTGGAAGCATTTAACTGGCAGGCCCGCCCACGTCGCCGCGTCATCGTCGCGGCGACACCGCGGACACGCCCCGCGTATTGTTTACGCGTGGATTTCTGTACGATGGTTAGTACAGCCATCGTACAGAAATCCCCGGCCAGACATGTACGGTGAAAACGGTCCGGCGGACCGCTTTCATCGTACATGTTTGGTCGTCTGTACACGGCCTCAGAGATGTGATATGCTTAAAACAACTGGAAGAGAGTAGTTAGCTGGAACTTTAATGTCTAACATTAGTTCTCTTGATCCCCCTTCCTTTTCTGACAATTTGATTCTACAGAACCAGTCTTGGCTGTCTAGTAATGTACTGCCTGTGCCGTCAGATCACCTGCTACCTGTCCTTGTTTTAGACATATTTTATGTTCAGGTCAATGACAGTATGGAGGTCTCATAATATGGCTATGGGGCCCCACGATCTGTAGTTATGCCCCTGGGCTGTGCTCGTCTGCGCTGGCACTGAATACATGAAACTTTTTTTTTTTTTTAGACAAGTATGTTTACAGTTTTCCAGTTTTAAATCACATTCTTTTTTCTATTCTGTATCCAGTTCAATACACTTTTCAGCTAGCTTCACTTATGAATTTAGCCAAACCAGAAATCGTGTTAAAAATGTTATAACTCCAGTAAAGTATAAGTCATAACTGTTTGCTTGCAGGTTCTCGGTGGACTCTCTGCCAGAAGAGTAATAATAAGAAAAGTGAGAATACCTACCAAAGTATTTATTTTACATCAGTCTAGTTTAAACAATCTATGGACAGAATAATTAGTTCTCTGAAGTAAGATAAATGTATTTTTAGGTGGCAGGTTAATTTCTTGAGAACTTGCTGTCTCCCCTAACAGTCCACCTATCTTTGTAATGCCTTGATTTAACCTATAAAAAAGAAATCCCAAGTAATGATTGGACAGGTGGTTTAATTAATAGGTATGTCGTATCTGCTGAAACTAATTGGATTTTAAATGGAGGCTGGAGAAAGGTTTGTAAGGCTTGCTGATACCTTCTCACGCTATGTTATTACAGAGTTTGAAACTAGTGCCAATGTCTGCCATCTTCCCACATCCTTATCTCTCTCTTCGTTCTGTACTATTATGTTATTAGCCATTTGCATAAAAGTCCATTCAAGTAGTTTAGGTTAATGGAGACAAACGATTTTCATGCACTTCTCAAAAGGAATTCACGAGCAATTTAATTTTAAGAGATTAAACTTTGATCCTGCTTGAAATCATTTTTTAGCCGTTTGATCAAATACTGCAGGTCACTTGG
Source organism: Rana temporaria (assembly GCF_905171775.1). Lineage (NCBI taxonomy): Eukaryota > Metazoa > Chordata > Amphibia > Anura > Ranidae > Rana > Rana temporaria. The sequence goes on from NC_053490.1 coordinate 291,774,357, forward strand.
CTTTTTCTTTGGTTATAAAGCAATTAGTTAGAATACAACGCTATCTCCTCAATCTCTTTTTAGTTCCCTTGCTGCAGAGACATTCATCATGCAAGCCCTCCGTTACCAAGCAGATAAATGCAATATTTGAAGAAGATAAATACCCAATAGACACAGAAATATGTAGGCTATTGTAGTATAGGACAGATATATTAACCCACTGAGCCGACAACAATTTAAACATTGTATGCGTCCGTAATATAATGCTGTTTCCTTGGCACAAAAAGTATAATGCAGCAAATGGGACTAGCCAAAACACTTGAACTCTTTGTGGACTGTGAAATATCAATTTCCCAAAATGCAATTTGCTCTTTAACAGATCACCTGGGTGTAACAGATAATTCATCCAAATTAATACAGCAAGCACTCACTTTGCAAAAATGTTAATCTGAACTTCAGTCAGATAGAAGAAAAGCACCTTTTATCCAGCTATGTATTCACTGCAAATGGTAACTTTAATTTTTACATAGGGCACCTATAATCTGCTGGACAGCAGCACTAACTCTAATAAACAGAGCAGAAACACTCTGAGTATAGTGACTACTTATCTTCATTGGTCCAGCAGTGTACCTTCTATGATCTGTGGCCACCCATGCTTCCAGATTTTACTTTGGGTGTCGTAGCATGGCCTATCAGGTGCATCCACATTACTTGGCTGCTTCCATAAAGAGCTGTTGCTTTCTATGAACAGAGACCCATGCACTGTTTGTCCACATTGTCTCCAAGGCCATGTGCTACTTTCCTGCCCTGGTGTCTTTCCAGCCCCTGAACCTCTCCTGGCAATCTATTGCCACCTGGACCACTCGCATGCGATCACCTGGTACGCTCCATCTGTCAGCTACTCATTACAGCTGTTGTTTCTAGTATCCACCATCTGTAAGCTCCTCTTCTCAACTACATTACCAGGTACACCCCATACACCTGAGCCACCATTTCCAGATTCCTCTGTATATACTTGGCCTGCCAACTCTGCTCCTTTAAGCCCTTACAACCAGGTACATCCAAACATCTCTCTTCCATGTCCTGCCATCTTCCTCCTTGTATGCTTTCTATGTAAATTCTTCTTCTACCACCCTTTGCAACTTTCTGTGCTCCTGCTGGCTTTCTTCTGGTATGCTCTATCTTCCAACCCTGCCCTTCCAGGCCAGCTGGGTACAACCAAAAATCACTTTTCCATGCTCCCAACACCTTACTCATTACCTCGCTGTTCTGCTAGTCAACTGGTTCATCCTGCTGGTGGTTCAGTCACAATCTTCCTACTATATTTGCTAGTATCTTGGGAAGAGAATCTTGGGGCAGAAGGAAGCTGAGTGCAAACTGTCTTGACAAAGACCCTAGTGAATACCACTCGTCTCCCATTGCCAGGGTAGGGTACACTTTGCTCCATTCCTTTATAGACCTGTGTCTATCAGAGTGAACAGACAAGCAAATAGTATTCTAGAATGCATCACTAGAGGGGTCACCAGCAGGATATAGGTGGTTCTGATTCCCCTATATAGACCTTTAGTTGGAACTCATTTAGAAGACTGTGTCCAGTTCTGGAGACCTCACTGTCAAATTAACAGGAGGAAACTTAAACATGAATCTTGGAAATCATTTTTTTACCAACAGATTATTTGATGCTTGAATTATGCCGCGTACACACGATCATTTTTCGGCATTAAAAAAAAAACGTTTTTAAAAAACGTCATTCAAAATGATCGTGTGTGGGCTGCACATCGTTTTTCAGTTTCTGAAAAACGACAAAAAAAAAATCGAACATGCTGCATTTTTTAACGTCGTTTTAAAAAATATTGTTTTCCGGGTAGTAAAAACCATGTGTGCGCTAAAACGAAGTTTTAAACCTGCGCATGCTCAGAAGCAAGTTATGAGATGGGAGCGCTCGTTCTGGTAAAACTACAGTTCATAATGGAGAAAGCACATTAATCATGCTGTAACAGACAAAAAAGCGCAAAAAAGCGTGAATCGTCTTTTACTAACAAGGAATCAGCTAAAGCAGCCCAAAGGCTAATAGAACTTCCCCTTTATAGTGCCGTCATACGTGTTGTATGTCATCGCACTTTGTTCATCATTTTTTTTAAACGGTGGTGTGTGGGCAACGTCGTTTTTAATGATGAAGTCAACAGTAAGTGGATTAAAACATGCTTGGGATCTACATACATTTTTTACCAAAAAAAAACAAAACAAAAAAAAGTGACGGACTCTATAGGCCACTTGGTCTCTTTTTCTGCCATCACTCTTTTATGTTTAGTTCTATTTTTTTTTTTGTGCACAGAATCATTAGTGTTACAATGCCTGTAGGGGAGAACAGAACAATGACCTTATCATCTTGCTGCTTCTTGACCAATCACAGGCTGATGTCAGCTTAATGATTAAGCTTCATTACCTAACTACTGCAGAGAAAAGTGAGGTCATTATTTGGCTATGGTGACTTGCAGGGGTGTCTGGACCAGATATTGGCTGAACACAATTACAAATGCTTTTGCAGATAATCAGTTCATACAGTATACTCATATTTAAACTATTTACTTCTGCTTTACAGAGAAAAGCTTTAACAAAAGTGCTTTGTTATGTTGAGCACTATCATTGAAATTTGACTTTATTGTTTTTTTTTACAAAAATACAGTTTTCCCCTACTGTGCTATTGTGCTATACACATCCTGTACATCTTTGTATGAACTCCTTTGCATGTGGGCATACTGCAGTGGTAATACAATATAACAGTTTTAGGGTCTATGTTGCCAGGTTTTGGGGTCGTGTCCATGAGCATATGCAGCATTCATTCAGATGCATAATGCATGGATTTAAGACCTGTTTCAGGTGCACCTAAGATAATATATAGTTCATTGATATGTGCATTTGACCTGCAGTTTACCTCCTGCTGACCAGCATTTGACCTCCTTCCAAGCTGCATGAACTTGCTTTGAGCTGTAGTTGATGCAGTAGTACTGACATTAACAAAACATCAACTCAGGCCCTTACTGTGAGGCCTATTGCAGAATATGCCTGTGCATTGTGTATTGGCATGACTGTCTATAGTCCAGTTTGAAAGTGTACAGCAAAAGGTGACAATGCCAGAGCTTAACTAGGTAAATGTTATCACACTAGGGCAGGAAGTGGTTTGTGAATTTTCTGGTAAGATTTAAAGGTAAGAAAGATGTTTAAAAAAATGTAACTTTTTGGACATTACAAGAACATGTACAACATATATGGTTTAAGTATTAGGGTTTAGATACACTTTAATGTCTAGTACACACAATCGGTTTTCCCAACGGCCAAAGACCGCTGGAAAAACCGAGGGGAAAACTGAGAGCTGGCTCAGTCCCTTTTGCCCTGTACATACGGACGTTTTTCCGACAGGAAAACTGCCAGGAGAACTTTGGTCAGGAAAACCGGCCATGTGTATGCTTCCTTTCAGTGTTTCCCATAGGAAAACAGCGGGAAAAAAACACTGCGATTCGCAGCGAGAAAAAAGAGCAGCATACACACGGCCGGTTTTCCCGACCAAAAGAAAACACAGCAATTTTCCCGACGGTAAAAACACAATTGTGTGTACTAGGCATAGGAGTCAGTGTTGATGGGCTTCTATGAGCAAATGCAATTTACTTGTGTCATCAGTTTAAAAGGCTTCTGAGATTGTTTATAAATCTTTGCAGGTGCAGTTGACCTCTTTCTGATCTGCATTAAACCTCCTTTAGCTACTTTTGCATTCCTATAGCCTTATATGGAGAGATTGGGCCGGTGTCCACAGGCTTTGGGCTTGTATTGCTGGCATTACTTTGACATCAGTTTGAGATGCTTCTGAGATCATTCTTGCTTCCTATGCATGCTCTGTAGAAACCAATAGACATCTATAGGACCAGCTCAGGCAGGTAAACATTATAGAGAAACGCTGGTAGACTAAGTGTCATAGGTATTTAACTATACAGTCGGAGGTTGGGTTCAAATAGCACAGTGGGAGTGGGGAAGGGTGAGGAAACATATTTAAAATGCTGTTTAAATGTTTGCTTAACCTTTAAGTTAAATTCAATCATAAGGTATTTATATAAGTGTTTTTCAAAATATATTGCTTGGCGATTCTTTTAATAATAAAAGCATCCAATTTATGAAATTCTCAAATATTTTATAACATATTTGTTAAGATCTCAAGCATACTGTATAATATAGCATCTGAGATTTAATAAGCTGGAACATATGGAAAGCACAAACTGCCTGCCATTTTGGGAAGCCCCCTTCTAAATCCTCATAGTTCACACATCAAATGACTAACAGTACAGGTCAAAATTTTAAGGCCCCTTGACACTATGCCGTTTCTTTGTAGTATACAACTATGTTGCAACAGGCAATTTCATCAAAAATGGGCTACCAATGGATGGTAATAGAAAAAAATAGACATGTCACTTTTTTAATGCAGTGCAATACTAGTGTATTGAGGTGTTATTCTAAATGAATGGTAACTCAATGTACTGAAGGAAGAGTAAAGACTAATGCCTTGTACACACGACCGGTTTTCACGATGAGTAAACTGCCATTGTTTATATTGGTCGTGAAAACGGGTCGCGTGTATGCTCCCTAGCAGTTTTCTCAACGAAAAAACTGCCCGCAAAAAAATTGAAACCAGCTCTCTTTTTTCTCATCGTGTTTCCCGTCAGTCTTTTTATCGTGGCGAAAAACGGTCGTGTGTATGCTTTTCTGAGGGGAAAAAAATGCGCATGCTCAAAATCAGGTATGCAGTCCAAAATCAGCCCAAAGGGAGGCGCCATTTGAAAGGAACTTCCCCTTTATAGTCCCATCGTACACGCTGAACGTCACCGCGCTTTGATGGTGTTTTGAATGAACGCGTGTATACAAGTCAGGCTGGAGAGGAATCAAGTTGGGAAAAACATTGTTTTTTTTCCTGCCGAGAAAAATGGTTGTGTGTACTAGGCATACAAAATACTTTCAAATAGCCTAAATCTAAAGACATCCTGCCCAATGCTAAATAAAACCCCTACACTTACTTTAGTTCAACAGGCGATACAGTCCAGGAACCTGCACCATTATGGGTAGTGCTAACAGAGTTTTCTTTGTATACTTGCAAGGAGACAAATATTCAGGCCTTTGAGAAACTCCATACTCTCAGCACTCTACCACTTAACATTTTCCTGTCCCCAGTACCCCTACCACCTAAATCACCTGCACTCTTGTCTCTGAATCATCCTATTTCCCAGCACCCCTGTCACTGAATCCCAACGCTCCATACACTGCACTTTTCTGCCACTGAGTTACTTCAAAATCCACCACTTTGATTGTCTTGGCTCTTTGCCCACTTCTTCCTCTCTCTGATGAATCACCTCTTCCCCAGTGCAGCCTGTAGGGGGGCCAGTCAGTCCTCCAGCCTCTAGGTGTGCTGTGTACATTTTGTGGTCTTCCGGGGAAAAGGGGAGGTACCCACTTCTGTGGCGAAAGGAAGAAGGAAGCAAAACATTAAGACACCCATCACCTCTTGCACTACAGAACCCTTCTAGTGCAGCAATCTTTTTCTAGAAGTCTAACATACAAATGTATTTTTTATTTATTTAACTTTCAAGATTTTCATTTTATCTTAATTGATAATTGAATTTATTATTCACCCTATTCATTATGCTAAGATTTTCAAAGACTTTAGTAAATTGGCTTCATTTTCTCATTAGACAGGCTTTGCTTTCTGTTTAGTAATACAGTGGAACCTCGGATTACGTGCATAATCCGTTCCAGGAGAATGCTCGTAATCCAAAGTACTCACATATCAAAGCGAGTTTCCCCATTGAAGTCAATGGAAACGAAAATAATTTGTTCCGCGTTGACTTCAATGGCATGCAATACCTCTGCATGCAATGCCTCCGAAATGGCAGGAAAGGTCCGAGGACAGTTCGGCTGACCTCTGCAAACCTCTGAAAGACTCCTTTCACAAGCCTTTCCAAGGTTTTCCGAAGGTCAGCCAAGCTGTCCTCGGATCTTTCCCTGCATTTCTGAACAGCTCCGTTCAGCTCCGGTGCCCCCCCATCTCAAGCCAAATGCGGTACTGCAGGCCCCATTAGCTTGAATTCTGCTCGTTTTGGAAGACAACACTCGCAAATCGAGTGAGATTTATTTTTAAAAGCTGCTCGTCTTTCAAAATGCTTGTTAACCTGCGTTACTCGCAAACCGAGGTTCCACGATATTGTACGACAGTTGTACTCCACTACTCCACTACTCCATTCTTTTAACACAACAAATTAACATACAAGGTAGTTTACCTTTAAAAAGACAAATTTACTTTTCCCAAAGGCTGACTTCCCTGATCTCACTTGACTTTATAATAAGGCAAAGAGCAATCTGCAAAGTGCAGTATTCTATAACAACCACAGTTCGTCTTTCTCTAATCTGACAGCAGTAAACTGAAATCTTATAGAATGGGCTGCTGCACAACACCATTGCTCTTTGCACCAATGTATTAAATGAATAAATATGCTTTCATTTGTAAATTCTCTCTTGTCCAATCCCTCGCATAATTTGAATCTATCTATCTATCTATCTATCTATCTATCTATCTATCTATCTATATATCTATCTATCTATCTATCTATCTATCTATCTATCTATCTATTTTATTTATCTATTCTCAATTTAATAAATTTAGTGCTGGGACCCTCAAGACACTTGCCTAAAACTCATCAGATACAAAAAATTGCCTACAGTGGTACCTTGATCCTATTCCATTTATTATAGCAGAGCTAAGCAAAAAATCAGTTTCACTTTCCTACTCACTACTTACTGCATTATACTCATTGGGGGAGATTTACAAAAATAGTTGAGGCCATTCATTTCATTAAAAAGGGAGGTAATGAGAGCACAAAATAACCGACAGAAAATGAAAAAAAAGGTAAATATCCTAAAGCAAGAAATACAATCTCCTATACACATTTCAAATATACTAAGGCCCGGATTCACAGACATCGGCGCATATTTATGCGGGCGTAGCGTATCTAATATACGCTACGCCGACGTAGCGCACAGATGCAAGCACTGGATTCACAAAGCACTCGCCCCCAAATCTACTCTGGGTTTCCTTGGCATAAGCCAGCATAGGTGGAAGTGGGCGTGAGCCAAGCTAATGAGGCGTGACCCCATGCTAATGATGGGCCGAGTGACAGACAAGTACTTAAAATGAATGGCGCATGCGCCGTCCCATGGACACAACCCAGTGCGCATTCTCAGAATCACGTCGAAACTACTCCCTAAGATACATCGAATCACTGCCTATGACGTGAACGTAACCTACGCCCAGCCCTATTCACGTACTACTACGTAAACGACATAAAATACGACGGCTGTTCCCTGGTCCATACCTTTGCATGAGTTGCTCCTCATAGATGGGGAATAACTATACGCCAGACGTAAGCCTTACGCAAACCACGTATATTATGCGCCGGGCGCAACTACGTTCGTGAATCGACGTATCTCCCTCATTTGCATATTTGCAATGAGGTCGGCCAGCGTAAATATGCGCCCACGATACGCCGGCGTAGGAAAGTTACGTCGGTTGGATGAAGTCTATTTTCAGGCGTATCTAGTTCTGTGGGCACGGCGCACAGATACGACGGCGCATAGTTACACTTATGCGGCGTATATCGAGATATGTCGGCGTAAGTGCTTTGTGAATCCAGGCCTTAATGTTTACGGTTCCAAAGTACAAAGAAAAAAATCTATTTAAATCACATTATACTTATACGGACATTTAAAGTGATACTAAAGTCTCAGCTTTTTTCATTTAAAAATAGCAAACATTTTATACTCCCTCTTCTCAGGTTAATCGCCAGTACTCCTGGCCCATCCCTCTTTCCCAGTGCCCCCACAGCAAACAGCTTGCTAAGGGGGCACCCCAGTAGAGCCGCTGCTCAGTGTGTCCATTCAGACATGGAGCCGTGGTTCGGCCTCACCCCCCCTCTCCCATCATTGGTTCACTGAATTTAATTGACAGCAGTGGGAGCCTATGACGCCACAATGCAATCTCAGCCAATGAGGAGTGAGAGTCCCGGGCAGCAGAGATTTTCTTGAAACATCGCTGGATCGAGGCTCAGGTAAGTATAAGGGAGGCTGAGGGGGCTGCTGCACATAGAAGTTTTTTTTTTATCATAATACATAGAATGCATTAAGATAACAAAAACTTCTGACATTACAACCACTTTAAAGTAGAAATAAACCTCCACATAAAAATATAAAAAAATGCCCTCTGGGAGCTTCATGCCATAATGTACTGGTATGCACCTCATATTTGCACATTATGGCAGACTTACCTGTCAAATAGCACACTCTGGTGCTGCAGTGTCAGCTCTAATTGCTGTCACAGGCACTTCCATTTTCTCCAGGTCCTTTTTCCAGCTTCTGACTTCTTGGCCTCTTGATTATCCGGGCCATGATGATGTCACTCCCATGGCTCAGTGTACATTAGCACACTTAGAGGCAAGAAGAAACAGTTATGGCAGAAGAGACCAATACAAGCTAAACTCGTTTTCCTTTACTCCAATGGCATTTTCACTTGGTCTTCTTCCGGGTTCAGGAACTTGAATGGCCAGAACGATGCAACTCATGTGCTTGCATGCCGAGAATGTACACTGAGCTAAACATGCATAGCTCAGTGTACATTCTTAAAAAGATTGAAAACAGGCAGGTAAGTTTGCTTTAATGCAAAAAAAGACAAACCATGTGTCTTCTGCAATAAACTGCATATGAGCAATCACCAGCCAAATAATTCATAGGTTTTCATAAAAGTTGCTTGCTTCCAGTTGTGCTACAATAGGAGTTGCATAGCAACTTCCTGTCATTTCCCCTGTCATCCCCTGTCATTCTCCTTAACATTGGGTCTCATCCACAAGTGATAAAATCACCAGCATAAATGCCCACCATGTAAAAATCAATAACAGCTCCACATAGCGCATTAAATGAGTAGAAAAAGAAGAAGCAATATTTTACGAAACAGACGTAGGGCGGAGCGGCGCGCTGTCATCACCCAAGAGCTCCAAACGTTCCCCCAGAGGTGTCTAGAAATTTGTGTATCGACCAGAACATCAGATTTGAGGCATTATTTTACTGCATGCTTGTAAGTGCAATACCACTTTTTAATACAATGTTCTACTCATTTAATGTGCTATGTGGAGCTGTTATTGTTTTTTACATGGTGGGCATTTATGCTGGTGATTTTATCACTTGTGGATGAGACCCAATGTTAAGGATCGAATCTGTCTGAACCGCGTGGCTGGAAGTGACTACTTATTATATGCTGTTCATGATTCCCTGTCATAAGGTATGATGGCAATCTGGTAAGGAGCCAATCCATTGTTTGGTGGAGGATACATCACTTTTCTTTGGACACGTTTTCAACATAGGGGTATGAGAGTGCTCTATAGTGTTCTATAGTGTCAATCAACCTCTCCTGTTTTTGGTATATTAGTGATTTATATATACCATCATACATTACTTATTTTTGCTTTGTGATTTAAACACTTTTGTCATAAAAAGTGTTTGGGCACCTGGGTCCTCCCTCAGGGGACATGTATCAATGCAAAAAAAAAGATTTATAAACTGCAGTTTTTAAAACTTTTTCTTGCATTGATACATGTCCCCTGGGGCAGGACCCGGGTCCCCAAACACTTTTTATGACAATAACGTGCATATTAACCTTAAAAATTAGCACTTTTGCTTTTTCATGTTCGAGTCCCATAGACTTTAACGGTGTTCACGTGTGCGAATGAATATTTTGCCTGTTTGCATGTTCTGCTGCAAAACCAAATCAGGGGGTGTTTGGCTCATCCCTAGATGAGAGCAATACCATGGAATTTCTCTCCTTCCCTATTATTGTTCACGTGCACTTTTCAGTGAATACAAAGCATTCTGAGATTGGAAGAGGGAGATTTTGACACTCGTTCACACCTCCTCCAATGACAGAGCACATTGTATTAATTGAAGAAAAATGCAAGATGTTTTGTAAATTGCAGGGATGCTGAGCAAAAGATTTGCAGTGATCTCAGTACTTCCAGGTGGATTGTAAGTTTCAGCACCAGCAGTATTTCATTTACAGCCCTGTGTAGGGTACATTTTACCAAAGAAGCAGCAACCAGACATGGGACATACTGCATTGATGTAATTTTTTTTTGTATGTGCTTATACACTTGCACTGTGAAAACAAGCGATTCTGTGTATATAATACCCTCATATGCGTATCTAAATAATGATTTTTTTTTTATAACATCACAAATGAATAAGATGTTCTACATAAAGCTATATCTAAAAAAGTATATATATATAAAAATTAAAGGCTGTACAATCCTTTTAATAAGCTTGTACAAGTATAGTAATGCAGCTTAGCTGGCTGTAGCTCTATTGAGTTTAACCCGAAACAAAACTAAGCATAAAGGAGGTAGCAGTTTTATACATACTATTCAGAAAGCTGATACTACAATACCCAGCCTGACAATATCATATCTAGCTTTAGTCCAGAAGGTAGAATTATACTTTCATGATTCTGAATGAAAAGCACCAGCAGCTCTGACTAGATCTGCTGAAGATATAAAAGATTATGTTAACCAAGGCTGCAAAAATTCCACATTTAATTTACCCACTGAAGGTCATAAAAAGAAAAGTAAAAGCTGATACTATGTGTAAAATATCTGAGCCCCGGTGACTATATAATTCAGCTTTTAGATGGCTTGTGGAATTAATGCTATGCTTTTTATTTTGTGTAACAGGAGTGTGTAAAATATATTAGCTTGCTTTCTCTTTTTATATGCTTTCAGAGTGTTTCATCCCAAAACTTTCTTCAAAATAGTCGAAGTATGCAACAAAGTGTTCCAGGCCTTACAGTACTCAGCACAATCCAGACAACTCATTGACAAGCAACAGGAAATATCACCCTGTAACCTTGCACTTGCTTCATTCAGGCATACATAATTCATATGACCTGACATGGTTGACAGAAGCCTAGACAGTCAAAGTGTACGGAAATATTGATGAGTTATAAGAAATGCAGAAACGTTTTTTCTTTCCATGAAATTATTGTCATCTTTTGATTGATCAGTCATGGCTTGGCATGGATATCATAAAAAACCCGGATGACCTGATCGCTTATAATTATTTAAAAACAAATACTGTAGCTGAACTGATAACATTTCTGCTGCATAAAGGGAGAGAACATAATTATTGTGATTAAAGCAAAATGCTAGTCAAACAGCTAAATTCATGGCAAAAGTACATACTGTATGTGAATGATGTCACCCTTGAATTTAAAGTCTATCCAGCCACTTTTGTGATTTGTTCACTTCTGTCAAACAGCACAGCCAGGAGGGTGACTCCAATTTCATTTTTGGAGTTAACTGAATGCCTTCCTAAGAGAAATACAGGGTGCTACTATCGCTGACCTACTTTATGAATTGTTTTCCAAACTCATAAAGTGGTTGTAAAGGCTAAAATATATTTAAAAAAAAACAAACATGTTATACTTATCTGCTCCATGCATGTTATTGCACAGAGCTGCCCTGAATCTCCTCTTCTGGGGTCCCCCCACCAGCATTCTAGGCTCCTCCTCTTTTGCATGCACCACCATAGTAAGCTTCTTGCTTCTTGATTTGGGGGCGCACAAGCAGGCTTACTCCTGAGCTGGGCTATATATGTTCAAAGACACACACACAACAACAGAAGTCAATGGTTTCCACTGCTGCCTCTGTGTCCTGTGAATGCAGGGAGAGAGGATAGAGCCACTGCAGATGGGCACAGCGCTGGATTAAGAAAGCAATTGAGGGGCTGGGACATATACATACTGGGAATGCATTAAGGTAAAAATGCCTTGGCTTTACAACCACTTGAAAGTCAGATATCTGCAAGCTTGTCCTGGTTTAGTAAAGTATTGAAAAAAAGATGGTCTGCAGAACTGCCATGTCACTAGTACGAGAAAAATGATGTTAGCTTCCATGCTTCTAAGAAAATGTTTCCTTTAAGCAATACAGTGATATGACCTTGCCTCACACAGAATGGCTATTGGTGCCCCAATGAAAGGGGGGGGGGGGCTCCTTTGACTCCTGAAACAAGTTTTTTTTAACACAATATCAATACATTTATTTGGACTCATCTTTTGGTCTGGTGCTCATTCCATATAATGAATGGAATATTGCTTCTGTGTGCCTAAAATAAATTTCTCCACACTTCTAACTCACAACTTTGTCACCAGAACAGGAAGAGATGGATAATCTTTAAATGGGGCCACAGAGGGAAACTGACATACGTTTTAACCCTTCCTTCCAAAACTAAGAAAAAATGCATTTTCACTTTCTACTATATACTGTACAGTATATCAATTATTGCAAAAGGAACGGCGCTAAATGGTGTTTTTTTTATTTGTTTTGAGTTCAGCTAGCAAGGATTAAACCTGCTAGTAGAAAAAGGTGTCATAATAGCTACAGCTGTGCTTTGCGCAGACATCATTCACAAGCATGTTTTAAGTGAATGTAAAAAGGAAGATGTGCTATTAATCAATCAAAGTGGCACCTCAAAGTTCTTAACAAATATATTTCCCAGAAGAAAGAAAATACATCCAGCTGAATATGCCATACAAATGGTTATAATCAATCACAAGATCCTGTTTTCTGGTCTCTTCAACATCATGCTTACAAAATAACTGCACTTGCAACTGTGCATAGCTATGTCCTCATAAAACCTTGGTGGAGTTTAAGTTATTGGTACACTGGGGTGCTGTACGCTGCCTTCTTTCCATATGACATTATTACTGAAGAAAAGCCTTAGTGCGGAAGTTATAACTGAGCCACCTGTACAACATTTTTATATTACATTTACACTAGTGCATGCAGTTTGTGGGGCAGTTGTGATGGGGTTACAGTACAGCCTCATTCCCCTCAAAAATTGCCAAATGCGACAGTGGAGATAATTTTTGCTGCGCTGAGATGCAGAGCATTACGGCTGTGGCATGTATACACCATTGTCCAGCTTCCTTTGCAGTTTAAGGAGGGTGGTTGGGGAGTAATAAAAATGCATCTTAGCTGTTCTTAAAGTGGTTGTAAACGATTTTGTGTGACTTCTACCTATAGGTACGCCTAGAATAAGGCTTACCTAAAGGTAGTGGAGATATCTCCAAATGTGCGCTGTTTAGGAGATATTTCATTTGTAGTGCACCAATGTCATCATCAGCACATGCGCTGTGAAGAAACAGACCTCCGTGACCTTTCTTCCCCAGCGTGTGCTGTGACTGATGGCTCCCGTGTGCAGGTGTGGGAGTGACGTCACGCGGCTCCGGCCAGTCTTCCTTCTGGGGCCACCCGGAGTCCACGGCCCCAGAAGGAAGAGGGGCAAAGATGGACGTGGCCTGCACAGGTGTCACTAGCCCATTATGCTTTTAATTTGCAGGGTTTACACGGAGCAAAAGAGGAAGTAAAACCCATCAGGGTTTATTTCCTTTCTAAAGCCCCCCAGCCACAAATATAACTAAGCCCTTAAAGTCGAACTACAATAAAATGTGTTTTTCTAGTTGTAAGGGTTGGAAACTCAGCTTTTTTTATTACTCTCTGTAGTCTTATTTAAGAGATCCACTCTCACTTTCTGTCATGCAACCTCTCAGAGGTAAGAGTTAAGGAAAATCTAAAACATTATAGTTGTCTCCAGAACAAAAATAGAGGGGAAACCACCTAATGAGTGCAACTAATCTGGGAATACCTACCAAAGTTTTATTTTGGGGTGTTTTTCTTTCACTTTCTATTGTGCCTGTAGAACAATAAGAAGAAAGGGCCTGATCCACAAAAACCAGCCGTAACTTAACTTTTGCCATTTAAGTTACACCGCCGCAAAATCTCTACCTAAGTGCCTGATCCACAAAGCACTTACCTAGAAATTTTCAGCGGTGTAACTTAAATCCGTCCGGCGCAAGGCGTGCCTAATCTAATGGGGTGAGTCCCATTTAAATTAGGCGCGCTCCCGCGCCGGACGTACTGTGCATGCTCCTGACGTTATTTTCCCGACATGCTTTGCGCAGATGTACGTTGCGCCGGGTTTTGAGAATCGCAACGGGCGTAAAAAAAAAAAAGAGTTGCGGCGGGAAAAAAAAAATTACAGCGACGCGGGATAGAAGGGTATACTTTTACAAGGTGTAAACAGTTTACACTTTGTAAAAGCAGCCCTAATTTTGCGACGGCAAACGAATAAAAAAAAAACGAAGCGTAAAAGCTTTGTGGATCTCCGTAAGTGCTAATTTGTATACCCGACGCTGGATTTCGACGAGAAATGCCCCCAGCGGCGGCCGCGGTACTGCATCCTAAGATCCGACAGTGTAAGTCCCTTACACATGTTGGATCTTCTGCCTATCTATGAGAAACTGATTCTGTGGATCAGTTCCATAGATAGAAACAGGGATACGACGGCGTATCAGTAGATACGCTGGCGTATCCCTTTTGTGGATCAGGCCCAAAGTTCCCAAAAGGGACATGCATGGCCAGCAATAAAGAACCCAACATAGGTTATAGCCCTTCCCTACTCTGTCCAATGCTACAAAAGAGCTTATATATCAAAAGTTTGCCAGTAAGACAATATTTTTTTCATTATGTGTTTCATTTTTAAATGATGGACAGTAAAATATCAGTTATATGCAGAACAGTTGCTATGGGAAAAATAGATGGACTTGTTGTCACTTGTTGAACAATAGACTATTTTTCAGAAAAATAAATGAGAAAAAAATTCTCTAATATAAGTTCCAAATAGCAGTAAAAGCCCAACAAGGTTCAAATCCTTACCCACTGTATCTAACACTAAAAGAAAATCACAAAACAATCATGTATGCCCCTCAAGTCCACCAGCATTATCACTTTCAATTGGAGTCATTTCATACCTTTTTTATTTACAAAAAAACTCTCAGTTACAGACAGCAGTCATATCAGGCCTGTCTGAAATATGTATATTTATGGATAGGCAGTATTAAGGCAATACTATTTTGACAAGTTATATTCCCTGTACACACGATCGGTCCATCCGATGAGAACGGTCTGATGGACCGTTTTCATCGGTTAACAGATGAAGCTGACTGATGGTCAGTCGTGCCTACACACCATTGGTTAAAAAAACGATTGTGTCAGAACGCTGTGACGTAAAACACATTGACGTGCTGAAAAAAACAAAGTTCAATGCTTCCAAGCATGCGTCGACTTGATTCTGAGCATGCGTGCCTACTAACGATTGTTTTTTTTCTATCGGTTAGATATCCATCGGTTAAATTTAAAACAAGTTGGCTTTTTTTTAACCGATGAATAAATAACCAATTGCGCCCACACGATCGGTTTGGACCGATAAAAACAGTCCATCAGACCATTCTCATCGGTTTAACCGATCGCGTGTACGCGGCCTAACAGTAATCGCTTGTTTTAAAGTGAAGGTGAAGACATTGGCCCAGATTCTCGTAGAATCGCCTATCTTTAGGTGGGCGTATCGCATCTGAGATACACTATGCCGCCGTAACTTAGAGGCTTTTTTCGAACGGCGCATGCGCGCGCATGCTCTCAATTTCACGTTGAATTTTCAAATTAAATTGCGCCCGCTCAATGCCTAGTCGACGTGAACGTAACTTACGTCCAGCCCCATTCACGGACGACTTACGCAAACGACGTAAAACGTGAAAAATTTGACGCTGTTCCGACGTCCATACCTAACATTGGTATGCCTCATCTACGCCTCATAGAGCAGGGGTAACTTTACGCCCAAAAAAGCCTAACGCACGCACTTACGTTTTGAGAATGGGCGTATCTAGCTCATTACCATATTCAACGCATAAATCGACGGAAGCGCCACCTAGCGGCCAGCGTAAATATGCAATTTAGATACGATGGCGTTTGAGACTTACGCCGGTCGGATCTAAGACAAATCTATGCGTAACTGATTCTAAGAATCAGGCGCATAGATACGATGCCTCAAACTCAGAGTTACGACGGCGTATCTGGAGATACGCCGGCGTAACTCCTACGAGAATATGGGCCATTGTGTGTACATTATGCATGTTCTCCTTCTCACTCATAAAACCTACCTATGAAAGCAATAGGCCAATAAAATACAAATATATACTGAGTGTCTGCTATAGGAAAGCTCAAATCCTTGGGGAGAAGATCTAGTAGTTCATGTCATTAAATGGATAAAATATAATTTAGAATAGATTAGAATAAGTGGCTTCTATTATGTATTTTCTTCTCAAGCATTATTCAATGAGTAACTGTATTTTGAATGTACATAAACCATAACGAAAACAAATAATTTACAAGCTTTCACATTGCTTTCTTGGCAAGCGAAGCTTATAATAACCTAGCTTGTGTATTACTACACTGCATGAATGTACAGTAGCAAATAGCTATGGTATATATTGAACTTGCTATGGCCCAGTAATATGAAATTGCTGCACGTAATTTCAAAAAACAGCTATGCCATCTTTAAATACCAAGCCTGTGTTTTTCCACAATCCAATTTCCTTTCTTCACTAGGTTCATGGAGCGAAATAAAAATGAATGTACAAGAATTTGTTGTAAATACATTAGGTGCTTATCATCTTTAATATCTACCTGTTGTCACGCTATTTGCTGTTTGCTTCATATGTAAGCTGGGCCATTTTCAGTCTGCAGTTTAATAACAGTGAGTTCAAACCATAATGCACTTGGAGTGAAGCATACTTAATGAACTGTCACTTTCAATTATTTCCTGTGAGTGTAAATTCCTAGGAGCTAACGTAGTGCTTTGACCCAGATTAAATGGTGTGCCTATGCCGGTACTAAAGAGCCTAGTGCATTGTAAATTAAATGTCACTGGTATGGCTGTGCTATGTGTGGATTTGTAGATTATATCTCAGGAGCAGAATCCCACTCACTAAAATATCAATGATGACTATCATGCAAGAAATACATTTAAAAGGCATGTCCAGGTCTCATTTATAGCTACATATATTGTAAACACCAATAAAACTTTCATGGACTTTTATAGGGTTTATGTGATTACTGGCCTAAGGCTGGATTAGACTAAAGATCATAATATACCATTTTGACAAGAGTGGGAGTTCTGTTTATAGGCTTAGCTTAAAGAAATAAAAAATCCACAACTTATGTTTTAAATTATTTCATGATTGAAGTCTAAGGGTGAAGGCAACATGGTTTAATAAAAATAAGGAATATTTCTGTATACAAGGACTGTTATGAACCCTAGGCTGAATCTAAGCTTCCATTACTATTGTTGTGCAATAGGGAATTTATACATTTGGTATTATTACTCAAGGTGCACATGAGAAGAAGCATGTTGTTCGATATTGCCCATAGCAATAAATCAGATCTCCACTTTCATTCTCCCTGTAGAGTGTGTCCAAAGGAAAACATGGAGGATAAGGGCAGCATGAACCATATGATACTGTATATCACATATTGGGTTAATTTACTAATGGAAAATGGACAAAGTGCAGTTGCAATAGGCAAGTGAAATTTCTCCAGAGCTTAGTAAATGAGCAGAAATTCGGCTGATTTGATTCATCCAATCAAGTTCCAGCAAAAATGTTTTTTATATATATATATATATATATATATATATATATATATATATATATATATATATATATATATATATATAGATATATATATATATATATATATATATATATATTTTCCTTGCACGTGATTGAGTATTCTAAAGTGAAGCTTTACCTCATTTACTAAGCTCTGGAGCAACTACACTTGCAGAGTGCAACTGCACTTTGCAAAGTGCACATTTTATATTCCTTTAGGACAGTGATGGCGAAACTTGGCACTCCACATGTTTTGGAACTACATTTCCCATGATGCTCAGCTACACTGCAGAGTGCATGAGTAAATGTAGTTCCAAAACATCTGGGGTGCCAAGGTTCGCCATCACTGCTTTAGGAAATCAATTTGTCTGATCCACATATCTCTAGGAAATATGCCACAAAAAGTTAAATGTATTGGTTACAACACAGATAATGCTGTACAGATAATTACCATCAGAAGCCAATGGGACATCAAGTGCTGCTAAAAGTTAATCAAGATCTCAAAACATTAAAGCTTAGTCTTATAAAAGTTTTGAGGAGATTAAGCTTTATTATATGTAGGTGTGTTCTTGCATTCTTTTTGGATCATAAAAAGTGACTCACAGTAAGAATTTAGTAAGGTTTAGAAAGTAAGGTTTTTCATAAGGTGGCAGCGGCGGGACAAGGTAAGTAACCTGCACCAGGATCTTGCAATGCAATCCTGAGTGTGGCTCATAGTTACCACTAATTGTACTGAAATTTAACCCTGAGCCACACTTGGGAAAACCGCCAGGGAGGTTAAAGTGTTTGTGAAGTCAAATTTATAAATCACTGCCGGGTCCTCTTTTAGAGCCTGGCATACCACAATGTGTAAGTAATTTCTAAAAAGCGGGGTATGCCTGTACTTTCCAGATGCACTGTAAATGCATGATACATTCCATTAAAGGTCGATTTCAGGTAGTGGACATGTCCACTGATTCAGCCATACTGGCAAAAAGTGCATGAAACGACGACTGAGATCTCTTCACTCCCCCCTGGAGTTTTCACCAGCACAGTACCTTCTTAATTTCTCCAAAATTCCCTCTAAAAGATACTTTAAGTCGGTGGCTATGCATTTGATTAATGCTGCTAGGTTGTACTTGCCGGTCCATTGGAGGTCCAAGTTGCCCCCTTCAATGAAGGAATGGACATCATCAGTTAACCATACAGCAGAGATAGAAGAGCTGATATACACCACCCAGGATAGAATTTCAAGCTTTTCAGCTACATGGGCAACCTGGTTTGACTATCAAAACTCTCAACAATATAAAGAACTGATATGAGGTAACATTTGCCTTGTGTCATAGGGTACTTAACCCTTTTAGTGGTGGCGATCTGAGGGACTGGTGGACTTTATACACCATCACTCAGAATCAGATGTGAGTGGACAAGGTAGCAGGTGGTTATCCTAACCCCTCTCCATGCACCCCCCCAGTGTTTGCCTCACCCCTCCCCCTCTTCCCCTCCTCTCAAATCTTTCTTCTCTTTCTTTGTCCCCCTTATTACAAAAGCTTTTCATAAGAAGGGTATAAGGTTGTGAGCTGACCTGAATGGTCAGACTCAATTCTCATTCCTCGCATATCCTGCAATACGATCAGAAACTGAAAGCCCTCGAGCCATAGTAATTGTCTTGTTATTAATACTCTGGATTAATATTTATTTAAATGACTGTACAATAATTCCTTCATTTACTACTTTATATGTTCTGTCTCCTCATTGGAACCTTACTCCTCTATATTGATAATGCTTGTTTTGGTACTTTTTGTATTATCTGTAAAAATCTTCGATAACATTTTTTGTGAGAAAAAAAAGTAAATTTCAGAAATCATAGTATACTTAACAATCCAGAAGCTTGTGGCTCTGCATAGGCTTAAGGCACAGGGAAATGTTATACTTAGCAGTCCATAAGCTTATGGTTCAGTGGGGGCATAAGAAATTAAGAAAGGTACACAGATCAGGGAACCACTGGACCAGTTTTGCTGGTAAGCATCTGCTGCATCAGAAGCTGATATACCTGTACCAGGGTCTACTATTAAATGCCACTGGGAAGTACCCTGCCTTCCCAGCCTGGGCAAGTTGCATGATGTTGTCACGTGTGTGATGCATGTGTGTGATGACACATCAACATCATGGCGTAGATTGCGTCATGACTCACTGGCAATTGAAAAGTATAGTAGCCAATTTAATGCCCCCACAGTGCATTTCCACCGAGAAGATTGACTTGTCACCACAATCCTCCCCCACAGATGACAGACAAATACACAGGTATTACACAATAAAGCAATATATACTAAAGAAAGGAAAGTAAATAAATAAACCAAGTGAAAACAGATCTTCCAAAACAAAAGCATCACATTAACGTATTGCATTAGAATTATGAAGTGATGAAACATGCTATCTGACATTATGCCCTTGTCAATCTTATTTCTCTGTTTATGTAAACAACATTATTTTTACTCAATAAAACTTTTTGATTGTGAAAAAAAAAAACATGCTGAAATCAACATTTATTATACATATCAAAAAATTTATTGAAATCAAATAATCAAATCTTTTGAATTATATTTACAAAGCCTACAATATATATATATATATATATATATATATATATATATATATATATATATATATATATATATATATATATATATATATATATGAATGAGCATATTATATATTTTAATTGCTTATTTATATAATTTTATTCTAAATTAATTTATTTAAAATGCATTACTTCAACTTAACAAGGCTATTACACATTCAGCACGGAACTGAGGCTCAGGCTATTATTCAAGGTCTTCCTAATATAGAAGAAGGCCCCCCGCAGGCACAGGTCAAAATGTAGACCACACTAGAAGTGTTGCAGTCCTCCCAATTGGTAAAGCAATTGTGCTTCCTTCCACGGTAATATGACTATGAATCAAGAAGTCACCCAGGCATTAGGTCTTTCCATAGACATATTGAAAGCATCTGGAGATAAAATTTTGACTAGGCTCTTCTTGTTCAAACTCACCTTGTTCTGTACAGTTGCAACAGGTCCTTAACCACTTAAGCCCCGGACCAATACGCTGTCTAAAGACCCAAGGTGGTTTTACAATTTGGCAATGCGCTGCTTTAACTGGTAATTGCGCGGTCATGCAATGTTGTACCGAAACGAAACTTGCGTCCTTTTCTTCCCACAAATAGAGCTTTATTTTTATGGTATTTGATCGCCTCTGCGATTTTTATTTTTTGCGATATAAACGCAAAAAGACCGTAAATTTTGAAAAAAAATGATTTTTCTTATAACAAAAAGTAAAAAATATCGAATAAACTAAATTTTAGTCAAACATTTAGGCCAAAATGTATTCAGCCACATGTCTTTAGTAAAAAAAATCGCAATAAGCGTATATTTATTGGTTTTCGCAAAAGTTATAGCGTCTACAAACTAGGGTACATTTTCTGGAATTTACACAGCTTTTATTTTATGACTGCCTATCTCATTTCTTGAGGTGCTAAAATGGCAGGGCAGTACAAAACCCCCCCAAATGACCCCATTTTGGAAAGTAGACACCCCAAGGAAACTGCTGAGAGGCATGTTGAGTCCATTGACTATTTAATTTTTTTGTCCCAAGTGATTGAATAATGACGAAAAAAAAAAAAAAAAATGTTTACAAAAAGTTGTCACTAAATGATATATTTCTCACACATGCCATGGTTATATGTGGAATTGCACCCCAAAATACATTCTGCTGCTTCTCCTGAGTACGGGGATACCACATGTGTGGGACTTTTTGGGAGCCTAGCCGCATACGGGGCCCCAAAACCCAAGCACCGCCTTCAGCATTTCTATGGGCACAAATTTTTGATTTCACTCCTCACTACCTATCAAGGTTTCGAAGGCCATAAAATGCCAAAATAGCAAAAAAAAAAACAAATGACCCCATTTTGGAAAGTAGACACCCTAAGCTATTTGCTGAGAGGCATGTCGAGTCCATGGAATATTTTATATTTTGACACAAGTTGCGGGAATATGACAAACTGATTTTTTTTTGCACAAAGTTGTCACTAAATGATATATTGCTCACACATGCCATAGTTATATGTGGAATTGCACCCCAAAATACATTCTGCTGCTTCTCCCGAGTACGGGGATACCACATATGTGGGACTTTTTGTGAGCCTAGCCGCATACGGGGCCCCAAAAACAAAGCACCGCCTTCAAGATTTCTAAGGGCATACATTTTTGATTTCACTCCTCACTACCTATCACTACCTATCACAGTTTTGAAGGCCATAAAATGCCAAGATGTCACACAACCCCCCCAAATGACCCCATTTTGGAAAGAAGACACCCCAAGCTATTTGCTGAGAGGCATGTTGAGTCCATGGAATATTTAATTTTATGGCCCCAAGTGATTGAATAATGACCAAAAAAAATAAAAATTTTTTTTTTACAAAACGTTGTCACTAAATGATATATTTCTCACATATGCCATGGGCATATGTGGAATTGCACTCCAAAATACATTCTGCTGCTTCTCCTGAGTACGGGGATACCACATGTGTGGGACTTATTGGGAGCCTAGCCGCGTACGGGACCCCGAAAACCAATCACCGCCTTCAGGATTTCTAAGGGCATAAATTTTTGATTTCACTCCTCACTACCTATCACAGTTTCGAAGGCAATAAAATGCCAAAACAGCACAAAACCCCCCCAAATGACCCCATTTTGGAAAGTAGACACCCCAAGCTATTTGCTGAGAGGGATGTTGAGTCCATGGAATATTTAATTTTTTTGCCCCAAGTCACTGAATAATGACCAAAAAAAAAAATTACAAAACGTTGTCACTAAATGATATATTTCTCACACATGCCACGGTTATATGTGGAATTGCACCCCAAAATACATTCTGCTGCTTCTCCTGAGTATGGGGATACCACATGTGTGGGACTTTTTGGGAGCCTAGCCGCATACGGGGCCCCGAAAACCAAGCACTGCCTTCAAGATTTGTGTGAGTGAAATCAAAAATTTATGTCCTTAGAAATCTTGGAGGCGGTGCTTGGTTTTCGGGGTCTCATACGCGGCTAGGCTCCCAAAAAGTCCCACACATGTGGTATCCCCGTACTCAGGAGAAGCAGCAGAATGTATTTTGGGGTGCAATTCCACATATAACCATGGCATGTGTGAGAAATATATCATTTAGTGACAATGTTTTGTACATTTTCTTATTTTAATTTTTTTTGGTCATGATTCAATTTTGGCATTTTATGGCCTTCGAAACTGTGATAGGTAGTGAGGAGTGAAATCAAAAATTTGCGCCCTTAGAAATGCTGAAGGCGGTGCTTGGTTTTCGGGGTCCCGTACGCGGCTAGGCTCCCAAAAAGTCCCAAACATGTGGTATCCCCGTACTCAGGAGAAGCAGCAGAATGTATTTTAGGGTGCAACTCCACATATAACCATGGCATGTGTGAGCAATATATCATTTAGTGACAATTTTTTATTTTTATTTTCTCATTATTCAATCACTTTGGACAAAAAAAATAAAAAATCAATGGACTCAACATGCCTCTCAGCAGTTTCCTTGGGGTGTCTTCTTTCCAAAATGGGGTCATTTGGTTTTTTTTTGTGCTATTTTGGCATTTTATGGCCTTCGAAACTGTGATAGGTAGTGAGGAGTGAAATCAAAAATTTACACCCTTAGAAAGCCTGAAGGCGGTGATTGGTTTTTGGGGTCCCGTACGCGGCTAGGCTCCCAAAAAGTCTCACACATGTGGTATCCCCGTACTCAGGAGAAGCAGCAGAATGCATTTTGGGGTGTAATTCCACATATGCCCATGGCATGTTTGAGCAATATATCATTTAGTGACAACTTTGCGCAAAAAAAAAAAATATATATATATATATTTATATTTCCCGCAACTTGGGTCAAAATCTAAAATATTCCATGGACTTAAGATGCCTCTCAGCAAATAGCTTGGGGTCTCTACCTTCCAAAATGGGGTCATTTGGGGGGGTTTTCAATTGTCCTGGCATTTTATGCACAACAATTAGAAGCTTATGTCACACATCACCCACTCTTCTAACCACTTGAAGAAAAAGCCCTTTCTGACACTGTTTGTTTACATAAAAACATATTATTTTTTTGCAAGAAAGTTAAGTTGAACCCCCAAACATTATATATTTTTTTAAAGCAAAGGCCCTACAGATTAAAATGGTGGGTGTTGCAAAAAAAATTTCCACACAGTATTTGCGCAGCGTTTTTTCAAACGCATTTTTTGGGGAAAAAATACACTTTTTTTATTTTAAAGCACTAAAACACACTATATTGCCCAAATTATTGATGAAATAAAAATTATGATCTTAGGCCGAGTACATGGATACCAAACACGACATACTTTAAAATTGCGCACAAACGCGCAGTGGCGACAAACTACATACATTTTTAAAAGCCTTTAAAAGCCTTTACAGGTTACCACATTAGATTTACAGAGTAGGTCTACTGCTAAAATGACTGCCCTCGATCTGCCCTTCGCGGTGATACCTCACATGCATGGTGCAATTGCTGTTTACATATGACTCCAGACCGACGCTTGCGTTCGCCTTTGCGCAAGAGCAGGGGGGGACAGGGATGCTTTTTTTAATTTTTTTATATATTTATTTCGCTTTTTTTATTTTATTTGTTAACTGTTCCTTCCATTTATTTATTTTTTTACCATTTTTATTGTTATCTCAGGGAATGTAAATATCCCTTATGATAGCAATAGTTAGTGACAGGTACTCTTTTTTTTTTTAAATGGGGTCTATTAGACCCTAGATCTTTCCTCTGCCCTCAAAGCATCTGACCACACCAAGATCGGTGTGATAAAATGCTTTCCTATATTCTCAATGGCGCCGTTTATATCTGGGGTGGGGGACATTCCCTCCCACTGAATGTAAAAGCAGTCTAGAGGCTAATTAGCCGCTAGGACTGCTTTTACATGAAAGCCGACCGCTGGCTGAAAAGAATGATACCAAGATGATGCCTAAACCCGCAGGCATCATTCTGGTATAACCATTCAAAGTCCAGCAACATACCAGTACGTTGATGGTTCTTGTTGGACATGTATTGTAATCTTTTTTTTTTTCATGCAGCCTGTTGGCTGAACAAAAAAAAGATTGATCGGTGGGTATGCCCACCATTAGAATACCTCCCTTCATCCACCCACTTCTAATGATGGGCATACATGCACCATTTATATATATGCCGAAGCATGGGGGCATCCTCCCGCAAAAAAGTTATGCCGCGTACGGTCGGACTTTTCTATGCCGCGTACACACGGTCGGACTTTTCTATGCCGTGTACACATGGTCAGACTTTTCCACAGGAAAGCCTCCGTAGGAATGTCAACCGTATGTACGCGGCATTAGGAGCAAAATCGCTCCTCCGCCCCTAATGCCCCCATGCTCCGGCATATATGCTCTTTTTTGAACTGTAGTGGTGAAATCACCTCCTACAGCATTGGAGTCGCGGCTTTATATATCGTGGGAGCAAACGCTGTTGCTGTCACGCTAAATAAATCCGCACTGCAACTGAATGGCGTACCTGCTAAGCAAATGATGGTTAACATTAAAACAAAGTAACATTCCAGTATAACAGTAAGATCATACCATACCTGCAAAGCAAATACCTATAAAAAAACATAGTAAAAAATAAAACATTTTTTAACGCAACCTGTGCCTAAAATATATATATGCCGAAGCATGGGGGCATCCTCCCGCAAAAAAGTTATGCCGCGTACGGTCGGACTTTTCTATGCCGCGTACACACGGTCAGACTTTTCTATGCCGTGTACACATGGTCAGACTTTTCCACGGGAAAGCCTCCGTAGGAATGTCAACCGTATGTACGCGGCATTAGGAGCAAAATCGCTCCTCCACCCCTGCTGCCCCCATGCTTCGGCATATATGCTCTTTTTTTTAACTGTGGTGGTGAAATCACCTACTACAGCACTGGAGTCGCGGCTTTATATATCGATGGGAGCAAACGCTGTTGCTGTCAAGATAAATAAGTCCGCGCAACAGCTGAATGGCGTACCTGAAAACAGTAAAATAAATTACATACCTGAAAAGCAAGCATGAAAAAACATAACAACAATAAAACTTTGCAGAATAGAATACAGTAAAAAAGAGCAGAACAATAGAGAGAGAATAGAGAGGGAGAGAAACCCCAATAAAACGACAACTATTTTTGGTTTTTTTATTTTATATTTTTTTGTGTGTTTTTATTTTTTACTTTTTTTTTTTTTTTAACACTTTTTTTTGTAACTGTGAACTGTAACTTCAACTTTTCGGTTCCAGGTTTGGGTCTCTCAAAATGCGATGGCATCTTGGGAGACCCTGTGTGAGTGTGCCTAGCCTGTGAAATGTTTCACCCTACACTAATAATTAACGTGTGTGTGGAAGCGTTCAAAACATTCACCAATACAAAGACCAGGATTGGCAGGACATTTGGGACAAAAATAACGGGTGTCACGCCTAAATCCGCGCTTGGTACAGACACGACATTTTCTTTGGGAGGCTCGTTGGGTAGGGGTACTCTCGAGGACATAAGAAAAATGCCTCTCATGCAGTCGGCTTACTGCATTTGGTAGGGGCTGGTGAGGTACAGTACCGCCTGGATACAGGGGTTCTGTGATGATATCCCTCTGGAATTGAAGGAAGGATTCATTCCGTCCTGAAGCTCTGTATACGACATGAGCATTCAGTACAGCCAATTGAAATAAATGTAGAGACACTTTTTTGTACCAGCGTCTCGTCTTACGGGCAATATGATACGGCGCCATTAACTGGTCGTTGAGGTCCACCCCTCCCATATTAAGGTTATATTCGTGGACACAGAGGGGTTTCTCCACAACACCAGTCGCCGTATGAATTTGGACTGTCGTGTCTGCGTGAAGGGTGGTAAGAACGAAAACATTCCTATTGTCCCGCCACTTCACAAATTTTTACATCTGCAGCAGGCTCTCGCCCCCGGCCTAATACGGGCATCTACAAGCCGCTGGGGGAAGCCCCGGCGATTAGGTCGCACGGTGCCACATGCTCCAATCTGTTGATCAAATAAGTGGCTAAAAAGTGGCACGCTGCTGTAAAAATTGTCCACATACAAATGGTACCCCTTTCCGAATAAGGGTGACACCAAGTCCCAAACAATCTTGCCAGCGCTCCCCATGTAATCTGGGCATCCTTCCGGCTCTACCTGACTATCTTTTCCCTCGTAAACCCTAAAGCTCCATGTGTAGCCTGTGGCCCTGTCACAGAGCTTATAGAGCTTGACCCCGTATCTGGCACGCTTGCTGGGAAGGTACTGTTTGAAAGACAAGCGGCCAGCAAATTTAATCAGGGACTCATCAACGCATACAACCTGCTGGGGATTAAACAAGGCTGCAAAACGTTCGTTGAAATGGTTTACGAGGGGCCGAATTTTGTAGAGCCGGTCAAATTCAGGGTCTCCACGTGGATGACAAAGTGCATTGTCACTGAAATGCAGGAACCGCAGGATCGCCTCGTATCGTTTCCTGGCCATGTGAGCAGAGAAAACGGGCATATGGTCAATGGGATGTGTGGACCAATACATCCGCAATGACGGAAATTTGTGTATGCCCATGTTGAGGGTAAGGCCCAGAAAGGTCTTAAATTCGGAAACCTCGAGAGGTTTCCATTGTTTGGCAAGGCGAGACTGGGGGTTAGCGGCGATGTAGGTACCAGCATATAAATTAGTCTGGTCCACAATAGATCTATAGAGATCTTCCGTGAAATACAGCGAATAAAAATCAAGTGACGTAAAGTTCGCTGTATCCACCTGAATACCGGGTTGGCCAGTGAATGGGGGAAGTACAGGTGCTGTAGAAGTGGTGGGGACCCAATCAGGATAGGCAAATTCTACAGGAAGGGCACTATGGGCACGACGGGCCTGTCTCGGTCTTCTTCTTGGTGGCAGCGGGACACTACTTGTGCTTGCCACATCGCCAGCTTGAACTGCACTTATGGGACTCGCCACGTCACCAAGTGTTACTGCAGTGCTGGATAAACGACCAGGGTGTACTAGGCCGCTGGTGCTTGCCAATCCACCAGAAGGAATAGCGGCGCTAGTACTGGATCTCTGCTCCATACGAGGGTCCTGCGGTTCTTGCTGCTCAACAACATCAGAACGGGATCGGGTACGCCTGGCCTTAGCAGGGACCACTACTCCATCGTCCGAACTATCTGACATGGAGCCGCTGTCGTAAACGGGTTTGTATTCTGAGCCAGAATCTGTCAGATGCGTGACCTCCTCCTCTTCACTATCTGACATGCACATGAACTCCAAGGCCTGCTTATCATTGTACCTTCGGTTTGCCATTTTGGACTCTAAATTTAGTGGTACAATGGTAAGGATTCACAGGTAAAAAAAGCACCTGATCTGTAGAAAAGCAAACGTAGAAAACGCTTCAAAAAAAACTGTAAGCGATCGCAGGGATCAGGCCTGTCTCTGCGAACGCTGCAGTTATGTGTCTTGTGTTTTGTAAGTGACAGTGATCGATCGATACTGCACTTGGGTGGGTTGGGCTGGGCAGAGGGGGAAAACGCAGGTGCTAGCGGGTATCTGGGCTGATTCCGCTAACAATGCGTTTTTGGGTACCCTAAACTGCTGGGTACGCTAGTATAGATCTGATCAGATCAGGTATCGATCCGTTCAGATCCTATACCACTAAGGGGGGTGTATGCTTAGCGAGTGGGTGTAAGCGGTACTGGCTCTAACCTAACGCTGCCTGGGGCGACGCAGACCCTGACTGGCGCTAAAATTAAATTTATATCACCCGCCGGGTGATCAGGGGGTTAAACCTATTGGGTTATATACGGCGGGTGCTCTGATGCTATAAACAGCAAACTAACCAACCAGCGTCAACCGTAACACTTATACGGTGATCACTGGTGAAAGGGTTAACTAGGGGGCAATCAGGGGGTTAAAACCTTTATTCGGTAATATATGGGGGTACCTGACGCTTTCTAAAAACCTGGTGGGGAACCTAAAATAACTAAATAACTAACTGGCTAACCACGTCACCAGTGACACTTATACAGTGATCAGTGGTGAAAGGGTTAACTCTAGGGGCAATCAGGGGTTAAAACCTTTATTTATGGGGGTACCTAACGCTATATAAACCTGGCGGCGAACCTCAAAAAAAACTAACTGCCTAGCGGCAACAGTGACACTAATACAGCGATCAGAAACCGATCGCTTAGTGACACTGGCAATAGGGGTGAAAGGGTTAACTCTAGGGGCAATCAGGGGTTAAACCTTTATTGGGGGGGGGGGTAGGGGGCTACCCTGGACCTAAAGGGGCCTAAACCTAACTGCCCTGACACTTTTTTCTGTCACACTGACACTAAAAGCAGTGATCAGAAAATAAATGATCACTGCAATCAGTGACACTGTGACAGGGGGTGATCTGGGGGTGCTGGGGGGGTGATCGAGGGGGGGGTTATGTACCTATGTGTGCTGTGTCAGTGTGCTGTTGGTGCAACTCACAGTACAGACGTCCTCTCTCCTCTGGAACCGGACGAAAAGACCGCCAGAGGGGAGAAAACGTCACTTCCTCCCTGCCTGTGTTTACAGTTACACAGGCAGGGAGGGCTCAGGTGGAAGCTGATTCGCCGAGGGAGATCGAGAGGGGACGGCTGGAAATCAATAGCCGCCCCCTCCTCCCGGACTTCCCGTACACCGTTCCCGGCCGTCGCATGTACCGGAGGGGGTCCCGATCGGACCCCCGAACCCGGGAAAGGCGGGGACGTACATGTACGCCCATGTGCCTGTACGTGCCATATTGTGGACGTATATGTACATGCGGGGGTCGGGAACTGGTTAAATACCTACCTGAAGGAATGTTCTGAATTAGTGCTTCCAGGTGGAAGCTATTGGCATGTAAAAAACAGTTTGTGGCTGTGGGTTTAATATACAGTTTGGTCCTAATCCAACAGTCTCAGCCCAATTAGATAGTTAAATCCAAGAAAGTGAAATGAAACAACATGATTTACACTGATTAGTAAATTTAGATTATATTAATTTTGTGCCAAAATGTCCACAAACTCCAAAGCTTCTTCCCTTGAACCTAATCCACAATATGAGTATTTTGTCAATGTACCTGATCCCAGAGAGAATTCGGGACACCAAAGATCCTCCCTCCACGCAAAACCATGTCTCCCAATAATTCAAGTAAATGTTTCATAAGCTGCAGCCCACTGCAGTGCCCAGGGATTGACAGAAGAATTTACCATTCAATCAAAATGTGTTGTATGTCAAAATAAATTCTAAAAGATCCAAAATAAATTAGCTGTGTCCATATTTATGTGTGGCCCTTGCCCGGGACACTTTCTCCACTACTTGCAGCCCACTATGATGTGGAATGGACAAATAATGCACCTCTATGTCCAATGTGAGCAGAAGGGTATTTTCTGGTACTGGAATCATGCAACAATGTTAAAAGGTGCATCATACAGTATCTCTGACAAAAGAAAGCTGATTTACCACAAAGGGCTGAATAGTGCAATTAATATGTTTACTCTCAATGAATAATCCCATCCAGAACTAATAAGAAGGTGTCATTTATCTATAGTGCCCCACTCTCCCGATGTTGGTGTTTTTTATTTCAATATTGGGTTCATTGTTAACTTTTATGCACTCCTTTCTATCAAACTGAGATTATTCCAAAACCCTGAACTAGGGTTTAGCTGTCTTAGTTACTTTGTAACCGCCTTAACAATGCAGGTAATTCCCGGATCAAGAAACATACATTTTTATGAAATCTAGAAATAATTTTGCCTATGGGACTTTGGTGAGTTGCGCCAAATAAAGTTGATAACAAATTTCTTAAAAAGTACCAACTTTATTCCATATTAAAGTGTTAACACAAAAAAACAATTCAGATCCTGATCCCTTAAAGCAGATTAAACAGCACATTGCTTTTGCTGTATAATCTGCCCCCTCTAAATTGTAAAAAAACTCCCTGAAATTGACACTTCCTGTATCCCCTTTCTGTACTGACCACAATATCAGGGCTGCTGAGCCCTGATCACCATGGTCAGAGTACACCCCTCTGTCATACACAACTCCTTGTCTGTGAGCACCCTCTCTGTGTCTCTGCCCCACCCCCCGGCCACTATTATTACTAATAAAACACCTACAATGGTCACTGCCAGCCCCTCTATTAGAGCCTAGCATACCACAATATGTAAGTAATTTCTAAAAATGAGCGTTGCAAATACCTTTTTAGAGCTATCTTCAGACCGGTCACATGACTCATGTCTGTTTTACAGCTCCGAGACAGGGCTTCTGCGGGAGGCCACGTGATCACGTAATGATTACAGGCTCACTTCTGCATAAAAACCAATGAGCTTCCAGGTTTTATTACCAAAGCTTAATTGAACAAGCTGGGGTTAGAAGCTCATTGGTTTCTATGCAGATGTGAGCCTGATTTTCCAACTTTAGTAAATAAACCCCATTGTGTACTTAAAAGTTCTAAAATTCTACAAACAATACCCCATAATGACACCTTGAAAGAAGTTTGTTTTAAAACTTTGCAAATGTATTAAGAATAAAAAACGAAAATAATCACATAAGTATTCACAGCCTTTGCAATGACACTCAAAATTGAGCTCAGGTGTATCCTGTTTCCACTGATCATCCTTGAGTTTGGAGCCAACCTGTGGTAAATTCAGTTGATTGAACATAATTTGGAAAGGCACGCACATGTCTATATAAGGCCCCACACTTAACAGTGTATGTCAGAGCACAAACCAAACCATGAAGTCCCAAGGAACTGTGTGTAGACCTCCATGACAGGATTGTATCGAGGTACAGATCTGTGGAAGGGTACTGAAAAATATCCGCTGCATTGAAGGTCCCAAAGAGCACAATGACCTCAATCATCCATAAATGGAAGACGTTTGGAACCACAAGGACTCTTCCAAGAGTGGACCGCCCAGCCAAACTGAGCAATCGGCGGAGAAGGGATTTAGTCAGGGAGGTGACCAAGAACCCGATGGTCACTCTAATAGAGCTCCAGCATTTCTCTGTGGGGATAGGAAAACCTTCCAGAAGAACAACCATCTCTACAGAACTCCACCAATCAGGCCTGTATGGTAGTGTGGCCAGATGGCACATCAGTAAAAGGCACATCACCTGGCCAATACCATCCCTACTATACCTACAGGGAAACATGGTGGTGAAAGCATCATGCTGTGTGGATATTTTTCAGCAGCAGGAGACTAGTCAGGATCAATGGAAAGGTGAATGCAGAAATGTACAGAGACATTCTTGATGAAAACCTGCCCTGTGGTGAAGGTTCATCTTCCAATGGGACAATGACCCTAAGCACACAGCCAAGATAACACAAGAGTGGCTACAGGACAACTCTGTGAATGTCCTTGAGTGGCCCAGCCAGAGCCTAGACTTGAACCCAGCTGAATATCTCTGGAGAGAACTAAAAATGGTTGTGTACCGATGCTCCCCATCCAACCTGATTGGGCTTGACAGGTCCTGCAAAGAAGATTGGGAGAAACTGCCCAAAAATAGGTGTGTCAAGCTTGTAGCATCATACTGAAAAATACTTAAGGCTGTAATTGGTGCCAAAGGTGGTTTAGATAAGTAAAGGTTTCAAAAAAACTTCTTTCACATTGTCATTATGGGGTATTGTTTGAAGAATTTTGAGAAAAATTATCCATTTTGGAATAAGGCTGTAACATAACAAAATGTGGAAAAAGTGAGGCGATGTGAATACTTTCCGGATGCACTGTATTTACTATAAATTCATTACTTGTCCAAGCTGCATATTAAGCAGTAACCTAAATAATTTATATATGTGCATTTGAGTTCACAGTACAAATGCTATATGCAGTAAACACTTATGACATCGATCTATTATTATTATACAGGATTTATATAGCGCCAACAGTTTGCACAGCGCTTAACAAAATAAAGGCAGACATTACAGTTACATTTCAATTTGGTACAAGAGGAATTAGGGGGCCCTGCTCATTAGAGCTCACAATCTAAGAGGGAGGGTCAATGGATACAAAAGGTAATAGCTGTGGGGGATGAGCTGATGGAGGAAGTAAAACAGTGCATTAGTTAGAAGCAGGATGGGCTTCTTTAAAGAGAAGGGTTTTTCAGGGATCGTCAAAGCAGTTAATTTAATCTCCTGTTGAGAGACCAACAGTGATTATTGTCCGCGGTGCCTTAAGTGTGCACATGTGAAGCAATGGATATGCTGAAGAATATTGGAATTATCACCTTAGTAGCCAATTGGATGTTTAGCATGCTCTTTTATCATATGGTGGGATACAAACAAATTCTGGCAGCAAAAGATTGCTATATGTTATGATCCATGTCATATATCACACACTTGTTAGTTTGACCCCATATTTTGTGGGGCTATACTGCTTTTGAATGCATTCTTTAAGAAATGGTTGTGATTTCAGCAGAGGGTTATATACACTTTGAATACCCCGCTCGGGGTCTAACCAATTTGGGTTTTGAATACATATATGGGCACTAATTTAGTCATTGAGGGGTAGATTCACGTAGAATGGAGTATCTTTGTGCGGGCGTAATGTATCCTATTTACGTTACGCCTCCGCAACTTTTACAGACAAGTGCCGTATTCTCAAAAGCACGTTGCGGAGGCGTAGCGTAAATAGGCCGGCGTAAGCCCGCCTAATTCAAATTGTGAAGAGGTGGGCATGTGTTATGTAAATTAACCATGACCCGACGTGATTGACGTTTTTCACGAACGGCGCATGTGCCGTCCGTGGAATTTCCCAGTGTGCATTGCTCCATAGTACGCCGCAAGGACGTATTGGTTTCGACGTGAACATAAATGACGTCCAGCCCCATTTACGGACGACTTACGCAAACAACGTAAAATATTCAAAATTTGACGCGGGAATGACGTCCATACTTAACATTGGTACGCCGCATGTACGCCACCATATAGCAGGGGTAACTTTACGCCAGGAAAAGCCTAACGTAAATGGCGTATCTGTACTGCGTCTGCCGGGCGTACGTTCGTGAATTTGTGTATCTAGCTGATTTACATATTTCTAGGCGTAAAATCAGCGTACAAGCCCCTAGCAGCCAGCGTAAATATGCAGTTAAGATCCGACGGCGTAAGAGACTTACGCCGGTCGGATCTAATAGAAATCTATGCAGAACTGATTCTATGAATCAGGCGCATATATACGACGGATCAGACTCAGAGATACGACGGCGTATCTGGAGATACGCCGTCGTATCTCCTTTGTGAATCTACCCCTATATGTTTAATTGATATTTGGCCAAAATAGTTTAATATATTTTGTTATCTATAATGAATTAAATAAGAGTATATGCCAGGTATTTATGTGTAAGTTTTGTGACAGCACCCATTATTTCAAGTTATATGAGGAGGTGTGTGCCAAAACATTTGTTTTCTATCTACTACATAACAATATAATTTAACTGGCAGTTTAAGTCTGTCATTTTATTCCTTGAAATTGATGTTTTATTGAAGGTCTTCTCCATGTTCGCATTTGATTGTTTTCAAATTGATTGGAACATTTGCTTCACATTACTTCTTTAATAGAGCTGATTGTCCTTGAGGTTTGTGTATTTTTGAACAGTAAACTGGATCAATATGTTAAAAAAAAAATAATGAATAAGAGAAACAATTTGTTCAGCTTGTTTCTTTCAGTTTAAAATTGGTCAGAGTGGAATGTATTGTGTGTGTATATATTGTATATTTTAGTTAGGTAATCTTTTCACCTAGTAGTTTACAAAAAATAGTATGTAAACAAGGCTGTGTTGGAAAAAAGTCTATAAGTGAGGGTGAGTAAGCACACCAGTGCTAACTTTGCTAGCTGTAATCTTCCTCTTTTACCTGTTTGTTTTCTAGATTCTTAAGATATATTGGTATTCTCTTCAAACCAAACCTCTGCAGTCACTCCTGTTGGTGTAGAACTACTAATCCAAAAATACACCATTGGTCTTGCCAGAGTTACTGTAGCCCTGCAAGCCCCAACATGTGCCTCTAATGACACACCGATCTCAGCAGAACTATACATTCCAGTATGCCCTATTGATGCCAACTGGATTCTCATAATTGGGTCAACTCCCAGCCTTCACCTTCTCAACCTAAAATGATATCCACTACCTACATGACACTCCTATTTTTAATAAAGAATATTCTTCAGTCTACTCAAAGGGATTTATTTACTAAAGCTAGAGAGTGCAACATTTGTCACAATTCTGCATAGAAACCAATCAGCTTCCAGGTTGTATTGCCAAAGCTCAGTACTGGAAATATAGGAAGGATAAAATAGGATCTGCTATTTGAACTATATGTGTAGCGCTTCCCCTAGAGGAGCCACTGAATTTATTTGTAATTTCTCTGCACATCTGAAGATGACACAAAATGGCTACCCCTTGCACTGGAGACTCTATAAGTGCCAAAATATAACACATTGGGGAACTCCATCCTAGAACTTGATCAAAAGAGAAGATTTTGTAAGGAATATGGATTTTCTATGTACCGTCAAGGGCAACTCATACAACATATCAATAGTTAAAATTAGGGTTGTCCCGATACCACTTTTTTGAGACCGAGTACAAGTACCGATACTTTTTTCAAGTACTCGCCGATACCGAATACCGATACTTTTTTTAATGTCATGTGACAGTGGCAGTATTTTTTTTTTTTTTACTATTTTTTTTTACTATGTTTTTTTTTTTACAGTGATTTTAATGTATTTATTTTTTTAGGGGGGGGGGGTGAATTGTCAGTGTGTTTTTTTTATTTATGTTTTTACATTTTATTTATTTTTTAATATTTATTGCAATTTTTTATTTTAATTTTAATCAGCCCTGTTGGGGGGCTTTGGTGAGATTTCAGGGGTCTTAACAGACCTCTGGCATCTCCCCTTTAAGACAGAGAAAGGGACTAGGGAAACAGATTCCCCAGTCCCTTTCTCAGCAGCTTCAGCTGAAATGAATGGAGGGAAGCTCCTCCATTCATAAACTGAAGCATCGTAAACACAGGAGGTTACGATGCTCAGTTATATGAATGGACAGAGTCGGTAATCACCGACTCTGTTCATTCAGAAAAGGTAGGAGCCAGGCTTAGCGGCTCCTACCTCCGCTCTCCCCCCTGACAGATTGAGGGGGGAGAGCGGCACGGACGGGGACGGGATGGATGGAGAGAGACTGCAGGGACGGACGGGGGGGGGAGAGAGAATGGGATGGACGGACGGGGAGGAAAGAACACTGCATGGACGGGGGGGAAGAGAGAACGGGACGGACGGGGGAAGGGGAGGAAAGAACACTGCATGGACGGGGGGGAAGAGAGAACGGGACAGACGGACGGGGAGGAAAGAACACTGCATGGATGGGGGGGGAAGAGAGAACGGGATGGACGGGGGAAGGGGAGGAAAGAACACTGCATGGACGGGGGGGAGAGAGAACGGGACGGACGGGGAAAGGGGAGGAAAGAACACTGCATGGACGGGGGGGGAAGAGAGAACGGGACGGACGGACAGGGGAAGGGGAGGAAAGAGCACTGCATGGACGGGGGGGGGGGGAGAGAGAACCGGACGGACAGGGGAAGGGGAGGAGAGAGAATGGCACGGACGGACGGGGGGAGGTGAGAGAGCAGCACGGACAGGGGAAGACAACACTGACCATGGGGGAGAGAAGATTTGCAACTCCCCTGCCTGCCCGCTCAAGTATCGGCTGAGGCATCGGGAGCATTTCCCCGAGTACAAGTACTCGGGGAAATGCTTGGTATCGGTCCCGATACCGATACTAGTATCGGTATCGGGACATCCCTAGTTAAAATCATACAAAAGTTTTAACACAAGCAGTTAATTAGACAAATCCAACACTAAAAGTATCATAATGATAGATGCTCATGCAAAGGCATAACACTCCCTAGGTGAATGAAACGCTGTTCCTATGTTAAAGTGTATAACCACTTGTATTTGAGTATTGATTGGACTTTACCTTGGGTATTTAGCGAGTAGGCCAGATAATCTATGTACATGCCATCTGTTAGTAGAGGGGGCAGACTGTGGATGTTTTTGTTTTGTGTTGGCCTTATGTTTGTTTTGTGTTGGATTGGCAGGGTTTCCCTAGCCGGTCCGGCACAATGTTTTGTTTTTTATTTATGTTTTGTTTTTGTTTTGTTTTTTCTTGTCATGATGTATTATTATATTGTTTTTGGTGCCAATGCATCTTTTCTCTTACATTGTTCTCGCCTTACAGTTGTACTGTATGCTGCTCTTTTATGTAAGATCTGTAATTTGTTCTCTGTAATTTTTTTTGATTGGCCCAATAAATCTTTTTTCTGATTTAAAAAAAAAAAAGTGTATAACCAAAAATACATTAGTATTACAAATTGCTCAAATCGTAACATTAGGAACATGCGGACAGTTTTCTCAACATGTTTCACATTATGTACTGCTTTCTCAGGAGTTTAGGGAGCAAAAAGATTTGTGGAAAAAGATCAAAATGCATACAGATAATACAAATAATATTTGTTGCACAGTGAAAAATTAATTAATCATAAGAACAGATTTATTCAGGACTGCCAAGATAGGGGGTCCCAGGAGACACCCAATAGATGACCATTACAACATGGTCTCCTTAAAAATGGCTGCTTCACTTCTGCATTAATGAATATTCAATTTAACCCTCTCTATACTGCAGAAGGATAATACAGCAGCAACAAAGGAAGAAGTTCTACAGCCGTTATACAGTCTTTCATTGTCAGCACATTCCTCCAAAGTAATATCTCTTGAAACAATGATCTTACCATCTATTTAAAAAAAAATCTTGAAAATCTAACTATTTAAGGGTGTCTCATATGCAGGCTCACAAATGCCACAATATTCAATAATCATGTAGCATAAGTGAGGGAAATTCATACTAATATGAATCAAAAGTTACACAATAATTCAGGCACTTTATATTCTGGAAAGAAGCACTGCTACAATTTTTTTTTCTTTACATGGGCTCAGCATTATAAGAAACAGTCAAAAGGTCCAAATTAGGCTCCCAAACTGTCAGATGGATATCACTGCCTTATATAGTATGACAGTGAATGTCTGTCTCTGATGTATCGGAATTTAATTAAGCAAACTGATCTTTATAAATGTAGTTCCAGTCACATTTCATTGATTAATCATGGTTTGAAAAAAAGGAACACAAGATTAAATTAACTACTTGTGTGTGTTAATGGCATTTTTTGAAGCCCGATAAGCACAGATCTAGTTCCACTCTGGAAAGTACTAGTTTTGTTGCTTGCTTATTGAAAATGAATTGTGTTTTGGAGTAGGTAGTCATTTTGTATTTTTAAATAATCTCGATGTATAAGTTTTGTCATTAGAGTTTCATCATTAACTTGAGTTAGGCAGAATGTAAAGCACACTTACAGGTCTATTTATAAAATATTTGCTTTGTAAATGTCTCATAATGCCGGCAAAATGTTCCTGGCAGGGATGACTTACAGGTTCGTAGGATGCCAGCTCACTAACAACCAAAAGCCCTTAGCAGAAAGATAACACGCACCCTAACTTTAAGAGGGAATTTTCAGGAAAAAAAACTTTCCACAGCCCCCTGCGTATAACATGCAGGCCTCTATTTTCAGGGTAATAAATACAGTAGTTTGCTTTCTGAATTTGTTCCGTTTAGTAAAATTTTTGTTAAATTTAGTTTAGTCTTCACAACATTTTTATTAATTTATTAATTCTCTAACAAATTCCAACTTTTCAGAATGATTAGAATCCGGATCAGTCAAAAAACAATCGACTGATTCAAATTCTGTGTGAAGAAATAGCTGGTTTTTAAGCAGCAGGTCGGACCGGAAAGCCGGCCGGCCACGTCCTTAACAGCCATGACTCATCATCTGTCAGCTGGCTTCCCCACTGACAGATGAATGTAAAGAAAAGAATGCTGAAATTACCCGGCAATAGAAAAATGTTTAAAATGTTAAAAAAGATGACGTAGGGTCCCCCCCAGTCCATACCAGACCTTTGGGTCTGGTATGAATTTCAAGGGGAACCCCACAACAATTTTTTTTTTAAATCCATACCAGACCCGTATCTGAGCATGCAGCCCAGCAGGTCAAGAAAGGGGGGGTGAGCGAGCATCTCCCCCCTTCTGAACCATACCAGGCCACATGCCCTAAACATCGGGGGTGGGTGCTTTGGCTCTATGCCTATACCTTGTCCCCATGTTGATGCAATTCCAATACTGGTTCCGGCATCGCATAGAACTCGCAGGCAGTTCACACTGCCCTATGCGAACTGCTGCAGATGTCAATAGAGAGTTGTTGACACCTCTAGATCAGTTTGCATATGACAGTGAGAACTGTCAAATGGTGCAGGAACACCCATGCAATCCAATTCTAGTGCAGACCAAAAAACGGGTCCTGCACCATTTTGGTGCGATAGCGATGCAAATTCAGCCACAAAATATGTATGGCTGAATTTACATATGTACAGACAATGCATGTGATCTGCACAGCAGCGCGGTGCGAATCACATGCAATGTCAAAAGACGCACCAATGTGAACCCAGCCTGAAAGTACTACAGTCAGTAAATGCTATGTAACACAGCCGGTAATTAATTACATTGTTAAGAAAATAGGCACAAACAATGATAAAATGTGCTCACCAATACTAATACATGTTACCCAAACAAATCCAAAATATATCATACTGGATAAAAACAATGATGCAGCTTGTTATACAAGTTGGAAAGAGACAAAAAAAAGGAAATAAGATGTCAATAACTGATCGAACTTCATCTCAAAAACAAACATGTTACAATTTGTAACAACATGGGTTGCTATAAGTAATGACAGGGGTTGCAATTGACAACAGCATTGGTTTATATGGGTAACAACACAGGTTGATAGAGGTAATGGCATGGTTTGCTATGGGTATTGGTAAGAAAAAGAAAACAAGATTTCAATAATTGATAAAAACTTAATCTCATTCAGCTGTCCCATTTTAATTGGGGTATTTAGTCCATGGATCCACCATGCTTCACATTCTAACAATGTTGTGTTAAGTGAAGGAGTATTGTGATCCCAAATAGTGTGTTCTGGTCTACACCTTCATATTGCTATTGTGGCTGCAAGGAGACTCCCCAGCACTGTACACTTGTACCATACCTACATGGTGTTTCAGATTTCCCAGGATACTGACTATATTTGGGTGCAAGTAGGTGGATCCCCTTTGCTTCACTGTCATAATTATACCAATAACTTCCATATGGACAGAAAGAATGAGAATGCTTCCCAGGAGGATAACTGTAAAACTAAGCTGTCACAGGTATTTACTAGGGAAGTGAATACTACACAGACAAATGTGGACTGCCACATAGTGTTCAATAGGTTGAGAGCTGCTCTAAAAAATTAGACTCGTCAGTGGTTGGATTTGACTGGTGTCCAGCATGGGCTAGCACAAAGGTACTTCAAATAAAGAGACAAACAATATTATAATACAACACATATTTATATAACTTGGAATTTAATATGGCCATGGTGTTATCCATAAGGGGTTAACATGAATTATTTAAATAAAATAAATAAGCCATCTTGGCTAAAATATATTTTACAAAGAATTAAATGGTGTCCATCCAGCCAAAGCTGGACGACTACTCCCCTATTTGGACAACAACATGACTTTGAAGATAGGGAGGGAGGGTGGGCGTCGCTGTCTGTCAGGAACGGTCTGAGGGGACCGCTGCACCTGGTCCTTTTATTAGCTTCCTCCACGCGGGCTATCCAACCGCCCAAAGCGTCCAATCAGCTTTGGGTGGTTGGGCGGATGAGACTAAAATTGAACTTTTTGGCTTAAAGCGGATCTCCACTCTAAAGTGGAGTCCCGCTGATCGGAACCCTCCCCCCCTCCGGTGTCACATTTGACACCTTTCAGGGGGGAGGGGGGTGCAGATACCTGTCTACAGACAGGTATCTGCACCCACTTCCGGCCCTACGATACGGGCAAAGGACGGGTTTTTTCCTTACCTTCCGTCCGTCCCCCGTTGTATGCTGGGAACACTCGGCTCCCAGCACACAGCGGGAGCCAATCGGCGGGCGCAGCGCGACTCGCGCATGCGCCGTAGGGAACCGGGCAGTGAAGCCGGAGCGCTTCACTTCCTGGTTCCCTCACCGTGGATGGAGGGGGGAGCAGCAGGGTGACGAGCGATCGCTCGTCATCTGCTGCGATCACCGCTGGACTCCAGGACAGGTAAGTGTCCTTATATTAAAAGTCAGCAGCTGCAGTATTTGTAGCTGCTGGCTTTTAATACATGTTTTTAGTGGCACATCCGCTTTAAAAGCAAAACGCTATGTGTGGAGGAAAAATAACACTGAGCATCACCCTGAACAAACCATCCCCACTGTGAAACATGGTGGTGGCAGCATAATGTAGTGGGGATGTGTTTCTTCAGCAGGGAGAGGGAAACTGGTCAGAGTTGATGAGAAGATGGATGGAGCCAAATACAGGGCAATCTTAGAAGAAACCTGTTAGAGTTTGAAAAGGACTTAAAACTGGGTCGGAGGTTCACCTTCAAGCAGGACAACTACCCTAAACATACAGCCAGAGCTACAATGTAATGTTTTAGATCAAAGCATATTCATGTGATAGAATGGCCCAGTCAAAGTCCAAACCTAAATCCAGTTGAGAATATGTGGCAAGACAGATCCATGGTCCTGCTCTGTTACCGGGCAATTGCGGGTGCCCGGCAGACATCGCGGCCGCCGGGCACACGCATCGGCTCCCAAGTGACGCGGCAGAGGGCCGGAAAGCCGGGGACTTAATATGATGGCCGGCCAGAAGGAAAGCCACCCGCCCAGCCGTCATTTGACGGGCGATGGCAGCAAGCAGTTAAACTGAAATTTGTTACACCCTGAGGCCCCGTACACACGACCGAGGAACTCAACGTGCCAAACACATCGAGTTCCTCGGCGAGTTCAGTGTGGAAGCCGCCAAGGAGCTTGGCGGGCCGACTTTCCTCATTGAACAACGAGGAAATAGAGAACATGTTCTCTTTTCGGCCCGACGAGTTCCTCGACGGGTTCCTCGCTGAAAAGTGTACACACGACCGAGTTTCTCGGCAGAATCCAGCTCCGGCCGAGTTTCTGGCTGAATTCTGCCGAGAAACTCGGTCGTGTGTACGGGGCCTTACACTTGCTATGATTAAGGCTCACACAGGGCTGAAACATGTAAGCAAGGAAGGACACTAGGTTTTTTAATCCTGTGTTAAATAACAACAATAACATGGAAGCCAGTCATCTGAAGATGTAAGCAGCCGATGGGGAGTTATGGGACGCCACATCACTAGATCCAAGCTGAATATAATTCCGTTTTAACTTTTTTTTTAAATGGCATATCCCCTCATTTCCTGCCCTGGTAACAACATATTTTAACAGACGGGAAGTGAAGGAAATTTTCCTAAAGAACTCTTGACAGCAGTAAAACTAGACAAGAGTTTTAATTCTTTCCTACGTTATCAAACAACACACACAAAAAAACAACACTTTGGCTATATATATATATATATATATATATATATATATATATATATACACACACACACACAGATATATATATACACACAGTAAAACCTTGGTTTGAGAGTAACTTGGTTGAGCGTTTTGTAAGACAAGCAACATTTTTTTATAAATTTTGACTTGATATACAAGCTATGTCTTGATATACAAGTAGCGTCATATCACAACTGAGTATAAAAGAGAAGAGGCGCCTCTCAGTGTAGCAATATGGTTACCTTTAATGAAGGTACAACATTTAGCAACATGTGGAGGCTTCCATTTGTGGATGAACATTGCTATAATCTTTTTATATGGACTATAAACTGAAGGACTTCTGAATTCATTATTTG
Source organism: Rana temporaria (assembly GCF_905171775.1). Taxonomy (NCBI): domain Eukaryota; kingdom Metazoa; phylum Chordata; class Amphibia; order Anura; family Ranidae; genus Rana; species Rana temporaria. The sequence continues at coordinate 291,816,930 of NC_053490.1, forward strand.
TTATGTGGAAATTCACTTTGATATACAAGTGCTTTGGATTAGCATGTTTCTAGAACAAATTATCCTCGCAATCCAAAATGTTACTGTATATATATATATATATATATATATATATATATATATATATATATATATATCTATATATATATATATATAGAGAGAGAGAGAGAGAGAGATCTATATATATATATATATATATATATATATATATATATATATATATATATGCACTTTAATTAAAAAATAAACAAAACATATTGATAATCACTGAAATTCTTATCAATTTGCTATAAGGAAGCTCTGTTCACCTGTTTATTTCTTGGGTTGCATATTTTAAAATATATTTTGTCATCAACACCATCTGGTAAAACATTCACAGAGCAGCTGTGTTTCTTCTTCTCTGAGATTTGTCATCAGAATTATTAGCTCTACCCTTGCAAAAACTATGCTAGTTATGCCTTACAACCTACAACAGAGTTTACAGGTTGTTCAAATGTTGATAGCTGTAAAATGTAGCAGATAACATCCATAACATTGTCATTTATGTGACCTATGTATTTTGTAAAGGAGAAATAAATTCAGATGAACTTGATGATTTTTTTGTGTCTTTAACAAAGCTGCAGTGTTCCCTGGGTTAATAATAATTATAAGCAAAATTTAGTTCACATCCAATTTACATAAATCAGATCCAACATTTAAATATATACCCCATGAATTGGCAGATCATCGTAGTGAGATTTTATTGTGCTTTTATGTTTTTTTTTTGTATGCTGGCAAGAGGAGGAGGAATGTTGACTATGTCTAGAGAGAGGGGAGGTAGATACACCTCTATGGCATATTGGGCCATTTCGGGCTACTGGTCCTCTCTGCAGATCAAATTGTACCAAAAGCTAGTTACATCTGTAGTCTAACCATGGAAGGCTACTAGCCAACAATATGTTTCAAATGCAATGTATTGGTAATTATTAAAGCGGAGGTTCACCCAAAAATCAACTTTCTGCCATTAGATCCAGCATACTGCTGACATCTGCAGTATGCTGTTTTTTTTTTGTACTTATCGTTTTATCAGCCGTTGTTATCCGGCTCCGAGCAGGGATTTCAGCGGGGAATAGGCGTTCCTAAGCCAAGCGGATTTGATTGACGGGCTGCTAAAGCACGTCACGCCTTCCGAAAATACCCGAGGTGACACTCGGGAGTTTACGGCGCCTGCTCCTGCCGTGTAGAGCTGACAGTGCAGGCGCCGTAAACACTCGAGTGTCACTTTGGGTATTTTCGGAAGGCGTGACGCGCTTTAGCAGCCCGTCAATCAACTCCGCTTGGCTTAGGAACGCCTATACCCGGAAGGAATCCCCGCTCGGAGCCGGATAACAACGGCTGATAAAACGATACACATACTGTAATGTGTACTGTATTGTAATTGGTTCAAAGTGTATGTATACCCAACAGTTAACTGCTCTTATTTGCTCCATCTTGGTTTGCGCAATTTAAAAGCATGATTTGTGTGGTATCTATTTACTCGATGTAACATCATCATTTATATTTTTCCCCAAAAAATTGGCTATTCTATTGTGTTTGTGTTCACTAAAATTAATTAACGTTCGTTAATGGTTTTGCCTGGTTTTGAAGTGGTTAAATGTGTGTATGTGTATATATATGCCCGTGTGTGTGTGTTTTAAACAAAGTTAATTATATAGTGCAGACAATCTATGCAGCACTTTTATATACAGTATACAGCAGCACAGTGGTCTTCCACTCTCCTACACTGTAACTGATGCTACCTTACAGTAGCCACTACCCTAAAACACATTTTATGTTAGTCCACAAAACCTGAATTGGTTGGGGGATGATCAGACTTGCCTATATCAAACAAAGTACATGTGTAGAAGCATAAATTGCAATTGCCTATATTATGCATTGTCCATAATTCACCTCAACCAAATTGGCCTGATCCTCCATTAAAGTGTTACTAATCCCAGGGTCCTGCATTCACTATATCTGTTCCCCAACAGTAAACAGAACATGGAAATGCAATAGTTTTAGCAGTACAGTATATAGCAGTCTTGTGACTTCTATCAGTGTCTGGTTAAAGCTTGTAGGAGGAGTTTTCATTCTGATATGACTATTAGGATGCAGGACCCATGACCTTCTGTCTGGACAGTGCTGCTTGGCTCTGTGATGATCACATGCACTCTCCCGAGAAAGAAAAAAACTCTCTGGAAATACACACCAACCTGAGCATGTGCAGAGTGTCCGCTATCCTCTGTTCTATCAGCAGACAGATTGGGGACCGTGGAAGAAGGGGAGGAACAGAGAAGGCAGGATAAAATATACTGTTTACACAGTTCAGAGAATTAACCCCTTAGGTTTCACAGTGAGTATAACAAGCATGTTTTACTGCATATACAATGCCTTGAAAAAGTATTCATATCCCTTGAAATGTTTCACATTTTGTCATATTACAACCACAAATATAAATGTAAATGTATTTTATTGGGATTTTTGTGATAGACCAACACAAAGTGGCACATAATTGTGAAGTGGAAGAAAAATGATAAATGGTTTTCATTTTTTTTTTACGAATAAATATGTAAAAATGCTGCATGCATTTGTATTCAGCAAGTCAATACTTTGTAGAACTTTGCAATTACAGCTGCAAGTATTTTTCCGTATGTCTCTACCAGCTTTGCACATCTAGAGATTAACATTTTTGCCCATTGTCCTTTGCAAAATAGCTCAAGCTCTGTCAGATTGGATGGAGAGTGTCTGTAAACAGCAATTTTCAAGTCTTGCCACAAATTCTCAATTGGATTTAGGCCTGGACTTTGACTGGGCCATTCCAACACATGAATATGTTTTGAACTGAACTATTCCATTGTAGCTCTGGCTGTATGTTTGGGGTTGTTATCCTGCAGGAGGGTAAACCTCTGCCCTAGTCTCAAGTCTTTTGTAGACTGTAGCAGATTTTCTTCTAAGATTGCCCTGTATTTGGCTCCATCCATCTTCCCATCAACTCTGACCAGCTTCCCTGTCCCTGCTGAAGAAAAGCATCCCCACAACATGATGCTGCCACCACCATGTTTCATGGTGGGGGTGGTGTGTTCAGGGTAATGTGCAGTGTTAGTTTTCAGCCACACATAACGTTTTGTTTTTAGGCCAAAAAGTAAAATGTTGGTCTGACCAGAGCACCTGCTTCCACATGTTTGTTGTGTCCCCCACATGGCTTCTCGCAAACTTCAAACAGGACTACTTATGGCTTTTTTTCAACAATATTTTCTTCTTGCCATTCTTCCATAAAGGCCAGATTTGTGGAGTGTACGACTAATAGTTGTCCTGTGGACAGATTCTCCCACCTGAGCTGTGGATCTCTGCAGCTCCACCAGAGTTACCATGGGCTTCTTGGCTGCTTCTATGATTAATGCTTTCCATGCCTGGCCTGTCAGTTTAGGTGGACGGCCTTGTCTTGGTAGGTTTGCAGTTGTGCCATACTCTTTCCATTTTTTCGGATTATGGTTTGAACAGTGCTCCGTGAGATGTTCAAAGTTGGGATTTTCTTTTATAACCTAACCCTGCTTTAAACTTCTCCACAACTTTATCTCTGGCCTGTCATAATGCTGTTTATTGGCCTTCGTGATCCTGTTTGCTCACTTAGGTTCTCTAACAAACTTCTGAGGGCTTCACAGAACAGTTGTATTTATACTGAGATTAAATTACACAGAGATGGACTATATTTACTATTTAGGTGATGTCTGAAGGCAATTGGCTCCACTAGATTTTATGTAGGGGTATCAGAGTAAAGGGAGCTGGATATAAATGAACACCACACTTTTCACATATTTATTTGTAAAACATTTTGAAAACCATTTATCATTTTACATTTTTGGTTGTAACATGACAAAATGTGGAAAATTTCAAGGGGTATGAATACCTTTTCAAGGCACTATACAGACTGATTTTAATGTTGTGGGTTTAGTAACACTTTAACGTGTGTGGATCGGTTAATAGTACCTTATGGTATACTTGCCCGATCATCTGGCTTTACAGTTTAAAAAAAAACACAACAGAATTGATAAGGGAATTGGCTTAACTTATATGGGCACTGTTACAACACAACACAACATTTTAGAGAATTAGCGAATCTAGAAAAACAAAATCATCAAAGAGAGAGATGTTGTGACACAGCTACAACAAAAACTTCAGATTGTGTGGTTCTACATATTCCTTCAATGCTATACAAGCTGCATGATACAAAATGAATTTAAAAATCTAATCACAGACCTCCAAATGAAAGGAAAATGCTCACTGAAACCTTGACATTACATTATCTGAGCTGAAAAGGAAATCTAATGGCTTTTTTACTTGAAATTAAAAAGTCTTACAAATATTTGCTTAAAATATTCAGTATGTATTTATTCTTAAGCCAGCCTATACTCCAGGTATTTAATTAGTTTTTCCATAGAGGTTATTTACAGGAAAAAAACTCAACATGGAGACAGCAGGTGGTATAAATTAATTCATAGACTCACCCTTCCTGCTAATCGGTAAACAGCATGGGGTTAAATAGAAGTCTTTGCGTAAGACGGATTGTGCTTGTGCCTGCACCAGATCTGCCCCAGACACTCATATTAACACAATAATAAGACTATTGTTTGTTCTGCTACGCTGCAGAATTCATTTACTATGTAAAATCAGAACCCAGTTACTCATTTTATGGCAGATTTATTGCATTTACAGAGGTTTAATCTTCTGTTCCCAGCAGCCTTTAAATGCACATGGCCTGTGATATTTGAGCTCTGATGTCTGGAGTGGACTATGCATTTAAAGCAATGACCTCACAACATTAACTCTGTCCTCCTGTGCAGTATGTCAGTTCTGTAACATTCTATTTCCAAATGTGAACTTCATTCCGTCTTCTAACTGCTTCTGACAGTTTCTCCTGTTTATCCTTGCTGAAATTCTTTGCCTACCAGCTATTTTTATGTGCTTTCCCCTTCTATTGAATTTTCAAGTTCGAATTGTATAATTCTACTGAATTCATATGTACCGTATTTAAACCATGCTTAAAATTAATTACCTGCATTCTAAATATTTATATAACATGACTGTTTAATTTTGCTTTCACAATATCTTCTGTAAAATATTTACATTTGACAATATTTTTCTTTCAAAGTTACATTACAAAAATACTTTTTCCTTTTGTTTTGTTCAATCGTTTGTGATGATAAACATTTATAGCTAAAATTAATAACATGGATGGATAATGAACAGTCTGGCAATACAGCCACAGCACAACTTTGGCATATGTGTTGTGTTAGCTAGTGTATATACTTGTAGAGAAATCATTAGGTTCCTTAACCACTTACCCCCCGGACCATATTGCTGCCCAAAGACCAGAGTACTTTTTGCGATTCGGGACTGCGTCGCTTTAACAGACAATTGCGCGGTCGTGCGACGTGGCTCCCAAACAAAATTGGCGTCCTTTTTTTCCCACAAATAGAGCTTTCTTTTGGTGGTATTTGATCACCTCTGCGGTTTTTATTTTTTGCGCTATAAACAAAAATAGAACGACAATTTTGAAAAAAATGAATATTTTTTACTTTTTGCTGTAATAAATATCCCCCAAAAATATATAAAAAAACATTTTTTTTCCTCAGTTTAGGCCGATACGTATTCTTCTACATATTTTTCGTAAAAAAAAATCGCAATAAGCGTTTATTGATTGGTTTGCGCAAAAGTTATAGCGTTTACAAAATAGGGGGTATTTTTATGGCATTTTTATTAATATTTTTTTTACTAGTAATGGCGGCGATCAGCGATTTTTTTTTTGGTATTGCGACATTATGGCGGACACTTCGGACATTTTTGACACATTTTTGGGACCATTGGCATTTTTATAGCGATCAGTGCTATAAAAATGCATTAGATTACTATAAAAATGCCACTGGCAGTGAAGGGGTTAACACTAGGGGGCGGGGAAGGGGTTAAGTATGCCTGGGTGTGTTCTTACTGTGGGGGGGGGGGGTGGCCTCACTAGGGGAAACACTGATCCTCGGTTCATACAGTGTATGAACCGAAGAAAAGCATTTCCCCTGCTGACAGGAACGAGAGCTGTGTGTTTACACACACAGCTCCCGTTCCCCGCTCTGTACCGAGCGATCGCGTGTGCCCGGCGGCGATCGCGCCCACCGGGCACACGCACGGGAGTCGGGGGCGAGCGGGGGGCGCGTGCGCGCGCCTCCGGCGGCGCGCGTGCGCCCCTAGTGGCGGCTAAAAGGTAGGACGTCATAATACGTGATCTCGCCTAGGAGAGCCACCTTGTGGACGTATTATGACGGTGCGGCGACGGCAAGTGGTTAAAGTGGTTGTAAACCCTTCCCCACAACTTTATCCCATGTAAATCAGCATAAGAAACCCTAATGAACACTGTTTGTAGAAATATCCTTACTTGCTTAGTATTGTTGTAATCCTTTTTGTTCTTTAGAATGGTGTCACTGGAGCATGCCCAGATCTCCCCTGATTTACGGCACACTTTGTTTGCTTGTCTGTTATCAGGACTTTCTACGGCACAACAGTGAAATCCCACAAGACTGCATAATCACTCCTCCTACACACCATGTGACATCACATGGAGTGTAAACCTGGGCATCAGACTGAATTACTGCAGTCTTATCAGTGAGAACCTAATAAGACTGACATAGGCAAACACTAGATAATCAGGACAAGTAAATACTATGAAATTAAACAAGTGGCTATGAGCAGGGAAGCAGGGTTGCCATAAAAATGTTGAATTGAGAAGGAGGCTTGGTTAACAGTACAGGAAGTGCTCAATGTATGGGTGGGAATACAATCTATGTGGACTCAGAAAACAATACTTAAGATGGCACTGCCTTACCCCTGGAAACAAGTTTTTTTAAAGTTTCTTTAAACAGTAAGTAATATGCAATTTGGGCTGGATTACAGTGACTATAGATTGATAATTACTTAATATAATGGACTAAATGAAAAGAAGCAGAAGAGAGTTTAGCAGAAGCAGAAGCAGAAGAGAGTTTACTTCCTCTTTAACAACCATTATTTTTATTCAATGACAAACCATGAGACGAATAACACATTGGTTATAGCTTAGTGGTTTGACCCTCTAATCTTTGGGAGCTGTCCATTTCAGGACCTTTTCGTTACCCCTTATACGTGAATCCCTTAACTACAATTATCAGCATTTACCATGAACACATCACAAGTAATGAAATGAGTAGAAATACAAGGAATTTTTGTTTTCAGGTAGGAGATGAAGACGAAGACATATCTTTTATTTATGCACTGCCAATTGCTTATAGGTTGTTTGATGAAACAGTTTTTAATAACCATTATGGAAGGACTAGACAAATGCTAGAAGCTATGTAGACAATGTTTCTAATTAGAGCTCTATCTTTACAGCCTTTTCTATTTATGTAGGGATTTATGAATTATGATCTGCTATTGTTGTCACATTCTGTCAATGTTTACAATTTTATATTAATTCATTAAATTCTGATTAAAGGGGTTGTAAAGGTTTGTTTTTTATTTTCTAAAAAGGTTCCTTTAAGCTAGTGCATTGTTGGTTCACTTACATTTTCCTTCTAAATGTTTTTTTTTCTTTGTTTTCTTTGTCTGAATTTTTTACTTCATGTTCCTCCTCAGTAAGCTGCTCAGTAAGCTGTTCTGACTGACTTTCCACCACTCGGATGATGGTGGAAAGCATACTGAGGAGAAACAGGAAGTGAGAAATTCAGACAAAGAAAAAAAAACATTTAGAAGGGAAATCGAAAGAAAAGTTAAGTGAACGAACAATGCACTAGCTTAAAGGAACCTATTAAAAAAAAAACTTTACAACCCCTTTAACCTCTCTATTATGATATGAAAATTGGTCGGTTTCTGCAGAACAACAACAAATCTACCTAATTTAGACCTATTTACACTCAGTCGTGTTTCATAATTTTAATTGATATTTATCTAGAACTTCATTATCACTAGTGTCACATTTTAGCTTACAACAGCACAGCTCTCCCTTTGACCATTATTATTAGTGTTGTATAACATTTTAGTTGCTGCTTTACTATTTATCGAATTAGCTCAGTGCACCCCCCTTTTTCCTCTATTAACTCTGACCTTAACAATCTCTTAGGCTAGGTACACACATATTGAAATTTGCAGAAGAAATCAGACACATTGAAGCATGTGTGTACTACCCCTGTCTGTCAACAGAAGCTGGTCATCAGACTGGCTTCTGTTGAACAGGGGCAGATCCCTGCATCCACATTGCTTGTGTGGATGCAGAGATCTGTCAGTTTGTTTGTATTTTCACTTAACCACTGGAAAATCCTGCTTTTATTTAGAATTTACATGCGTTTAGGAACACACAGATTCACAGGTCATGTAAAAAGCATAGCATTCCATGTCTTCGGTTCACATATATGCACTACGAATTTGGTCCGTGAAAAAAAAGGGTCCTGTGCGTGTTGACTGCGAGTGCGATGCAAATTCCTATAGTGCAGTGCGAATTTTATCTTCATAGGCTTCAGTTGAACTTGCAGTAAATTTGCAGCACACAGTTCACATCTCTGTGAATTGTTCACTGTCTGTCTCCTGAAATTTGCGATAAAATCGTGGTAAATTTGTGATAAATTCGCACCTGTCTACCTAAAAATGCAAGGCAAATTTGCACCTCACACAGGACAAAAAATAAATAAAATGATCAAATTTGCAGTACATCAAATTGCAGTATAGTGTGAACCTAAGGCCAATCTATAAGTGTGGGAGAAGTGTTTGATGGTACAAGTAAAGAGTGGGGGGGGTATATTAGTAATCCTCCCACTAGTTGTGGAAGTGGTACAAGATAGTGAAAAGCATTGCATTGGAGAAAGTGGAAAGAAGCATTATTGCCAAGAGGGAGATGAAGTTTGCTACTTAATAGCAATTGTATCATGGACCCAACAGCCCTCTAAATATACTGCATAGGGCTGGCAGAAAGGGAAAAATGTGTTGTAGTCTCTTCTGTTCCTGAAATCTTGTTAGTCTATATCTTCCATATTTGTATGTCCATATCTGATATTCTGTGTGTTCTGCGGCATTTATACCATCATACTTGATAGTAACAATGGGTGATCTATAGAATGCGCCCTAAAAAAGCCGCCCACCGTTGCGCCTGTGGAGGAGTGGATGATGCCTAGCTGCTGTTTAAAAGATAATAAGTGAACAAAAAGAATGTAAGATGATGAAACTCTCTAAGGAGTGTCAACAAATTAAAACAGCGCTATCAAATAACTGTGCATATTTGACTATATAAAATACATTACTACAACCCATATGTAATGATATACAGTGATAATAAACAAAATATATCCAGTTTAAGAAATAAACACTAAACTGTGACTGTAATAATAAACACCCGTGATTGACTTAAACGTGAAGTGAACGCACTAAAAGTGCAAGAGACAGTCTTTAAAAATAATTTAGAACGTGGCCAGACAAAGCAAAGTTCATGTGTATAAGGATCCTGCGATCTTCAAATATTTCCAAAAACTTTCACGTCCACGTTCTAAATTATTTTTAAAGACTGTCTCTTGCACTTTTAGTGCGTTCACTTCACGTTTAAGTCAATCACGGGTGTTTATTATTACAGTCACAGTTTAGTGTTTATTTCTTAAACTGGATATATTTTGTTTATTATCACTGTATATCATTACATATGGGTTGTAGTAATGTATTTTATATAGTCAAATATGCACAGTTATTTGATAGCGCTGTTTTAATTTGTTGACACTCCTTAGAGAGTTTCATCATCTTACATTCTTTTTGTATACCATCATACTTAGATTATTATATAGTTATTTAATTATTTACTTCCAATATTCATTTTTGCAGTCAGAATATATGTTATTTACTCCCCTTTTACTTTAGAGGCGCTGAAAAATACATTATAGAAACTTACTAATTATACGGCTCCTGGGAAGTAGTCTACTGGCAGCAGTTGTGAAGCTAGACATTCTTTCACCCAGGGCAAAAAACAGATCGGCATTGCCATTGGGGTTAGCATTGCGATCCCTGATGCCCATGGACAGTGGCTTGTCCAGCATTCAGGAATTTGGCAGTGTAAGGCCCCTTTCACACAGGTGGAGCAATCAGGTCTCTCTGTCAGTTTTTTTAGGCAGACTCTCCACTGCCCTCTATAGAGTGGCGCATGTTAATGGACACATGTCTGTTGATACTCACAGACATCCAAACTGATCCTATCTGCTAAAAATAGACAGATAGGGGATCTGTTCCCCATCCGTCTGGTGCATTGGATGACAGTTGGATGTAAACAAGCCATATTTAGGTGTCATTCCTCTATTCCTAAGGAATACAATTTATTAAACATGGATTCACAAATTTCTAAATAATGTGTCATAAATCAATTGTGCATAATGTACCGTAATTCATGATGCAAACTTCCTATCTTATTTTTTTGAAAGATGGTCAAAATGCCTCAATTATTGTATTGTACTTCACGATTCACCGATGTGGATTGCAAAGAGATATTTTCAAATGATCACTAGTGTTTTAGCCACCCCTAACCCATGGATTTATTTTCTAGATGCACAGGTGCAGCATCTTCTGGGGTGGGATAATGGTACTTATCCCTGTCAGGTCACCTGAGGCCAGGTGAAAGATGCACATCATTGGGTCAGGAGTGCACCGCTATGATAGTGGACCGACGGATGACTGCTGCGGTTGGAACCCTGGGTGGTGCAGGAAGGCAGGTGCACTGGGGCGCCAAGACGGATCCCACAGGGAGCTAGAACGTGAGATTCCCCAGGGCACGGAGTCTAAGAGCCAGCAGGTGTTCGCCAGAGCCTCTAGTGGGGAGGATGGACTTCGCTGCAGCTGACTCCAGGTCGCGGCCCCTAGGGTCTCCTCGCTCATATTCACGGTAGGCTATAGGAGGATAAGCTAAAGGTCGGGGCAACAAGCAGACAAGGATAAACGTGAGCAAGCCAAAGGTCAAGGGTCACAAGCAGGCAGGGATAGTCGAGAACACGCCAAAGGTCAGGGTCACAAACAAGCGGGGATGGTCGGGAACAGGCCAAGATTGGTAACAAAGACAAACGTAGAGCACGCGGCAAGCAGGAAACACAAAACCAAACACACAATATTGCACAGCAAGGCAGGCTTGGAGAACACGGTGTTAAATAGTGGTTCCTGTTAAGGCTAAGGTGGAGCCACACTGAGGGAAGATTACTTAACCATGCAGGTGTGAGAAAACAAGCCCTAAGGCTGATACACAGACAAGGTAAGAGACAGACAGGTCATAAAAGTATTACTGCAAGGTCATGACAATCCCCTATACCAATTGTTATGATCCTGTATACAATATGTAGATCATTGAAAGGCATTAGAGAAAATGGATTTATTTACAAAGGAGGCAATATCCTTCAACTGAAATATAAAATTTGCAAAATGGCTAAACAGTTAGTTCAGTGCATTATAATGTCATCACTACTTCAACATGCAGTGCTACTTTTTGAAAAACAATGCGTACCTTTTCAGCTGCTCATTCCTTTGCTCTCTGCAATATCAATATCTGCAATTTCATCATGCCATTAGTTCTCAAGGGGAAGTAACATCTATGACACATCAAAGCAGACCAGTGATACAAGATATATTATTTTTTGATCATACAAAGTGCGTAAACTCTTCCACATACAATATTTAAATTCATAAATATCTGATAACATATCCTTCAAAATGTAGAGTAGAATGGTCTCAAGACATTGGGGAGATGAAAATAAGTGGATAGAGGGGTACATGGTATTGCTTCAGTCTAAACATTAGCATCTCAGAGAATAATTAAGGATATTTATTTTTAATTGACATATAGAACCCACTATTAATTTTATAAAACAGGTATTTAAGATAATTCAATTGTACTCATTTGTACTCAATGTGGTCAAGCCTCAAGAGATTTAATAATTTTCTATTACAATATTATGCTTGTACTACATAGGAAACATGATATTTATTTAACACATTAATGCTATCTTTAATAGCAAGTATAATATAATCCAAAGACATGCTTTTTTGAGGCATTAAGATCGTTTACATCTTCCAGTCATGTCAATCTAAGCCTAAGTAGAACATTGTTTCTTGCTACAAATCAAATTTTACAGAGGTGGACTTTGCCATGTCAAACAACAGTGAGGGAGTGGCTATTGATAGTTAATTTGCATTTGAAGCTAAACAGTTGACCTTTCAATGTAGAGAGGCTTACATAAATCCCCAAATATCTGTCTGGAATGTTTATAGACACCTGGTCTGATACCAAACTATTTATTTGTTTGATTATTACTGTACTAAAATGTAAGGGATGTGGGTGGAGTTTATTTTGAAGTGAATCACTTTAGAACTAATTGATGTGAGGATGATGGATGTTCCAAGCTTGTTGGTTCTGTATATTGAGCAAGGGGCAGAAGGTTATGGTAGGTAGTGTTTTAAAATTGTGTAATATTTTACTATAATGTTTATAAATTTTCTCCCTTTTTTGGGATATGTGTTTAGTAAAAAAAAATAAAATATGAAAATAAAAGAAGAAAGTCTCAATCTTGAGATTCTAAGACCTTTAGTATTAACTTTGATACACATATCTGATTTACTAAAGTTGAAAGTGCACTCAAAAGGTCTTGGATCTTACTCTGCAAAAATATTCCTCCTTTTACAAAGAAAAAAAATTCTTTCAACATTTCCTTGGGATTATGTCTGCATGGAGGTGATAAAGGTTCAACAGACATTGCCATGGCTAGACATTCCCAGTTCCATGTACTTCTTAGGACCAATCAAGGCAGATTTTTTTATTTATTTTTTATTAACATAACATTTTACTATGAAGATATATTTTTTATTTTAAAAATTTATTTTTATAAATGTTATTGGATTTAGGTTAAAAACGAAAGAAAAAAAATAGTCATATCAATGAAGTCAGCAGTGGCCTACAGCAAGTCTTGCAAATAATTAAGCTACAAAATAATGTTGCTGTGATTTATTGCCATTGTTATTAGCAAAATGTGAACTATGGGCCACATAAACAATTATCAGTGCACCAAGTATTTGGCACATTGAAACCTGATTTTCTAATTGCATCAAATTATAGTTAAATTTTAAGGGTTTTAAATTAAAGATGTGACTAGTAAGGCAATTGTAAATCAATTCTAAACGCTACTTTTCACACAAAAAAGTCTCACAAAAGAATCCCAGGTGTTACTTTTCACACAGAAAGTCTCGCCAAATAAAAAATGGTGAAGAAAAATTGTTTGATAGTATTTAGTACTATAATTGTGTGCAGTAGTACCCTTGGAGGAAGCAACATACAGTAGTTACACATTCCACTATGTGCCAAATAAATTATATGCATTGCAACATAATAGTTTAAATGACTTAGGATTTTCAAAACAAGATTCTCATTCTCTAAGAATGTTTATGTTTATCGTTATAAGTGGAAGAAGATGTTTTATTATTATTGATTTGCATGTAAGATGTCATACCATGTAGGGCTACCTGTATAGAGACAGGTCCAGAAAGTTAAATTGCTACTTGCACATTAGAGCGTCTCAGGCTTTTGGGCACCAGGAAGGATCTATAAGGTAAGAGGCCCTACATGCAGGCACCTTCAGATATCTGTTCTATAGTATGCCTACAGTTTCCGTGCAACATATATGCTTTATTTTTAAATTTTATAGCAAACAAATACATTTAAAGAGACGACTTTGTCATATGGTGTTAAGAATTATAAAATACAGATATCTACCTTGAGGAACTTGCTGTCTTCCTTACTACACCTGGCCTTTCTCATTTGCAAAGCAATATCCAGTCATGTTATCTCCCCCTCCTCACCCTTCACACACTAATCATTATGATTGTCTGTCTCACTGGCCAATAGTAAATTGAGGGGGTCAAAAGACAAATGCTGAAGTCAAAAAATGTTGTAGCTTTGAAGGCTTGGCCATAGTGCTGAGTAGGGCTGCAACCTGCTAAGTATATGTGCAGGCAGTTCTAGGTGCCTGGACTTTATACTTGTTAACATTGTAGTATTTTTATTTTTACTTTAGATTCACTTTTAGTCCAGGGAACTGCAAAAATGTGACAATGCAGCACATTAGAAAAGATTTTAGCCTGTGGGCTTTGAAATGTTTTTAGACCGTGTAAATAAATGAAACAAGAAAGCAGTAATGAATAAAAGATTTCAATTTAATAACCACAAAGAGTTGCAGAGTCACTTAGCACTTTAAGGCATGAATAGAAAAAACACAAATACATAATTGTTCAAATGAATAATTCCCCTTCTCAAATTGAAATAGAAAATGAATAAGGTAATTTACAGGTTAGTCTTTGTAATGAAGACTAAGCACACGGGTGTGTTATTTGAAATGTTACAGAAAATAGTTTAATGTAAAAAGGTCAACATAAGGCAGCAGATTTTGCCTATTTGATATACACAGCTCAAAAAAATTAAAGGAACACTTTTGAGTCAGAACTTCTGGGATATTGATCTGGTCAGTTATGTAGCATAGGGGGAGGGGTGTATACAGAGGGGGATGTTAATCAGTTTCAGCTGCTTTGGTGTTATTTGAAATTAACAACAGGTGCACTAGAACAGTCATCTTTTCTGACTGTTTTCACTAGTTTTGCATTTGGCTAGGGTCAGGTCCGTCTTTACTATTGATTGGGCCCTGGACAAAAACAAATTCTTGCCCCCCCCCATGCAAATTGTCTCCCCACCCCAACATTCCAAAAAACAAAACACACGTGTAAACGTATGTATTGCATTGTATTGTAACTGTACTGTCTGCCCTCATGTTGTAAAACACTGTGCAAACTGTTGGCGCTATATGAACCTTGTATAATATTAATGATGAGGGGGAAGAGAGAGAGGAGTCCAGGATGATGGGTTAGGGGGAGATAGCAGAGTCCAGGATGATGGGGGGATAGGGGAGTCCAGGATGATTGGGGGGAGAAATGGGGGAGTTCAAGATGATGGGGGAAGGGGGGAGATAGGAGTCCAGGATGACACACAGGGATTGGGGGGTGTAAGTAACCATCTATTGCTCACATCTGCACATCACTTTGCTTACCTCTGCTCCCTCATTCACAGCTCACCTCTGTATACCCACAGCCCACCTCTGTATTCCACGTTCACGTTTGTACCCCTCCATCCACAGCTCACTTCTGTATCCCTTGTCTACTTCTGTCCCCCCAATCCACAACTCATCTCTGTACCCCTTTACCCACAGCTCACTTCTGTATCCCCCATGTCCACCTCTGTACCCCCCCCATCCACGTTCACCTCTATATCTTTCCATCCACCTCTGTACCCTCCCATGTCCACCTTTTTACCCCCATCCAACTGTGTAGTACCCCCCATCTATGTTCACCTCTGTATCCCCCCCATCCACAGCTCACTTCTGTATCCCCCATCCACCTCTGTATCCCCCCCATCCACGTTCACCTCTTTATCCTTCCATCCACCTCTGTACCCCCCGTCCACCTCTGTACATCCCCATGTCCACCTCTGGGTTCACCTCTGTACCCCCTCATGTCCACCTCTGTACTCCCCCATGTCCACCTCTGTACCCCCCCATGTCCACCTCTGTGTTCGCCTCGCCTCTGTACCCCCTTCACTTCGGTACCCCCCCATGTCCACCTCTGTGTTCACCTATGTACCCCCTCCACCTCTGTTCCCCCGTCCACCTCTGTTCACCTCTGTACCCCCTCATGTCCATCTCCGTACCCCTATATCCACCTCTGTACCCCCTCCACCTCTGTACCCCTCCCATGTCCACCTCTGTACCCCCCATGTCCACCTCTGTACCCCCCATGTCCACCTCTCACTTCTGTAACCTCCATGTCCACCTCTGTACCCCCATGTCCATCTTGCATGGGGGCGGAGCCTTGCGGCAAATTCAAAAATGACAAAATTCACAATACATACAGTACACTGTAATCTTACAGATTACATTACTGTATGAAATTATTTCATATCCCATTTGTCCCTAGTGTTTTCTCCAGTGCCCTGCATGCAGTTTTATTTTATACATACTGTTCTTTCTGCCTGGAAACTTGAGATTGTCCATAGCAACCAAAAAGTGTCCTTTTATGTCAAAGGTGGTTTGAGCTAGAAAACAGTGATAGTAAAAAGTGAAGTGAAAAGTGGGGAAATTCATTTTATTATAATTTTTTTTTTTTTATTATTATTATTTATAGGTATTTGTTATAATTTATGTTTTTGTGTTTCAAACTTTATCATACCCGGGATGTCTACTAGACTCTTGTTTGGACAGATTTAAGTGTGTTAGTCCTAAGAATTACAGGCCTACAATATAAAATGCCAAAATCCCATGCAAAATAATGGTACCGCTTTCAGCACCAAAAATCTGAAAGAATCATACCGCCAGGGAGGTTAAGTAATAGCAAATTTTCACTTTGCAATAGTCACTTTGATTAGTAAATATGGTGAATCTTTGTTCACTTTGAATATCCAATAATGTACAGGGCCCTGTGGCCACCCGAATGCAGTCACGCTACCAAACAGGCACTGTGCAATCATTGATTGGTTGATAATTTTCTATTTGACTCAGTTGATTTCTAAACCAGCTTTTGTCAAGTCAGGTAGTGTTTGCAGGGCCATCGGAAGCATAATTTTTGTCTGATTTAGCAGTAATTCATCTATGGTCAGCCTTAGGAAAGATATGATTTATTATAATCAATGTCATTGTTTTTCTGAACAACTTGATCTGTATTTGAATATAGGGAACAAATGTGAACAAAGAACTGAAAAATACAACATAGGAATGCATATGCTGATTATTATAATTCAAAGTTCTAACCATATGCAGTTATCAGAATACAATCTGTTTTTGATACTTTAGGGCCAGTTCACACCAGGAATTGCACTGGAATAGAGTGTGTTTTTCTATGTGATTCACATGCAGTTCTGTGCAGTGCAATTTCAGCCCATTCATTTTAAATGGGCTGAAATCCCACTGCACCGCACCAAAAGTAGTGAATGCACCACTTTTGTAAACTTGCTGCAATGCATCGCATGGTACATCTGTACCATGTGATCTGGTGCAGGCAAACACACTGCATTTGTGACCTGCATTTGGGGTTTCATTTACCTAATAGTGACCCTTGCTTCAGATCGCAACTGCGGTTTGAGTGCCGTGAGAGAAACACGCAAGGAACATGGATTTCCCACACAGTGATGTGGTGTGAACTGGCCCTTAGTGCGTTTTGTGTTTACACGTGACCAATAGGTTTATGTAAATTTTATTATGTGACATCATTACCTTACTTTTTCCTTTGAACTTGTTTTTATGGAGTACAGAATGACAAGAATATATCAATAGCATGACTTGACATTTGACAATGGTATTTTAATGTGGGGGTCTCTTGATTTTTTGAAATATAAACATTTCGATATAAACTAATTCCCTTATTAGCAATTCAAAATATTTCTGTATAATTTATAAAAATTTCAATTAGCTTTTGTATGAAAAAACTTAAAGGGGTTGTAATGGTTCATTTTTTATTTTCTAAATAGGTTACTTTAACCACTTAAGACCCGGACCAAAATGCAGCTAAAGGACCCGGCCAGGTTTTGCGATTCGGCACTGCGACGATTTAACAGACAATTGCGCGGTCGTGCGACGTGGTTCCCAAACAAAATTGGCTTCCTTTTTTTCCCACAAATAGAGCTTTCTTTTGGTGGTATTTGATCACCTCTGTGATTTTTATTTTTTGCGCTATAAACCAAAATAGAGCGACAATTTTGAAAAAAAAATGCAATGTTTTTTACTTTTTGCTATAATAAATATCCCCCAAAAATATATATAAAAACATTTTTTCCTCAGTTTAGGCCGATTTACGTATTCTTCTACCTATTTTTGGTAAAAAAAATCGCAATAAGCGTTTATCGGTTGGTTTGCGCAAAATTTATAGCGTTTCCAAAATAGGGGATAGTTTTATTGCATTTTTATTTTTATTTTTTTACTACTAATGGCGGCGATCAGCGATTTTTTTCGTGACTGCGACATTATGGCGGACACTTCGGACAATTTTAACACATTTTTGGGACCATTGTCATTTTCACAGAAAAAAATGCATTTAAAATGCATTGTTTACTGTGAAAATGACAGTTGCAGTTTGGGACTTAACCACAGGGGGTGCTGACGGGGTTATGTGTGACCTAATATGTGTTTACAACTGTAGGGTGGTGTGGCTGTAGGTGTGACATCATCGATTGTGTCCCCCTATAAAAGGGATCACACGATCGATGACGCCGCCACAGTGAAGAACGGGGAAGCTGTGTTTACACACAGCTCTTCCGATTCTTCAGCTCCGGGGGGACCGATCGCGGGACTCCAACGGCGATCGTGTCCGTGGGTCCCACGGTCACGGAGCTTCGGACCGGGTCGCGGGAGCGCACCGCGGGCGCGCGCCCGCGACCCCACGGCTGGGCTTAAAGGGCAATGTACATGTACGTTGATGTGCCATTCTGCCAACGTATATCGGCGTGAAGGGGTCCTTAAGTGGTTAAGCTACTGCATTGTTGGTTCACTTATCTTTTCCTTCAATTTCCCTTCTAAATGTTTTTTTCTTGTTTTCTTTCTCTGAATTTCTCACTTCCTGTTCCTCTTCAGTAAGGTGTTCAGTAAGCTGTTCTAAATGACTTTCCACTGCTCGGATGATGGTGGAAAGCTTACTGAGGAGAAACAGGAAGTGATAAATTCAAACCAAGAAAAAAAACATTTAGAAGGGAAATCGAAGGAAAAAGTAAGTGAACCAACAATACACTAGATTAAAGGAACATATTTAGAGAATAAAAGACAAACCTTTACAACCCCTTTAAAGCAGACCTTAATTAGTAGTTAGTAGTTAGGAGAAAGGGAAAAGGCCACAAAAGCAAAGCTATAAACCACAGTGGACATCCAGGTTCAAGTTTTTAAATAAATGCCACCTAAACTTAAGTAACAAATAATTATTAGTAATTAATATTTAGCAGTGTTTGCATGTTGTTTTTAGATGTACTTTATAATTACCGTATGTATCAGCGTATAACACGCACAGGTGTAAAAACGCACCCTAACCCGAATAAGGTGCGTCACCAGTTTTCTGAAACTAGCCGAACTGCGAGTCAGCTCTATACGGCATTAAACGGTGCCTGCGCACCGACTAGGCGCCGTATAGAGCCGACTCACAGTTTGGCTAGTTACGGAAACTTGTGATGTGCCTTATCCGCCGGGGGAAGTCCCAGAGGACATTGCGCCACTGCATAGGAACGCCTTCTCCCGTGGGAGCTAGTATCCGGAAGCCAGGTGAAAAATAGCGATAATACCATATGTACACCCCCAAAAAAACAAACAAACAGCATACTGTACATGTTTGAGGTATACAGAATGTAATGTTATATACTTGTTTTTTGGGTGAACCTCCGCTTTAAATGCATACAATGCAATAGGGTAAAAAAAAATGAACAAAAAATGTCTTTAGAATCACTTTAAGAATTATGTAAATAGGGAGAGTTAAGGAAAAAATGATTGGCACTTCTACATATGTTTTACCTGTCTCTTTTGTAGCCTTGCATTAAAGCAAAACTGACACATGTGAAATAAAATCACTTGTCTGACACAATACAGAAATGCTTATACTTTTTAAAGACATGCTTGCCGTTGTCAAGTATTCATTGTGGGAAATTAACTGTTTTGGTGCTTGCAAACTGGCAGGCAGGCCCTTCATTGTGACAATGATAATGAAAACAAATGATTTATATGACGTTACATTTATGAATTCTATTGTTGAAAACACTGTAAATATATGTCTTGCCCTTCTAAGTTACTATTCCGTTTTCCTGTATTTGTTTGCCATAATCATTCACTGTAAAATGTATTATTATTTTTAGTTTTTCCTTTATTCTTGCAGACTGGGTAGGAGTGGTAAGCAATATATATATATATACCCGTGAAACTGTTTAATGAAGTACAAGTGATACTGGAATTTACTTCTCTAACTGGCATTCTCAGGTGGATTGTATTTCTCTCTGAACAACTGCAGGGAAAAAAAAAACTTTTATAGATGAAGAAGGGCATGCTGTATTGTTTTACACTTAGTTTTCTTAGTAATTCATTTTTATTTCAAGACAATAACCTAACATTGCTTGTAGATCACCATCTGTTATAATGCTGTCACCAAGGAATACAGTTGAGTAACTCACATTTTAAGATTCCCATTCCCATTCTCTATAAAGAAAAGGCATATAAGACCTCTTAGAGACTCTTAAATCAGTTGTTGTTATGCTTACCAGCAGTACAGGACTTGTATATTGTTTTATCGATACTAATTTGTTATTTTTATATAATCTCCATCACTGTTATTAAGATCAATTTAAATATAAGAAACAAAGTGTGTTCTTTTATGCATGTGAAAACAAGCTTAGTTACTTAAGAACCACAAGGGGCTTTGATGGTATGATAATAATAGTAGTCTATATTATTACTATTATTATTATTATTATTATTATTATTATTAGACAGGATTTATATTGCACCAACAGTTTATGCAGCGCTTTACAGTAAGTACAATCATAATATAGGAGGTGGTACAAAAGATAATGGGGCAGATCCACAAAAGAATTACGCCGGCGTATCTATTGATACGCCACGTAATTTTAAAGTTCCCGCGTCGTATCTTTGTTTTGTATCTACAAAACAAGATACGACTGCATCTGGGATCGATCCGACAGGCGTACGTCTTAGTACGCCGTCGGATCTTAGGTGCATTTTTCTGCCGGCCGCTAGGTGGCGTTTGCGTCGAATTCCGCGTCGAGTATGCAAATTAGCTAGTTACGGCGATCCACGAACGTACGTCCGGCCGGCACATTTTTTAACGTTGTTTGCGTTCGGCTTTTTCCGACGTATAGTTAAAGCTGCTATATGGTGGCGTACTCAATGTTAAGTATGGCCGTCGTTCCCGCGTCAAAATTTGAATTTTTTATGTCGTTTGCGTAAGTCGTTCGCGAATAGGGATTTGCGTATAATGACGTCACCGTCGTAAGCATTGGCTTGTTCCAGTTTAATTTTGAGCATGCGCACTGGGATACCCCCACGGACGGCGCATGCGCAGTTAAAAAAAACGTCATTTACGTCGGGTCACAACTTATTTACATAAAACACGCCCCCATCACAATGATTTGAATTGCGCGCCCTTACGCCGCCAAAGATACACTACGCCGCCGTAACTTACGGCGCAGGTTTTTTGAGGATTCTAAAAAAAAAATTACGGCGGCGTAGTGTATCTTAGATACGCTACGCCCGGCAGAATAATGCGCCGCTGACTGTGGAATATACCCCAATAGCTGTAGGGGATGATCTAATGGAGGTGACTCAAGTACAGTTTTTAGGTGGAGGTGGGATAGGCTTCCCTGAACAAGTGAGTTTTTAAGGATCGCCTAAAAGCAGACAGGGTAGGAGCTGACCGGACATACTGGGGCAGGGAGTTTCAGAGGATGGTAAAGGCTCTGGAGAAGTTTTGGAGGCAAGCATGGGAGGAGGTAACAATGGAGCTAGAGAGCAGGAGAGTCAAAAACAACCAGTCAGAAACCAAACAGGCAATGAGTGGAACATACAAAAAATCTTCTGTCTGGGAAACTGTTACACTTGCCCAGACCAATTTTTAGCTTTCAGTGCTCTCGTACTTTCAATTACAATTACTCAGTCATGCAACACTGTACCCAAACAACATTTTTATATATTTTTTTTCACATAAATAGAGCTTTCTAGTGGTGGTATTTATTCACCAAAATGTATACTGCTACATATCTTTGGTAAAAAATAACCCAAATTAGTGGATATTATTTGGTTTGTGTGAAAGTTATAGTCTACAAGCTATGGTGCAAATCATAAAAAATGTATCACCCCTTACGGCCTATATAATTTCTTGAGGCCCTGAAATGTCAGGACAGTACAATTACCCCAAATGACACCTTTTTAAAAAGTAGACAGTCCAATGTATTTAGTAAGAGGCATGGCAAGTTTTTTGAAGTTTTTTTTAATAACAAGTTATTTCTCACGCAAAGCATATGCATGCTTCCAATTACACCCCAAAACACATTCTACTACTCCTCCCGAGTATGGCGATACCACATGTGTGAGACTTTTTTCCCAGCCTGGCCACATAGAGAGGCTCAATATGCAGGTAGCACCATCAGGTGTTCTAGGATTACACATATAACGACCCATAACACTTTTGAAACCCCTGGAGCACCAAATTACCATTTTTGAAAGCAAACACCCCAACGTATATTCTATGAGGTATGGGCTGCAGATATGTACTCAGGTACTCTGATGGGCTGCAGATAGATACTCAGGTACTCTGATGGGTTGGAGACAGGTACTTAGGTAATCTGATGGGCTGCAGATGGATACTCTGATGGGCTGCAGATAGGTACTCGGGTACTCTGATGGGCTGGAGACAGGTACTCTGGTACTATAATGGGTCATAACAGATACATATATAACAGGTACCTGGAAACTCTAATGGGCTGGAGACAGGCACTTGGTACTCTGATGCACTGCATATAGGTACTCGGGTACTCTGGACTGGAGACAGGTACTCGGGTTCTCTGATGGTCTGCAGATACGTGCGAAGGTACTCTGGGGGGTTGTGACAGGTACTCGGGTACTCTTATGGTCTGCAGATAGGTACTCAGGTACTCTGAAGGGTTTGACAGGTACCCTGAGGGGTTTTGACAGTTACTCGGGCAGTCTGATGGGCTGGTGACAGGTACTCGGGTACTCCAATCGTCTGCAGATAGCTACTCAGGTACTCTGGGCTGGTGGCAGGTACTCAGGTACTCTGGGCTGGTGGCAGGTACTCAGGTACTCTGGGCTGGAGACAGTTATTTGGGTACTCTGATGGTCTGCAGATAGGTGCTCGGGTACTCTAAGCTGGTGACAGGTACTCATATACTCTGATAGGTTGGTGACAGGTACTCAGGTACTCAGATGGGCTGGTGAAAGGTACTCTTTATTACTGGAGGACAATTAGTGTGATTTGATGTACACTGTGATCAGTAAACAGCAAGTTAGCGTGATTTGCTTACATTACATTTTGACTGGGGGCACGCATGAGCGGCGTGCATAAGGACAGTGCTTGTGACCGGCTGTGATTGGGCACAGCCTGTCATGTGGTAAAGAGACATTTTTATTGGCTCTTTACACTGATCGGGAATGGGCTGTGTCCCGAGGGACACGCCTCATCCCCGATTACCGCACTGCATGACCCCTGGGGCGTGCAAGAGCGGCGAGAACAGGCGGACGTCATATGACGTCCACCCAGAAGGACAGAGTGTTTCTGCCAGTGTCATTTCACTATGGCTTGGTATGGAATTGGTTAACAATACCATTTGTTTATTTGCCTAAAATATGTATTTTTAGAACCCCTGTACAGAAGAAAAAATACGAAAACAATTCAAATGAGAGACGATACCACTCTAAAGACTGCTGATCCCTTGGCTTTGCTTCCGTCCCACTAAACCAAAAGGGTGCTGGCTATGCACAGGTGCATTGGATAGAAGAAGATCCTGGACTGCCGCACTCCTTAAAACGATGTCTTTATTGTACAAATGAAATCCAAAAGACAACCAAAGCGATGCAGTCAAAATTAAGTGAACAACAGGAAAAAGGTGGCTGACGTGTTTAACATCATGTGATGCTTACTCATAGCTAAAACAATTCAAACATTTTAAAATCCTATTTACCACCAACTTTGTCCTTTGTCCTGTGTAAACTCTGACTAGCGTGACTCGGAACACACTATGCAGATTTTTCTTTCTCCCAATTGCTGAACTGAATAGTAGGAAAGCAAAGGAAAAACATATGTTTACTACCTACTTTATTATAGTTCCACTCACAGCAGCAGAGCATTGATGAGGTCATCTCCCATCCTGTAATTAAGATGAAGTTTACGTTTTCAGCACTGTGCCAAGCACTGTGATACCATTGCTGCTGTACCGGGCATTGCAGGAGGTTGATTTCAAGCCATATTTAAAAATACTGTATATGCTGATCTTTCACCAAATAGATATATTTATTTTTATTATTACATACCTAGGTTAAATACATTTTTGGCTACTTTGAGCTCAGCATTAAAGAAACCTTGTCACTTTACAAAATGTTTCAGCTAAGTTCACTCTGTAAAATAGGATACGTAAAATATGATAAGTATATACCTACTGTCAAATGCTTCTGCATTCTGTAGAAATGGTCCACCGGGGGAAAAAAATCCCTTCAGGAAGTGTAGATCATCTGGTTCCTTGCTGCCTTCTCTATTTTCTCCTGTTTATCTCCACAAAATTATAGAAGACATCAATGATGATCAGCGGGAGGAATCTGTGAGAACTTGACCCAAAAAGTCACACTGACAAAATTGCTCATTGATTTAGTATATATTTAAGTGAGCTAACAAGCCTTGATCCACCCACTGAAATAAAAGACCATCACAGCTGAAAAGACTACTTGAATTTGTTTTTTAGGTTTCAGATTGATACTTTTCAGTAGTAATAGTAAAACGTACAATTGAATGACAACTGTATATTGTTTTAGTTGGTGTAATGCTGTGTGAGAAAATGCTAGTCTTTTCAGCAACAAAACTAACAACTCGACTTACAATGTCATGCACATTTTGCTTTAGATACCCGTGGCTTTCCCAGCTGCTAAAATGTAGGCCACAGGGATTGTTAGTAAAAGGAAGTAGTCATGAATAATACATGAGATTTTTTATTTAATTTTTTTTTTCACTTAAGATTAATAAGCAGAGTAATAAACATGGAATTTCACAGACATTTAAGTTGACTTCCTGGGGACTTGAAACTTTGAAAAGTTGTGTTTTGTATTTGGAAAGTTTGAATTGTGTATTTTATACACTCCATTAAGATGTAGGGCACAAAAAAAAAGATGTACTATATTGTCTTCTATGCCTCCAAACATGTTATTATATTAATTAAGGAATTTTAAAATGTTACATCTTTTGGCTATAATAATTAAGAGTTAAAATGTATCTAGAAACATAGGGCCAGATTCAGCAAAAACTGCGGCGGCGTAACGTATCGTCTTTACGTTACACCGCCGCAAGTTTTCAGCGCAAGTGCCTGATTCACCAAGCACTTGCGTGTAAACTTACGGTGGTGTATCGTAAAGACGTCCGGCGCAAGCCCGCCTAATTCAAATGGGGCGTGTACCATTTAAATTAGGCGCAATCCAGCGCCGAACGTTCTGCGCATGCTCCGTTTGGAAATTTCCCGCCGTGCTTTGCGCGAAATTATGGCACCCCGACGTGTTTGTGAATGGTGACGTGCGTAACGTACTTAGGCCGAAAGAAAAATAATTTAAAATTCGACGCGGGAACGACAGCCATACTTTAACATGGCTGGTGTAAAGTTAAGCCTTAAAAAAGCAGGCTTAACTTTGCGATGGGAAAAAAACGACTTGCGACGACGTAACGCACGCGAGTACCTTCGTGGATCACCGTAAAAGCTAATTTGCATACCCGACGCTGGAAAACGATGCAAACTCCACCCAGCGGCGGCCAAAGTATTGAAGCCTAAGATCCGAAGGCGTACGAAGCCGTAAGCCTGTCGGATCTTAGCCAAATGCCGTCGTATCTTGTTTGTGAATCACAAATTAAGATACGACGCGGAAAATTTGAAAATACTCTGGCGTATTTCTTCTGTGAATCTGGCCCATAGTAACAATCCCTCTGAGGTGTTTATTGCTGTCTGTGTTCCTGTTCAGAAGGTTAAGGCCCTGTACACACGATCGGACCAAACTGATGAAAACGGACTGAAGTTCAGTTTCATTGGTCCAAACTGACCGTGTGTATGCCCCATCGGTCAGTTGTCCTTCGGTCCAAAAACAGAGAGCTTGCTTTAAAATTGGACCGATGGACGCCTGACCAATAGGTCAAAACCGATGGTTAGTACGCAAAAGCATCGGTTCCAAACCCGCGCATGCTCAGAATCAAGTCGACGCATGCTTGGAAGCATTGAACATCATTTTTCTCTGCACGTCGTTGTGTTTTGCGTCAACGCGTTGGACTTGATCGGTTTTTGAACTGATGGTGTGTAGGCACATCAGACCATCAGTCAGCTTCAACGGCTAACCGATGAAACGGACCTTCAGTCCGTTTTCATCAGTTTGGACTGATCGTGTGTACAGGGCCTTACACTTTCTGTCACCAAAATAGAGGAATAGAGGGGAGATAGTTTAACGCAGGGACACTTGTTCTGGTGACAAATGTCTAAGCAGAAATTTTCTTCACTTTTCTTGAAGATATTATGTTGTACCTACAATACTGGAAGTGAATCTCAATGGGACACAAATGCATTAAAACGTGAAAGTAAAAGAAAATTACAAATTTTGGGTTGTCCCTAGAAAAGTAGTAAAGGGGAAATATTACAGAAGGGACACTAATTCTGTTGGCCTGGGGGCCCCAAGGTATTCCCTTAATTTGCAGGGATTTCCTCTCACTTCCTGTTTTGGTTATGGGACAGGATGGGAAGGCAAATTTCTCAAATGGGGCACAGTTGGCAACAAAATAAACCAACAGAGGTTAAAACCCTCCCTAGACTCCATTCACACACTAATGTATTTTTTGATGCATTTTGCATTTTGCAGAAATGCAGGGAAATTTTATAACATGGTTTCCTATGGAACATGTTCACATCAATGCTTTTAAGTGCCTCTGCATTTTTGGAAAGGGTCAGGGACTTTTTATCCTGCAAAAAGCAGCGTTTTGCATGTAATAGAATTCAATGGACCCATATCCAAAACGCAAGTACCGCGTTTTTGCCGCGATTTGCGCCATTTTTTTGTAACCTGCTTATAGCTGGTTGTTAACCACTTAAGACCCGGACCAAAATGCAGGTCAAATACCAGGCCCTTTTTTGCGATTCGGCACTGCGTTGCTTTACGTGTGACGTGGCTCCCAAACAAAATTTGCGTCCTTTTTTTCCCACAAATAGAGCTTTCTTTTGGTGGTATTTTATCACCTCTGCGGTTTTTATTTTTTGCGCTATAAACAAAAATAGAGCGACAATTTTGAAAAAAATGCAATATTTTTTACTTTTTGCTATAATAAATACCTCCAAAAACATATATAACATTTTTTTTTTCCCTCAGTTTAGGCCGATACGTATTCTTCTACCTATTTTTGGTAAAAAAAAACGCAATAAGCGTTTATCGATTGGTTTGCGCAAAATTTATAGTGTTTACAAAATAGGGGATAGTTTTATTGCATTTTTATAAAAAACAAATTTTTTACTACTAATGGCGGTGATCAGCGATTTTTTTTGTGACTGAGACATTATGGCGGACACTTCGGACAATTTTGACACATTTTTGGGACCATTGTCATTTTCACAGCAAAAAATGCATTTGTGAAAATGACAGTTACAGTTTGGGAGTTAACCACAAGGGGGCGCTGAAGGGGTTATGTGTTCCCTAAAGTGTGTTTACAACTGTAGGGGGGTGTGGCTGTAGGTCTGACGTCATTGATTGTGCGTCCCTATATTAGGGAACACACAATCGATGGCAGCGCCACAGTGAAGAACGGGGAAGCGGTGTTTACATACGGCTCTCCCCGTTTTTCAGCTCCGGGGACCGATCGCTGGACTCTAGCGACGATCGGGTCCGCGAGTCCCGCGTTCCCGGTCACAGAGCTTCGGACCGGGTCGCGGGCGCATGCCACGGGCGCGCGCCCGCGACCCACTGCTGGGCTTTATACAACCAATACAGGTACGTGATTGTGCCCAGCGGTGCCATTCTGCCGACGTATATAGTCATTAGGCGGTCCTTAAGTGGTTAAAGGAAATGTAAAAAAAATTGTCAGCTTAAAAAAAAAAACGCAAATCACGGTAAAATCCTGTCAAAATCGCAGTAACAATCGCGTGTCGAAAAACGCAGCAAGCACCGCAAAAAGCACTGCAAAAAAAATTAAAAGTAACATTCATAGGCGTGAATCGAGCCTAAGGCCCCTTTCACACTGAGGAGTTTTTCAGGCGGTAAAGCGCTAAAAATAGCGCCTAAATACCGCCTGAAAAACTCCCACCCAGCCTTCTCAGTGTGAAAGCCCCCAGGCGATGCGCTGGCAAGAGAGAAAAAAATCTCCTGCAAGCAGCATCTTTGGAGCGGTGAGAGGAGCGGTGTGTATACCGCTCCTTCAATGCTCCTTCCCATTAAAAAAAAATGGGAAACCGCGGTAATATCGCCTGCAATGTGCCACAGTGGCGCAGTGCGGGCGGTATTAACCCTTTTTTGGCCACACTGCCAGCAGCCGAATCTTGCGGCAATTCCGACGGTATAGTGCCGCTATTTTTAGTGGCGCTGTACTGACACCGCACCTCCACTGCCCCGTGTGAAAGGGGCCTTATTCTATCCAAAATGAAAAAAAAAGTTTTGCCTAGAGTTCTACTTTAGGCCTGCCACTTGAAACCACTAAGTATATTGGCTATTCTGTGATCTCTAAAATTAAGTCCTAACTAAAGATGAAATGCATTAAAAGTGAGGTGTGAACACCTTAAAAGTGCAGCTTTTATTGATTGATGTTTTGCATGCTAGAGGAATGGAATAATATCTTGAGGTGATTGAGTGGCTCCCATAACCAGTTAAGCCAAAGAAATCTGTAGTGATGTACCTTCTGTTTGTATTCTGTAAATTCTACAGTACTTGCAATGCTAATGAATTCTCAGTTTTAATACCCACTAGCCTATCCTATATCCTATATGACACCCACCATAACCTGACCACCCACCTAATATTGAGTAGGTCCTACTTTTGTTGCCAAAACAGCTCTTACCAGTCAAGGCATGCCCTCCACTAGACCTCTGAATGTATGTGGTATGTGGTATCTGGTACCAAACCATCAGTAGCAAATCCTTAAAGTCCTGTAAGTGGGCAGCTTAGGCCTTTTCTGGATCAGCATTGTTGTTCTCATCGGATGGACCGACCGTGTGTACGTGGCCTTACAGTAGCTATTCTGTTGGATCAGACTAAACAGGCCAGCCTTATCTCACCATGTGCATCAGTGAGCCTTGGCTGCCCAGCCTGTTGCCAGTTTGCCAGTTTTCCTTCCTCAAACCACTTTTGGTAGGTCCAGATTACTGTAGACTGGGAACATTCCATAAGAGCTGCCGATTTGGAGTTGCTCTGGCCCAGTTGTCACAATATATATTTATATAGATATAATTATATAGATATATCTATATAGATATATATGGAAAGTCCAATCTCCAGAACCTTGTATGTTTATTAAGTGTTACAAACTCATCATAATTATCATTTCGGACCCATCAGGATCCTTCATGTTCTAGATATAAACTGTTGATGAGTTTGATAACAAACATATAAGGTGCTGCTGTAGATTGCACTTTCATTGTTTCTATATACTGAGGATTGGGTGATCTCCATTATCTGCTTTGCACCTTGTATAATATTTTGAGTTAAATATTATTTACACTATGATTTGGTTTTGTAATATTCATAACATTTGGTGTATCAACAAACATGTTTGGGTAATACACAGAGCAAAAACCTATGCCAGACTCTACATCTCACTTTCCCACTGCCTGACTATTAATCCAGGACATATCACAGTGTAATTCTCAATTTTTCTAATACATAGAAAACTGTAAACTTTATGGTAGTTGATACTGATGGGTCTTGTGAAGCAAGGATATCTCTACACTAGGGATGAGCTTTGAGTTCGAGTTGAACTCATGTTCGACTCGAACATCGCCTGTTCGCCTATTCGGTGAACAGCTAAAAATTTGGGGTGTTCGTGGCAAATTCGAAAAGCCGCGGAACATCCTGTAAAAGTCTATGAAAGAATTCTAAAGTGCTAATTTTAAAGGCTAATATGACATAAGTTATTGTCCTAAAAAGTGTTTGGGGACCTGGGTCCTGCCCCAGTGGACATGTATCAATGCAAAAAAGAGTTTTAAAAGCAGATGTTTTTTCGGGAGCAGTGATTTTAATAATGTTTAAAGTGAAACAAAGTGAAATATTCCTTTAAATTTCGTACGTGGGGGGGGTGTATAGTATGCCTGTAAAGTAGCACTTGTTTCCCATGCTTAGAACTGTCCCTGCACAAAGTGTCATTTCTGAAGGAAAAAAAATTATTTAAAATCACTCGCGACTATAATGAATTGTCGGCTCCCAGGAATTCAGAGAAAAGTCGTTCATAAAAATGTAAAAAAGCGTGGCGGTCCCCCCAAATTCAATTACCAGGCCCTTCAGGTCTGGGTATGGATATTAAGGGGAACCCTGCGTCAAATAAAAAAAAATTATGTGGGGTTTTCCCCCCAAATATCCATTTCAGACCCTTCAGGTCTGGTGTGGATTTTAAGGGGGAACTCCACCAAAATTAAAAAAAATGGCATGGAGTTCCCCAAAAAATACACACTAGACCCCTTATCCAAGCACGCCTCCCCTGAACCGTACCAGGCCACATGCCCTCAACATTGGGAGGATGCTTTGGGGTCTGTGACACTTCAAAGCACCATGTCCCCATGTTGATGGGGACAAGGGCCTCATCCCCACAACCCTTGCCTGGTGGTTGTGGGGGTCTGCGGGTGGGGGGCTTATCGGAATCTGGAAGACCCCCAGATCCTGCCCCCCCATGTGAATTGTTAATGGGGTACATTGTACCTCTACCATTTCACTAACAAAGTGTAAATAATTGTAAAAAAAAACAGAGAAAGTCCTTTATTAAAAAAAAAAAAAATTCCAGCGGTGGTAATCCACTCTCGGTCTCCGCTCCAACGATGTCGGTATCCTGTGACGAGTGATCTCTTCTCCAGCGATGAGAAGATCTCCTCTTCATCCAGGTTCTGGATCCAGCGATGCGATGCCCTTCCAGCGCACGCATCGCCCTGTCTCCACCGGAGACAGAACGGCAAATGACGTGGCTCAGCCAGTGACAGCTCTTATGTAGGTGAAGGTGGGGCCACCCCCCACGTGACCCCGTCCCCCTCTGATGCAAGGGAAAGCCCAGGCTTTTCCAGTGACGAGTGGGTGACCCCTCCCCCCTCTGATGTAGCCATTACATCAGAGGGGGTGGGGCCACCCGTCACTGGCAGACCTGGGTCATTCCCCGGGCTGTCTCCGGGGGAGACAGGCGATGCGTGCGCTGGATAGACATCGCATCGCTGGATCCCGGACCTGGATGAAGAGGAGATCTTCTCATCGTTGGCCCCTGGTGGAGAGGAGATCACCCATTGCAGGATACCGACATCGTTGGAGCGGAGACCGAGAGTGGATTACCACTGGAATTTTTCCACGTATGTGTGTTTTTTTTTACAATTCTTTACACTTTCTTAGTGAAATGGTAGAGGTACAATGTACCCCATTACCAATTCACATAGAGGGGGCGGGATCTGGGGGTCCCCTTTGTTAAAAGGGTCTTCCAGATTCCGATAACCCCCCCGCCCGCAGACCCCCCACAACCACCGTGCAAGGGTTGTGGGAATGAGGCCCTTGTCCCCATTAACATGGGGACATGGTGCTTTGAGGGGTCACAGACCCCCAAAACATCCTTCCAATGTTGAGGGCATGTGGCCTGGAGGGGGGGCGCTCTCTCGTCCCCCCTCTTTTCCTGCGGCCTGCCAGGTTGCGTGCTCGGATAAGGGGTCTGATGTGGATTTTTGGGGGAACTCCACGCCATTTTTTTTTATTCGGGGTGGAGTTCCCCTTAAAATCCACACCAGACCTGAAGGGTCTGGAATGGATATTTGGGGGGAACCCCACGTAATTTTTTTTTAAATTTGATGCGGGGTTCCCCTTAATATCCATACCAGACCTGAAGGGCCTGGTAATTGAATTTGGGGGACCCCCATGTTTTTTTTATGAATGACTTTTCTCTGAATTGCCGGGAGCCGACAATTCATTATAGCCGCAAGTGATATTAAATTACTTTTTTTCCTTGAGAAATTACACTTTGTGCAGGGACAGTTCTAAGCACGGGAAATAAGCGCTACTTCACAAGCATATTATACACCCCCCCAGGTACGAAATTTAAAGGAATATTTAACTTTTATTGTTTCACTTAAAGCATTATTAAAATCACTGCTCCTGAAAAAACTTCAGTTTTTAAAACTTTTTTTGCATTGATACATGTCCCCTGGGGCAGGACCCAGGTCCCCAAACACATTTTAGGGCAATAACTTGCATATTAGCCTTTAATATTAGCACTTTAAATTTCAAACGTTTGAATCCCATAGATTTTAACAGGGTTCTAAAGTTCACACAAACTTTTGGCCTGTTCGCAGGTTCTGGTGCGAATCGAACAGTGTGGTGTTCGGCTCATCCCTACTCTACACATTTCTAAAGTGACTTTGCTAGTTGTCACCTTAAGGGACCTCACAGAGAATGGTAACTATGGTCTGCTACTTAAGCCATTCATTTACCCAGTAAAGAAAAAACAAGCATTTCCTTTTTTTGACCCCCAACTCTCCTGATCGAGCAGGCTATATGTTACCAATGCATTTTGGTTATCTGTTTAAAAACGATGCATTACTGTGGATAATGTGGTTAGAAGAGTCATACTTAAGCTTCTTCTAGCACAATGTAGCAGACACCTCAAAGTGCCTACAATTCAGGTCAGTCCTTTGTTCAGAACCCAAATTGACATTCAAATAAATTATAGATTTTCTGGTCAAAGGCCTAGTCCTGTGCCTTGTGCTAACTAAGCTTCACTATCAGTCAGTGACATGGCCCATCACAGCAGGCCAATACTGATGCTTAGGAAATGGGAGGGGATGAGACTAAGCAAAGGAAATCCAAGAAAAGTTAATTAGCAGTTGCTCCAAGGACAGGTGCATGCTGCAGGACTATCTCAGAAGTATTCTTTGTTGCCTATGCTTCAGATATATCAGAAATAGGCATTGTTATTGGCATGCCTGTAAGTGCTAACTGACTGATATTTAATTTGGGTGTAATGAGGTGGGAAGATATCACACCAGTCCTTGACACTATAGCAATCACTAAGCTGCAAAGAATGTAGTTACGCTAATTATTTTTTCCATACCTTGATTGAAAAAGCCCAGCTCCAGGAATTACAAAACAGGGTGGTGCCCAATTGAGAAATTATACTTGTCCTAATTCTCACTCCAGCAGGGTCCATTCAGTGGTGCAACCAGTCCTTCTTCTGTAAGCTGCTTACGGATGCAGTTTCATTCCTGCCTTCTCAACTTACAATACAGGGTTAATAGCCCTGCATTGTACAAGATGATGTAGAAGGACTTCCCACAGATAATTTTCAGGGGGAAGAGGAGATCCCTGGAACCTACCACGGAGGTTATAGACTAGGTCACAATGCCTGTTACTCCACCCCCCAGAAATGCAAAGGCAGATCTTTTCCTAATTAGTGGAGTTGGACTTTATTATAAAAAAATAGTCCTCTTTTGTCAATTGCCAATAGAGAAATGACAACTGGAATCAGAACAGCTGACATAGACAGCACTTAACATTCCCTCTGAGATTTCATTTATTTCATAAACGAACCTCATTGTGTCTTTATTTTCCCTCTTAAAACTATTCATGCTTGAGTATACAGTAATGCAAAAATTCAGCTCCTTCCTAAAAAGAAAGGAAGAAGAATTACATCCACTCTGTGCCTTTTCTGGTCTTTATGAAGTTAGGAAAGAGGTTTATGATTTGTGAACAATTACATTCACTTAACTTATTTAGTCAATTTTTTCCCTCCCAGAGTGTGTGCAAATCTCTTTTCTATTGCTGTGAATGTGGCATGCTATTACAGCTCCAGGTACGTGTTGCCTTAATTAATAGTGCTCACATTCTGATCTGAAATGTGAACTGCAGGGAAAGCTACAGAATGTACTTTATTTAGGTTTTCATTGTATGCCTGTTAATCCTTTAAACCAGCCGCCCTTCCACACCGGGTAATGCGTATTTATAGCATATTTTGTACTGTACTTTTCAGAGAGCTGTGACATTGGATTTTGCCATTTTAATCATGTATTTCACTAGACAGTAGCAGAAAAGGTCAGATTAATTTTTAATATTAAGCCATCAGTCACGCTAACAAATAATGTACTTATATTTTCAGTAGCTCTTTATAGTGTTTCTGTTACCTTCACCATGTAGACAGTGTTTCTTTTTTCAATTAAAGGAAACCTACATTGAGAAAGAGGAAAATGCCATTGAAAATGCTAGTTACCTGGCTAACTCTAGCTAACAGAAGACAGCATAGCAACCCCTATATTTCTCTCAGTGCAGGTTTCCTTTAAAGCTGAGGTCTAGGTATAAAAAAAAATTGCATAGTTACATTTATCCAACTTGATCTCTCATAACTGAGAAAATTCAGTTAAAGGTGATAATCACTGTAGTAATCTGCACAGTGCTTGCTGCTATCTTCTACATAGTAACAGCTGGTCTTCTACAAAGTAACCACAAAGGGTTACTTGCAAGGCACCGCTGCAATTCACGGAGCATCTTGTATTATAAGGTGTTTTTGATTGGGCAGCGAAGAGAGGTGGGGTGGTGATGTCAAGATCTCCTCTTTGTCTAACCAGAGAACTCCAGGATATCATTTTTTTAAATTCATGGTGTTTTGTAAATTACAGTTATGCCAAGCGAGCGACCCCATGTGGTCAGTGTGTAGAGAATGGGGAGTGGAATGCTCACCTTTTTTGTCTTTAGGTGACATGCTGTGGCCTCTGTCAGGTTGGCCAGATCTATTTTCCCAAGGACCTGCTGGATGGTTTTGTGGCCTGGCTGTTCATTTCCAGGTTTTAAAAGACAAGAGTCAGTTTCTCTGACCAAGCTTAACCACCTCCCACCCACCGTATAGACAAATGCCGGCAGCAGAGTGGCTCTCTCATTCTGGGACAACTTCATATGACATTTTAATACTCTCACGAGCTTGCACAATTGATCCAGGTAAAGAGTCGATGACGAGGCCCTTTACCCGTGTAATCAGTTGTGTCCAATCACATTTGGTCTTCATTTTTTTAAAAAAAGTTAAAAACCCAGTGGTGATAAAATACCACCAAAAGAAATCCCTATCTGTCTCAAAAAATGATAACAATTATCATTCAAATTGTGACAGCGCTGAAAGCTGACAATTGGTCTGGAAAGGAAGGGGGTGGAAGTACCCAGTATTAAAACAGTTTAATATGCCTTTTACCTAGGCTGTGTTTCTCTTTCAGTCTGTTAGGAGTAGGGCAACATTTGGGGCCAGATTCTCAGAGCAAGTACGCCGGCGTATCTACTGATACACCGGCGTACTTTCAAATTTGCCGCGTCATATCTTTAGTTTGAATCCTCAAACCAAGATACGACGGCTTCTGGCTTCGATCCGACAGGCGTACGGCTTTGTACGACTTCGGATCGTAGGTGCAATACTTTGGCGCCCGCTGGGTGGAGTTTGCGTCGTTTTCCGCTTCGGGTATGCTAATTAGCTTTTTCCGTCGATCCACAAAGGTACGTGCGGCCGTCGCATTCTCTTACGTCGTCGCTAGTCGGCTTTTCCCGGCGTATAGTTAAAGCTGCTATTTCGTGGCGTATAGATAGACTTGCAATGTTAGAGTATGGCCGTTGTTCCCGCGTCAAATTTAGAATTTTTTTTTTTGCGTAAGTCGTCCGTGAATAGGAAAGGACATAACTCACGTCTAAGTTCAAAAAATGACGTTGGTGCAACGTCATTTCGCGCAAAGCACGGCGGGAAATTTCGAAACTGAGCATGCGCATTTCAATCGGCGCGGGGACGTGCTTCATTTAAATGAATCATGCCCCCTACCCGCCCAATTTGAAATACGTGCCGAGAAATACACTACGCCGCCGTAACTTATTGCGCAAAATCTTCCTGGATTCGACTTAGAGCCAGGTAAGATACGGCGGCGTAGCATATCTCTGATACGCTGCGCCAGGGCAATTCTCTGTGAATCTGGCCCTTGGTTCTTAACATATCCAGGGTCAGGTGTTCAGGCGTCTGCCCTGTCTATTCCTTTTAGTGTATTGTTAATAATTCTCTGATTAGTATCTTCATATAAGGCCTCGTACACACAATCAGTCCATCCGATGAGAACGGACCGACGGACCGCTGTCATGATGGTCCGTCGCGCCTACACACCATCGGTTAAAAAACCGATCGTGTCAGAACGCGGTGATGTAAAACACAATGACGTGCTGAAAAAAACGAAGTTCAATGCTTCCAAGAATGTGTCGACTTGATTCTGAGCATGCGTGGATTTTTAACCGATGGTTGTGCGTACTAACGATCGTTTTTGACCTATCGTTTAGCAATCCATCGGTTAAATTTTAAAGCAAGTTGCCATTTTTTTAACCAAAGTCTATTCTGGAACACAGCTCCCTCTCCTTTGTCTTCTTTTTGGACTGGTTGGTACAACTGAGCATTCCTGAGGTGGGGGAGGTTTTAGACTTAAAGGGTCAGGCTTTCAGCTTGTATGTGTCCAGTGTCCATTTCTACTGTAGGTGATAGTATGACCCTGCATTTCGTTATTATCATTAAGCTATGGCCCTCAATGGAGCCCAAGAAAAGGACTTTATGGTGAGTACAATATCATTTCATTTGAGGTAACATGGGTTTTTCCTTATATGCAAGTATACCTTTCATCTATACTGTACAGATCTACAAGGAAGAGAAAGAATGAATGGTTTCATGTTTTCTGAACCATAAAGAACTTTCTGACTCCTTTCAACATTCTCTGTACCTCTTCTTGCTGACTTTAGCTACAGAAGTCCAAAGGTGGCAGAGAAGGGGAAACTACTATCACAGTGTATACATGTTGAAGCTTGTAT
This sequence comes from Rana temporaria, assembly GCF_905171775.1. Taxonomy (NCBI): domain Eukaryota; kingdom Metazoa; phylum Chordata; class Amphibia; order Anura; family Ranidae; genus Rana; species Rana temporaria. The sequence goes on from NC_053490.1 coordinate 291,853,820, forward strand.
TTGCACAATTTTTACATTTTGAAGCGTGCTCCCTAACCGTGCTGCTAGTCATCAACCATTATATTAAATATAACACCGTTGTTTCATAAAAACTGCAGATATTGCATACTATCTAAATATAAATGGCTTTTTTTCAAGTGCCTTCTAGTGCTCTGATTTGGAAATGTTGAAAACATTTTATGCTTAACTGCTTGCTGACCGCTGCACGCACTTATATGTCGACAGAATGGCACTCCTGGGCAAAAGGACGTACCTGTATGTCCCCTTTAAGGAAGCGGCACTTGTGGACTTGATCGCCGCAGGGATACCCGCGCTCATCTCACGGTGAGGAAGAACGGGGAGATGCTGATGATGTAAACAAGCATCTCCCCGCTCTGCCTAGTGACAATGACAGTGATCACAGCTTCCTGTAATTGTCTTGTCACACACAGCCCATCCCCCCTACAGTAAGAAGCACTCATTAGAGCACACTTGAACCCTACAGCGCCACCTAGTGGTTAACTGCCAGTGTAATTTTCACAATAATCAGTGCATTTTTTTTAGCACTGATTGCTGTAAAAATGACAATGGTCCCAAAAATGTGTCATAAGTGTCCGATGTGTCCGCCATAATGTTGCAGTCATGATAAAAATCGCTGCTCACCGCCATTACTAGTAAAAAAAAAAATATTAATAAAAATGCCATAAAACTATCCTCTATTTTGTAGATGCTATAACTTTTGCGCAAACCGATCAATAAACGCTTATTGTGATTTTGTTTACCAATTATATGTAGAAGAATATGTATCGGCCTAAACTGAGAAAAAAATATATATATTTTTGGGGGATATTGCATTTTTTTCAAAAATTGTTGCTCTATTTTTGTTTATAGAGCAAATAATAAAAACCGCAAAGGTGATCAAATTCCACCAAAAGAAAGCTCTATTTGTGGGAAGAAAAGGATATATGGTCCGGGGCTTAAGTGTTTAAGGTTTCTTGCATTCTTCTCCCAAACTTAAGCTGGGTATAAACTTGTAGAATTTGAAATGGAATGGAATAGAAATTTGTATAAAAATTCTTAGGAAAATTTGTACAAAAATTCTCAGTATATTCAAATGTAATTTCAAAATAGTTCAATATTTCATTAGCTTTTAACATTCAATGTTGGAACGACTGGACCAGACAAATGAAAACCACATACACTGTTAGAAATTCATACATTCAAGAAAAAAGTTTCCATCCTGCATCTTTAAATTTTCTCATCACTGCGGTCAACAACAAACGTTGATTTGACCCCAATAATGATTAGAAAGATTATCAAATGTTCCTAAAACGTTCTTACAATAAAAGATGTTAAACAATAGTTTATGCCCAGATATAATGACCGTCGGAGGCCCAGGCGCGATGTGATGACGTCACGCCCGGGTACCGTAAACAAACCGCAATTGCGGCTAGTAAGAATGAGATCTGTGAATATTTTTTCATGATCTCATTCTTTCCAGCCTGGAGGAGAGATGTGGGGTCTTATTGACCCCGCATCTCTCCTTAAAGAGGACCTGTCACACACTATTCCTATTACAAGGGATGTTTACATTCCTTGTAATAGGAATAAAAGCGATCCTAATTTTTTTTTTAGTCCCGCACACGTATGTAAACATCGTTCAAACCACACATGTAAGGTGTCGCCGCAGGCGTTAGCGCATGTGCAACAATTCTAGCACTAGACCTCCTCTGTAACTCTAAACTGGTAACCTGTAAAAATTGTAAAGCGTTGCCTATGGAGATTTTTAAGTAACAAAGTTTGGTGCCATTCCATGAGTGTGCGCAATTTTAAAGCATGACATGTTAGGTATCTATTTACTCGGCGTAACATCATCTTTCATATTTTACAAAAAAATTGGGCTAACTTTACTGTTTTGTTATTTTTTAATTCATGAAACCATTTTTTTACAAAAAAAGGCGTTTGAAAAATTATTGCGCAAATACCGTGCAGGATAAAAAGTTGCAATGACCGCCATTTTATTCCCTGGGGTGTCTGCTAAAAAAACATACATAATGTTTGGGGGTTCTGAGTAATTTTCTAGCAAAAGAATGATGATTTGTACATGTAGGAGAGAAGTGCCAGAATAGGCGGCGGTATGGAGGTGGGTATTAAAGCCCTGTATTGAAGTGGTTAAAAAGCCTCAAGAATGTGAACGTGATAAAAAATAAATATGTTGTGCAAGTGAAAGGTGAAGGTTTTATGTGAAAGGCCACAAGTGTACAATAGGAAATGTACTGTTAAACAAAAGGAGAAAAATTAGAACTTTAAAAAAAAACTTTATACCTTTGGTATAACTCACATGTGTAATCAATTTAACACACTTTTAATTATTTAAAAGCATATGTCTTGTTTTTAAAAATATTTCTTTATTAGCTTTTGATAAAGTAAAGAAGGGCTTTTATTGCTGTTGGTGATACTTATCCTTTTATTTGTCCTGGTGATCATTGTTACCAGCACAAAAAGTACACCTGGGAAATGCAAATTTCACAGTTGTCCCTGGAACAGGAAGTAAGTGGAAATCTTCAGATGTCCCAGTTCTTGGCTGGGATCAAAGATGCAATTTATAAAAAAAAAAAATGATTTTAATTCTATAAGTATGTTAAAGAGAGAGCTTTTCGGGTTATTTCTTCAGCATATTTGCAGGTTACTGCAGGCCACACTTGTTAGTATGGGTACAATTTGAATGTTATGCCTTGTACACACGATCAGTTCATCCGATGAAAACGGTCTGATGGATTTTTTCATCAGATATCCGATGAAGCTGACTTTCATCAGTCTTGCCTACACAATATCAGTTAAAAAAACGATCGTGTCAGAACGCAGTGATGTAAAGCACAACGACGTGCTGAGAAAAATGAAGTTCAATGCTTCCAAGCATGCGTCGACTTGATTCTTAGCATGCGTGGATTTATAATCGATGGATTTCCCCACAGACGATCGTTTTTTTTAACCATCAGATAATTTTAAAACAAGTTCCTAGTTTTTTCACCAATGGATAAAAAACCGATGGGTCCCACACACGATCGGTTCGTCTGATGAAAATGGTCCATCAGACCGTTTTCATCAGACGAACCGATCGTGTGTACGCGGCATTAGAGTTTTGGGGTCTGACCTGCAATACACAAAACCAACCTGAAATCTGGTTGGTTACAAAGAAGAGAAATTATTTTCTTTCAGATTTTTTTTTATTTAAGCTTTAGTGGAATCAAATCTAAGAAATGTCGCATGCAGGCTTAAAATATTTAACAAATAACTCTGTTGCAAAGTAATAATGTTCAGAGGATATGGAGTGCTAAATATTATATTTCATAATTTCATTTTGGGTTTTTCATGTGCAAAATGCATTAAAACAGGAGAGACTTGAAGTGGGTGATTGCTGTGCCACGGCATCCGTCCAGTAAGGTTCCAGTGACAAATCACCTTGTCTATACCCCATGCAGTGAACTTGATATTATTGTGCTGATTACTGACAGTGGCTTGGAGAGACATTGGTTTGGGATATGGGTAATTTCATCTGACATAAGGCCTGTCAGAGTATAGGAACATTTACATATATATTCATGAATTTTTTAAACTGTTATCAGATAGCAGAAGTGCTTATTTATTTATAATTTGTATGATATATGCAGTGCGATGGGGTCTTATTGGTACATTTATCCTCAGGTTAAGTGCCGCAGAAAGTCTGAAATGAGATACTAATTTGAATTCAGTTTTAATGTATTTGGTATATCTGAAGAGTTCAGAATGCTATCCATATTTAATAACACTAAAAAAGTTTGACATCAATATTTCTATAAAGTAGAAAATGCCTTGAGGACATAAAACAGCAAATGGGATTAATATAAGAAATGAAAAACTGTGCAATTTCTAAAGGGAAAATTTGTAGTTATTTAAGCTAATTTTTTCTTTTATTTATTAAAGAAAATGAGGTTGTTACCTTACAATTAATTTAACATGCACACTTGATATGACTATTTAATTGACTGGTATGCTGTACAACTCCTCCTTCTAAAGTAATTCTAATTAACCTCTTCCAAAAACCATGAAAGTAATCTGATTAGCCTCTTGGCCACAAAACACATTCAGTTCAAAACAGATTTGTGTTAGCATTAGGCTCACAACAGCAACAGCAGCAATAGCAGCAACAACAACAGCATTAGGGTACTTGTGCATGGTACTGATGATGATGTATGAACATCAGATTTTCCTGGCAAAAAAAAAAAAACGGTCTGTATAGCACATGCACATACTTGCACGTATTTGCGTGTGTGTGTGTGTACACATGCGTAAAAATACTGACCAGTAATGTAGTTGTTTTTTTTAACTAATCTATACACGTTTATGCACATGTGTGTACAAGTCCAATAAAAACAATGCACTACATTTATAGCAATGAAAGAAAAAAATGCCTGAATGCCTAAAAACATGTTTTACTAGACTTTCATCTGCAAGAGGCCTTAGTGTATAAAAAAATGATATTAGAGCCCTACCAAACAGTAATTGTATTTGGTATAAGTCATTTAATTTTGTATGAAGTTCTACAAAACAATGGAAAATAATCATTTTGATGATCTCCTCCCCACTTTGCTCATGTTTACTGCTGCCTCTCAGAGCCAAGTTTTGCTTGACTTAAAATGAAAGGGGGGTTTCCCAGACAAGAACCCCCCCCAAGTGGCCTTGCATGGTTCTGGAGGAAGGGACCTTTTTTATTTATTTTTGCATGATATTTCTCCTTAAAATCCATACCAGATCTGAAAGTTCTGCTATATAATTTGGGTAGGAGTGCGTGGAGTCCCCCTTAAATTGTATAACAAACCTGATGGGCCTGGTATAAATTAGGATGGAAACACCATGCTCTTTTTTTGTGGGGGTCCCCATTAATGTCAATATGAGACCCTTATCTAGGATAAGGGTCTGGTATAGATGACTGCATGCAATCCCTGGCCACTTTGTTTACCAATAGAACAAAGCCGATGAGAAGCTGTCAGGTATCGCGTGTAAGTGTGCTCCACCGGCAGCTCGCTCCCACTGTGAATCTACACATTGGAAGCTGATTAGCAGGTCCCTTGGACTCGATGTCCTGATCATTTTTTTACACAGGCAGAATGGTGATCTGCCTATGTAAACAAAGCAGACTGTCATTCTGTGAGTACAGATAACATTGATTCTGTGTTTATTTAAAGCAGGAACACTGATACATGCCTTTCACTACTAAAAGCAGCCCCCAACTACACTGAAACACCAGCTAGGCACACCGGTAACTGTTTGATCGCCCCTGATGTTACCCATTCTCATTCAATATATTTAGTACAGTGGCAGTGTGTATTTTTAGCACTGACCACTGTATTAGTGTCACTGGTTCCCAAAAATTGTCAAAAGTGTTAGTTAGGTGTCTGATTTGTCCGCCGCAATATCGCAGTCCCACTATAAGTTGACTAGTTTTTACTAGTAAAAAAATAAATATAAATTTCATAAATATATCCCATAGGTTGTAGATGCTATAGCTTTTGTGTAAACCAATCAATAAACGCTTTTTGGGAATTTTTTATCAGAATACATATTGGCCTAAAGTGATGAAGAAATATGATTTATTTTTCATTTTTTATTATTTGACATGTTTTATAGCAGAAAGTATCTTTTTTTCCCCTCAAATTGTTGGTCGTTTTTTTGTTTATAAAAATACAAAAAAAATGCAGAGGTAATCAAATACCACCAAAATAAACCTCTATTTGTGGAGGGGAAAAAAATTGCATTGTCAGCTGTGCCATATTGCAAAAGGCCTGATCATAAAGGGGGGTACAGTTTCCAGACCTGAAGTGGTTTTAAACACATTTCTTTCCTTGTAAATGTCAGTTTTGCTGTAGTAGGTTGCTTCCCACAGGCATATATAAAGGAGTTTATCACCTTAAACATTACAAAAATTGTCATTCCAAGCCAAATTGAATATTGTATTTTTTTGCTTTGGTATACAGTATATCCCCCAGGGCAGTGCCCTATCCCCATGCCATGTGTTTGTTAATCTCTTGTGATTAGTTAGAAAGTGGTAATTACAATTTTTTATAGTTCATCTCCCATTGCCTTCAGTGGGATTCTGATTTGACACCTAAACTTATGTAATGTTTGCCAAACCTGTCTCAAACCAAACCTGTCAGACCTCAGACTCAGTGGCATGTTACAGAGCCAAATAAACCTTGACTGAGGTCCTTCTAGGCTTTCTTGTGACACTGCTGAGGGAATCCTGGAAGGATGGGAGGTGTCAGTGACAAACTATGCTGAGGGCTGATTTGCTTTAGGGCAGATTTGTTCTGGGAGGTGGATTTTGGTTTTAAGAAGGAACGATTTGTACTTGGGAAGGATTCATTCCTGAACAGAATATTTGTGCTGGTGGGGGGTTCTGGGGTGTCATTTTTGTTTCTGCTCTATTTGTTGCACACCCCAGACACCTGTACTTTATAAGTTGACCTCTGCATTACACACAATCATGATCCCTGCATCCTGCACTTTGTGTTACAAAATACTGTCTTCTGCACTCTGTGCGTTATATGCCCCTGACCACTGCACTCTGTGTATTACATACTTCTGACCTCTGCAGTCCATGCATTAACCACTTCCAGTCCGGGCCTTTTCTGGCACTTTTTGTTCCCATGTAACAATTAGTATTTTTTTTTTTGAAAATTTGAGATTTCTGTATGATGGTTGTACACACCATCATACAGAAATGAGAGTCAATCCGCGTGGACAGACAGCGCGGTGACGTGTTCGCGCCATCGCCGCGACGATGACGCGGCGACGTGCGCGACACTGAAAGGTCAATGCTTCCACGCATGCGTCAAAGTCATTCGACGCATGCGAGGGATGGCGGCCGCTTGGACATGTACGGTAAGTCTGTACAGTCGACCGAACATGTCCGACGGACAGGATTCCAGCGGGCATGTTTCTAAGCAACTTTAGAAACATTTTCCCGCTCGAAAACGGTCTGGCGGGCAAATGTACGCTGGAATCCTGTCCGATCGGCCGTACACACGACCGAACATGTCTGCTGAAACTGGTCCGCGGACCAGTTTCAGCAGACATGTTCGGTCGTGTGTACGGAGCCTTAGGGGTGTGAAGAACAATGATTTTGTGGGGTTTCAGACTCTGTATATGTGGGTGTCTCTTGATAAGTCTAAAGAATAGATAGAAGATATGGTAGTGTATTGAGAATTGTTGGGTGGAGGAGTAGACAGGCCATCTGCATTGGTTATGATGATTGGTGAGGTGGGGTCCTTTTCCTCTTCTGATCACTCTGGGTTTGAAGTGTGTGTTGGAGGGGGAGTCTTGAACATCTGGATCATTTCCAGACTCAATCTAAATCTCAATCTAAAATAATACATACATAAAAGTAGGAAATATGTAAAAAAAAAAAAAAAATACCATAATTTAACTGATCATTTAAGTCTTAACAGAAGGTAATATCTTTATAAACCAGAAGTCCAACATAGAGCTTGATTGCATGTCATTTGATCTTACACTATCCCTTTTAACATAGGACAACAAAAATCAAAATCGTACTCTAATACCCCGTACACACGATCGGAATTTCCATCAGGATAAACTTCAACGGATTTTTCTGACAGAATTGCGTTCAAGCTGTTTTGCATACACACGGTCACACCAAATTCTGATCGTCCAAAACACAGTGACGTACAACACTACGACGAGCTGAGAAAAATTATGTTCAATGCTTCAACTTGATTCTGAGCATACATGTTTTTTTTTTCTCTATTGGAGTTCCACACAGACGATCGGAATTTGCGATAGAATTTTTTTTCATCGGAAAACATGTTCTCTTTTTAAGTCCATCGGAATTTCCGATGGAAAAAATCCAATGGGGCATACACATGGTCAGATTCCGTCTGACTTTTTTCATTGATCGTGTGTACAAGTCATTAACCTCACTCCTTTAATTTTAGGGCTGTGACACCAACTCTTGTACGCCTGTCATAAAAGCACATTGTGATCCTTGTATAGCCTGTGCCATGCTATTAATATTATTGTTATTCTTTACATTACAAAGCGAACATTGAAGTAGTTTGTACTATACAGGAAAAAGGTAGAAAATACATTTTTTTTTTTATTTGATAAACTGCCTGCTTGCTTTGTTCCCACACTGTCACATTTTTGAAGTTGTCAAACGTTGATAAATAACAACCCATAATTGTGTTTAAAATATGACAAGATCACCATTAGCAAATTGCTTTTGACAAATTGCAGTAACATTTTCTGGCACTGTTGCCAAGGTTTAATGCGTCTTCTGCTTTTTACTGACGTATAAATGACCTGATAAAAGCCAGCCTAACCTCCAATCAAACTCTGATGCATTATTATCTGTCCATGGTGCTGAAGTTGGAAATAAACTGGTTACATGGAGCAAAACATCTGCATTTGCTTGTGTTCCTATGTCGTGCGTGATAATGACCACACATATTGATTTCTGGGTATATGAGAGGTTAGGTTGTTTGCTCTCTGGATTAATCTTGATTATGAATGAGCTTCTGTCTTTTCACAAATATCCTTCTTCTCTTCCTAGAGAAAATGAAATGAAGTCAGTACTGTGCCAATGAGATTAAATAGAGTTTTCAAAAACGACCATACATAACCTTTCTGCTGTGTAGACTCAAGGAATAAATTATAGCCATTTGTGGACAGCAAAAAAATATTGTATATGATTTTCTAGTAACGTTAACAAGAACCTATGATTGTTTATATATTCTTTACTATTTTTCTTTCTGCCTGAGTCCTGACACAAATTATTTTACCCTTAACAACATTGTGAACCTTCTATTGCAACTATTGACTTAGGAAATTGTCTTATATTTTAGATTGTATTATATTTGATATATAATTGTAATACTAGCCTAAATAATTAATATGTCAAACTATGAAAAACTGTGTAATAAGCCATTAAACGTGATATTTTAGCTTGCAATATCAATTAGAGGCCAGATTCACATAGAATTGCCCTGGTGCAGCGTATCAGAGATACGCTACGCCGCCGTATCTTACCTGGCTCTAAGTCGAATCCAGGAAGATTTCACGGTGGCGGCGTAGTGTATCTCTCGTGCGTATTTCAAATTGGGCGGGTAGGGGGCGTGATTCATTTAAATGAAGCGCGTCCCCGCCTAGGGGGATTGTCATCTGGGAGGTCGGCCATATGATTGATGGCTGTTCCCCCCAGTGGATAAGGCCCCGCCCCCCTTATTTCGTAGGCGCAGACGAGTCATGGCGTTTCGGGAAAAAGCTGAACATGCAGAGCGCAGGCGCCATATAGAGCCGACTCACATCTCTGCATGTTCGGCTTCTTTCGGAAAACCTGCAACTCGTGCGCGCATACGCAATAAGGGGGGTGGGGCCTTAACCGCCAGGGGGAACAGCCGTCAATCATCTGGCCGACCTCACAGATGACAATCCCCCTAGGCATAGAAACGCCTACTCCCGCGGGGGGAAGTACATTGAAAACATGAATTACAAGGTACGTAAAGGATAAAAAAAAAAATATTCCGGACTGTACTTGTTACGAATATAAGGAAGCTGGTCAGATATACATGTCAATTAGGGTGAACCTCCGCTTTAAATTCTGAATAGGTTGCTTCCACAGCATAGGGAAATATAGTTGATGAGGGGTCTACGCATCCTTGTCATAATTATGCACCAAACTAGAGCTTGCCATGATGTACACAGCACAGGCAATGTTTATATTTGTTTTTTGCTTGCTTTTGGCCCATGTTTTCTCAAATTTACTTTGAAAGTTGCTCTAATAAAAGTCTAGTCTTGAGACAAATAAAGGGAACTGAAATGATTCCTGTATGAAAATTCAGACAGTCTTGCCTGGAGTATTATGCCACAGTAATCTGCTGACAGTTTATTATACCTTTTTTTTTTATCGGCACTAAACCCTTTAAAAGGCACTGAAATAAAACACATTGGACAAACAAAGGTAAAAGCTTTCCCAAAAACCTTCATTTTATTTTCTTTATAGGAAAACAGTTACCCATTAATAAAAGGGTCCACACTTCAATGTGCTCTTTACTAGAAAGCAATGAATTGTAAGAAATCATGCAATAATACCTAGTGACAAGTCAGGAGACTAAGGCACAAAATGTACTGGTGGTAAATCCATACACTGGACATGATTCCAATGGGAAGACAGCCTCTGGCACTGAGTCTGACCTACAAAACATCATTAGATAGATATGTTTTACCCAAAGGAGATATTTTCTTTCTCAATTTATATGTCACTGCCATTTAGAGGAAAATTAAGATATGAAAATGAAGGCTCTTATAAAGGGTATCTTTTCCATTTATATTTCTCCTCTGGCTTGTATACAGTGCTGTTAATCAAACTAATCTATCTTAGAATACAGCAACACTGAACTTGGCCATGTAAGTTTAATTATGGAACGTGCTAACGCTGCACCATCCAAATGATACAGTGCTAAAAAATTACCGAGCACTGTTTGCATAACTATTTAAGTATTTTTAAAGTGAACTTGTTACCAGGAAAGACTTACATTTTTCATAACTATCTGAAAACTATCTGAGAACAGATTACTAAAACCAGCCTGCATATACTTTTAAGTTGTGCTTAAAATGCTCCCTTGTGTCCAGGACCCTGAACTTTAAAGTGGTTGTAAACCTTTGTGTTTTTTTGCCGTAATCATCCTATGCATTAAAGGGGTTTCCCTAAATAGCTTCCTTTACCTTAGTGCAGTCCTCCTTCACTTACCTTGTCCTTTTGCATTTAAATGTCCTTATTTCTTCTGAGAAATCCTCACCTCCTGTTCTTCTGCCTGTAACTCCACACTCCACACCAGGGAGGAAGCCTTGCATTACTGTGTAGAGTTACAGACAGAAGAACAGGAAGTGATGATTTCTCAGAAGAAAAAAGGACATTTAAACGCAAAATCGAAAGATGAGGTAAGTGAAGGAGGACTGCACTGAGGTGAAGGAAGCTATTTAGAGGAAAAATTCCGCCCCCCATGTCCCCGGTTTACTTACATGAGCCCTGAACTTCTGTGGGCTCGTTCCTGCGTTGTTTTCCAAACGGCTTAAAGGTTCTTCATTGGTTTGACTGATAGCAGTGCAGGCATTGGGGTTAGCTGCCGTGGGACCACAGAAGAGGAAAATCGGGGCCACTCTGTGCAAAACAAATTGCACAGTGGAGGTTAGTATGACATGTTTGTTTTTAAAAAACAAAACTGAACCCATACAACCCCTTTAATTTGTAAATTGCTAAATGCACACCGTATGAATGATACTTTGAATCAAGTCTTACTTATTTTGTGGATATTTCCTCCTTCACCCATGGAACAGCCTTTCATTTACAGGACACCAAGCTGCTTTGTACTACATTGGACACTTTGGGGTTGATTTCCTAAAGGTAAATCCACTCTGCACTACAAGTGCACTGCAAGGGCACTTAAAAGTGCACTTGTAAGTGCAGTCGCTGTAGATCTGAGGGAAAGCTTTGAAATTAGGGGAAGCTCTGCTGATTTTATCATGCCATGTGCAAGCAATAATGCTGTTTTTTATTTTCCTTGCATGTCCCCCTCGGATCTACAGTGACTGCACTTCCAAGTGCACTTGCAGTGCACATGTAGTGCAAAGTGGATTTGCCATTGTTAAATAACCCCCTGTGTAACAGAAACAGAAAGTTGTCTTGTACTTTTGGCACATAGGGATGAGCTAGCTGAAGCAATACATGAACATTGGGGAATCAATCAGTCATGATCAGCCATGACACTACAAACTGCAGTTAAAACATGTAAGTCCTTCATTACAAGGTAAGGCAAACAAAAAGCACACGGACTATAACTACACTCATTTCTAGTTAATACAACAAAAACATTTAAAAGTCTACCATACCTTTAAGGATGTAGAAAACTTTGCCTGGTAAAAGGGAAACATTGCAGGTGTTATAACAAAATGAATCACTTTGCAAAATGATGCTGTTCTAACCTGGACACATCTGTTCATAATCTAGAACAAGCTGGCCAGGCACCTGATGAAATAATGCACATTTCAAGCCCTGACACTGTAATTACTGCATTAATAAGGGCGGAAGTGATACTTGTTGGGGCCGTTGTCTGTATAGGCTGGAGAAGTACCAAACAGTTGTCCCTGAGTCAGCGTAAGTTGCGACTGGGGGCTGTAAAAAGGCAAGGTGGTACCAGATGCAGCTAGTTGGTCAGTCAAGGGTGCCTTCAAAAATGTCTAAGACATAAATAGGCAGTTACATTCAGGCTGAGAGGTTAGGGTATGTTTTTTCTGTTTATTAAAGTAACCGTGCAAGATAAAAAGTTGCAATGAACGCCATTTTATTCCCTAGGGTGTCTGCTAACAAAACATATATAATGTTTGGGGGTTCTGAGTAATTTTCTAGCAAAAAAATGATGATTTGTGCATGTAGGAGAGAAGTGCCAGAATAGGCCCGTTATGGAGGTGGGTATTAAAGCCCTGTATTGAAGTGGTTAAGATCTTGGTTTTTGCTTAGAAGCTGAAATCCGGGATAAACAAATATTGTCTAAATACAAGAGACATGCATATTCTTAGTTGAATCTTGGTTTCATTATTGTTTTTTTTATTTTTTATTTTTAGATCCATGCAGTAATGCACCTTGAAATAATAACAATGGGCCAGATTCACAGCGGAGATACGACGGAGTATCTCAGATACTCCGTCGTATCTCTCAGAGTATCTATGCGACTGATTCATAGAATCAGTTACGCATAGATAGCCCTAAGATCCGACAGGTGTAATTGTTTTACACTGTCGGATCTTAGGATGCAGTACCGCGGCCGCCGCTGGGGGGAGTTTGCGTCGTATTCCAGTGTCGGGTATGCAAATTAGCAGTTACGGCGATCCACAATGGATTTTCGCGTTCGGTGCGTCGTCGCTAGTATAGTTTCTCGTCGCAATTTTAGGCGTCGTTTGACCTGCCCTAACTTTAGACAGCACACGTATGTGCTGTTTAAAGTATGGCCGTCGTTCCCGCATCAAAATTTACATTTTTTTTGTCTTGCGTAAAACGTCCGGGCATATGAAAGTACGCTACGCACGTCGCACGTCGTCGCCGTTCGAAAAAATGACGTCACTTGACGCAAAGCACGGCAGGAATTTCGAAATGGAGCATGCGCAGTAGGTCCGGCGCGGGAGCGCGCCTAATTTAAATGGCACACGCCCATTTGAATTACACTGGCTTACGCCGGAGGCCGCCAGCGTAGGTTTTCATTGCAAGTGCTTTGTGAATCAGGCACTTGCGATAAAAACTTGCGGCGGTGTAACGTATCTACGATACGTTACGCCGCCGCACTTCTACGTGAATCTGGCCCAATGTTTTCTTCTGTGCAGAAGCTTCATGTAATAAAGACCATTCACTGCCACACAGTTTTCCTTGTGAAGGGTCGCTGGTCTTTTTTGCTACCATCTAGATTTATGCAGATAGCCTATAAGGAGAGGATCTACTGTGTAGAGCGACAAAATGATGTGATCACTAATATTTTAGGGTTAATATCTGGATTTGCAAAAGCATGTAGTGCATACAAAATAGACATGCTGTATATCCTATGAGGCTGTTGAGGACTATATTTAAATTAATCTTTTTGTGCATGGTTTACAATACACTTTTTAATTAAATCTTTTTAAATCCTGTGTACTAGAAGCCCATTTTCAGGCATATATTGAGCAAAATTCTCAATTGCATTAAATGATGTATGCCACCCCCCCCCCCCCATCTACCTGATAAGATTTAAAAAAAAATGTTTTAAAGAACCTGCTGGGCACCACTTGTATCAGTACCAATCACTTCTCTTTTTATGAAACACATCCTCTGTTTATGGAATCTGCATGTCTTGGCTATACCAACATAGAAGAAGTAACAAAAAAACAAAAGAAAAACAATACGCTCAGTCTTCTACATCACCTAGTCACCCCTATTGATTGGGGAAGGAGTGTACAGGTGCGGTACAGCTTCTATTGATTTGCAATGACTTGCTTTTTCTGTTGTCTGTTATGGATCTAAGCTAATTTGCTTAGCAACATTGCATATTAACAAACCCATCAGTTTCACACTCTAAATCAAAGTAAACACTACAAAGACTGAAGATCTCCAGATTGTTTAGACTGAATATCTTTTATAAGTGTAAGGCCTAGTACACACGAGAGGATTATCCGCTGGAAACGGTCCTCCGGACCGTTTCCGCGGATAAATCCTCTGGCGGATTTGGATCTGATGGTTGTACTAACCATCAGATCGAAATCCGCGCGGAATACATCCGCGGTGATGTGGCCGCGCCGTCGCCGCGATGATGATGCGGCGACGTGCGCGACGCTGTAAGATAAAGACTTCCACGCATGCGTCGAATCATTACGATGCATGCGAGGGAGGGAATTGGACGGATTGATCCGGTGAGTCTGTACAGACCACCGGATCAATCCGCTGGACAGGATTCCAGCGGATGGATTTCTTAGCATGCTAAGAAATTTTTATCCGCTGGAAATCCATCGGCCGGAAAAATATCGCGGATAAATATCCGCTGGGCCGTACACACCACAGGATCTATCCGCTGGAACTGATCTGCGGATAAATACCAGCGGATATATCCTCTCGTGTGTAGGAGGCCTTAAGGACATATTCAAACTATGCTGTTGCTTTAGGGCACACACGTAAAATTGTCTTATACCTTGTTGTAATGTGAATTGCATTAAGGCAGCCCATATATTTAAAAGGCCTGTGTAAAGCACCAAAACACATAAAAAAAGGTGCATGTAGCTTTTCTGGCAGCACATTACAACACACATGAATGCAACTCGTGCATTCTAAAGGAGAGATTAGCAAGAGCAGTTGATGTATACTTTTTTTTACTGCATGCACATCTATTAAAAGCAATTACAATAAGATGGATTGCGTAGTCATTTGATAGCCTATTATTGTTAATGCTCCATTGCACATACTAGATGTATGTGCAGCAGCACAAATGAGAGCATGCTCCAGGGCAAACATGTACATGCAAGGGATTACAGATGAATGCCAAGGACCAAATTATAAGATAATAAAATTACTGTGAAATGGACAGGAAGAACTTAAATAGTGATAGCTTAAAGATGACCACTCTCACCCATCTTTTTTTAGTACATATGCATTGTACCATTTACTTTTTTATTCAGCCAATTGTCATTTTGTCTGTAAGCCATTTTTTTCATACAAAAAAATGGAAAAAAAACGCTTAATGTAAAATGTTTTGTTGAAAAAGGTTGGTGATAACAGTTAACTCTAGTTTATATTATTTGAAATTACGTGTAATTTGTTTCCGATCCTTACCTATAATTGAATCTGCCATCAGATGCTGTGAACTATGTACTGTTCGTGTATTGTCACTTGTATCGGAATATCAGTGGCTTGAGTTCAAATATACCTTGGAAAAATACATTGGATACCATAAGGGGGAGTACAAACTTGCTCTGACTTCCCGTCTCAAAGAGCACTGAGAAATCTCCTTAATGGGGTACAGAGTCTGAAAAAAATTCTACACCCCCTTCCTTTCCCCACACTCTACCAAAAAATGGCTTTATTTGGTGTTTGTGGCGTTGATTTACCAAAGGTAAATAGACTGTTTCCTTTCTAAAGGAAGTTGAGCTTTGCAAGGGAATTTTTCCCAGAGCTTAGTGAATGAGATGAAGTTCTGCTGATGTCCATCATCCAATCATGTGCAAGCAAATATGCAATTTTTTTTATTTTTCTTGCATTTGGGTATTCTTTGCAAAGTGAAACATTACCACATTCACTAAGCTCTGGGGAAAACCCCCTTGCAAAGTGCAACTTCTCTTGCAGAATGAACAGCCTATTTTCCTTCAATCAATCAACCCATGTGTTCCAATTTGATGTCCTTACAGGACATTTTAACCAATTGCCATTCTATCCAAAGCTGGATAAATTATCTTTTGGGTTTATCAGGCATAGCTATTTTGACTTGTGACATCAGTGAACATATGTAATTAAAGGTGTCATAAACTCTGTAAACAAACAAAAAAATGAGTTACCATAATCTATTGTCACTTTTGTACATTCTAACAGTAGCATCTGTCAACACAAAATCTAGATTTAAAATATGCTGTGCCTCAACTTCCATTATGTGGGTGACCACATTTGGCCTACTGTATGTGGGAATGCAGCTCACTTATGAAATGGACTACAGTATTACATGATGGCACAGCCAGCATCAGCATATAATAGCACATCGGACCTCCTCTTCATAAAATCCATGTCATAAAATTTAGACATATGCAGTACAGGAGTATTGGTTCATTGGATTTGTAGATTTGGGGAGCAGTGCATGCCCTGCTGGAAACCAGGGACAGAAATTTACAAGCCACATGCATTTGCAATACAGGTCAAAACAACCAGGACTTTGCTTTTTCTGGTCTAAAGGGATGGCAGATGAGTACAATGGGTTATTGGGAGCAACAGCTCTATTTTACTGTACTTCTTTTTCTTATATAAAGGATCTCTCTCTCTATTCAATGAGCATGCTGCTTAATACCCACAGCAACAGTACCAAATGAGAACATTCCGCATGTGTCTTCTAATTTTATCAGTAGGATAATTGCTTATATTGCCTAACACTGTTAGTATAACAAAAAGAAATAACATGACAATGGGCTCTTCTTTTTTGCTTCTCTTATAATTTTCACAAAATGCTTTTGCAGTGTGTGAGCGATGTCTGATTAAACCATTCCATGTGGCTGCCTCTTTGTTCGAAAGGATGGCCTCAATTTTCATTAACAGAACCACTCTGCAATCAGCCGTAAACAAGACATAGAGGTCTGTCAGATATTAACATGCTTGTCGGCTGAAGGCAGCCATGGAAGACAATGACTACTTATCTTGCGCTGCTGCTGTGCTCAGGTCTGTGACTATACCATGTTCAGTTTCTATTGCCAACCATCTAGAAGTTACATCAACCAAAAGCTGATAACACTAACCCTTACTGCTTGCTTGGGTTCATTTAGAAAAATGTTACAAGCACATACAAATAATGCATTGTGTGATTAAAGTGGTTATAAAGGTAAAATGTTTTTTTTTTACCCAATGCATTCTCTGCATTAGGGTAAAAAACTTTTAATAGTGGCTTTACCCCCAGCCCCCCCTAAATACCTGAACCAGATCTTGGTCCAGCACTGAGCATGTCTGCAGCAACTCTTCTCCCTTCTCCAGGCTCTGGCCATTGGCTCATGCTGCTGTCAGTCAAAACCTGTAAGCAGTGGGGGGGTTCAGAGTCAGGCTGTGTGTCTAAATAGATGCAAAAATTGGAAGCAGCTTTCTATGGAGGCACTAGGTGGGTGACCAAAATTGCCGGGGGTACCAAAATTGCCGGGGGTAGGAAACTTTGTAAAACCATTGCACAGAGCAGGTAAGTATGACATGTTTGTTGTTTTAAAAAAAAATTCAAGCTTTACAGTCACTAAACTAGTTTTTATAGATACTTTTGAATATAGTTATAATTATGCAGACACTGCTTTTGCTTAGTTTCAGAAATGATCCTTCTTACCTTTTCTACAAGGTTAAAAAGTTCAGTTGTGTGAACATGCATTTCTTCCTTCCGATAGTGGAGGTGGAGTTTCAGGACACATAGGGGTTAAATTTGCTAAAACTGGAGAGTGCAAAATCTGGTGCAGCTGTGCATGGTAGACAATCAGCTTCTAACTTCAGCTTGTTCAATTAAGCTTTGAGAGCTGCATCAGATTTAGCACTCTCCAGCTTTAGTAAATCAACCCTGTAGTGTGCCCGTGTTATGTAGTCTGTTCAGCTTGAGGAAAGATGCAGGATGTGCTTGAGTTGGGGCGGATGTTCAAGATGCAAGCTGTGATTAGGAGGGGGTGTGTTCCAGGGGTAGGCTGTGATTGGGAAGGTGCTGTGTGTCTGCACAGTGTCCTGCACTTCTGAAGGGCCAGCTAAAGGATACAAACTAAGCACGCTAACACAGATCGGCTTCTGTGATTTGTGTGGTCGGTCTAGAACAAGGAAGAAAGGTGACTGGCAAGACCAGGTAATTCAGGCAAAAGATGTACATGAAAATGATAGAGACTATGATTTACTGTATAAAATACACATATATATAAATAAAAACATAGGGTAACATACACTTTAAAGTATAACTAAAGGCAAAACGTTTTTTGTTAGTTTGGGATAGAGTGGAGATGGATTAGATAGCTTGTCAGTTTTTATTGCTGCCTGTGCACCTGTTAGGAAGATTCACTTCCTCTATTTGTCCTGTTTACCATTATCATTGAAAGTAAAAATAAAAGAACATCTCACATTTTGGGTTGTCCCCAGAAAGGTAATAGAGACAAAATATTCTAATAGGAACCGGTGACTGGGGGGTCACAAAGGAATTCCTTTAATTTGCTTTGATTTCCTCTGACTCCCTGTTTGGCTATGGGACACAAAGTAAAGGGAAATCTCTGCAATGGGACACAGATAGTAAAGAAAAAAAAATTGATAGGGGTTATACTTTAAAGGAGTATAGACACAGCTTGTTTGCTGTACTTCTCCTATGGATCACAGGAGTGCAATTTTCAATTTGTCCGTTTTCAGCAGAGAGAGGACTGAAGTCTGCTCTCTGCTGACGTCACCAATGTCCAGGCACCGCATCATCACGACAGTAAAGTCTGGATCTGCCAGGTGCCTGCACTGACACCCCGCTCAGTCTCTCAGGGAGCTGCTTAGAGCCTGAGAAGGCTGCTCCACCCCCTCCACATCTCAGCGCTCCAATGAGCGAGGGAGAAGAGCAGAGAGCTGTAACTGACAGTCACCAGCTCTCTGCTAACGGAGCTCTGAAAACTGAGCGATCGGCAGTGTTTGATCACTCGGCTCTCAGTGCAGAGGCATCGGGGGACAGATTCAACATAGGACCAATGCTGCATCCACCTAGGTAAGTATGAAACTGCAAAAAAAAAAAAAAAAAATCCCTTACTTCTCTTTAAGGGAAATAATTAGATGCTCAATAGGGATGAGCTTTGAGTTCGAGTCAAACTCATGCTCGACTCGAACATTGCCTGTTCGGTGAACAACGAACAATTTGGGATGTTTGCGGCAAATTCAAAAAGCCGCTGAACACCCTGTAAAAGTCTATGGGAGAAATCTAAAGTGCTAATTTTAAAGGCTAATATGCAAGTTATTGTCATAAAAAGTGTTTGGGGACATGTATTAATGCAATTTTTTTTTAAACGGCTGTTTTTTTCGGGAGCAGTGATTTTAATAATGCTAAAAGTGAAACAATAAAAGTGAAATATTTAAAATTTTAAATTTCATACCTAGGGGGGTGTATAGTATGCCTGTGAAGTAGCGCGTGTTTCCCGTGCTTAGAACTGTCCCTGCACAAAATGTAATTTTCAAAGGAAAAAAAGTCATTTAAAATCATTCGCGACTATAATGAATTGTGAAAAATGCATGGGGGTCCCCCCTAATTCACCTGGGCCTTCAGGTCTGGTATGGATATTAAAGGGAACCCTGCGTCAAATTAAAAAATGGCATGGAGTTCCCCCCAAAAATCCACACCAGACCCTTTATCTGAGCACGCAACCTGGCAGGCTGCAGGAACAGAGGGGGGACAAGAGGTAATGGAGTAAATTGTACCTCTTCCATTTCACAAAGAAAGTGTAACAATTGTAAAAAAAAAAAACACAGACACTGTTGGGAAAGTCCTTTATTAAAAATAAAAAAATGAAAATAAATAAAAAGATTCCAGCGGTGGTAATCCACTCTCCGTCTCTGCTCCAATGCTGTCGGTGTCCTGTGATGGGTGATCTCCTCTCTGGGGTCCAGCGATGAGAAGATCTCCTCTTTGTCCAGGATCCAGCAATGAGATGTCAATCCAGCGCAGTGCATCACCTGTCTCCACCGGAGACAGTCCGGGAATTATGAGGCTTCAGCAGTGACAGCTCTTATGTAGGTGAGGGCGGGGCGGGCCCGCCCCCCTCTGATGTAATGGCAAACGTTCGAGTCCCATAGACTTTAACGGGGTTCTAAAGTTCACACAAACTTTTGGTCTGTTCGCAGGTTCTGGTGCGAACCATTCGACTCGTAATTGGGGTAAGTTGTTATATGAGGGATACTTCCAGGTAACAGGACATGCTGGAAAAAAATATTACTTTGCTCATTGCCAGTCACACTGGAAAGGTGAGCAGTAATGCAGAGATTCTATTACCAGTACTGTTGGGTGAGAAACTGCATGGACTTGAGGCCAACAGTTTTTGTGCACAAAAAAACCAAATACGCAATTTTTCCAGGTAAAGAAAAAAAAAAAAAGCAAAACTTTTTTCTAATCAAATGGAGAAGGAAATGGTTAAAAGCACTATCTTTTTTTTTTTTTTTTACCTAAGAACAAGTAATGGACCAACGTATTGTTTCTTTAGAAGTGTCCCTCAAACATGAACTCAATTCACCTTATTATTGCATCATTATTGAGGTAACCTCATATATGTGCTGTTAGTTTCAGCTAGCTGCCATAAGCCAGGTATCCTCTTCTTAAGCGGCGGTCCGTTTTCCGATAATGGTGGTCTCTGAGGAGGATTCACCGCAAGATCACCATTATCAGCGGAGAGAGAGGGCCCGCCTTCTGGTGACTGGGAATATGGACGACTGAGGGGAAGATGGCCCCCACCTGTCTCCATACCATAACAGGGCGGAAGCAACGTCAAAACGTCACTTCTGCCCATAGCTCTTAAAGGGACATTTTTTTATTTTATTCAAATGACAACATTTTTTTCTTTATTGCATTTGAGTGTAAATATGAGATCTGAGGTCTTTTTGACCCCAAATCTCATATTTAAGAGGACCTGTTATGCTTTTTTCTATTACAAGGGATGTTTACATTCCTTGTAATAGGAATAAAAGTGTAACTTTTTTATTATAAACGAACAGTGTTAACAATTGGGATAAAAGCTCAAATAAATAAGAATTTTTTTTTTAACATGCCCTGTCCCGCCGAGCTTGCGTGCAGAAGAGAATGCATACGTGAGCAGCACCCGCATATAAAAACGGTGTTCAAACCACACATGTGAGGTATCGCTGCGATAGGTAGAGCGAGAGATATAATTCTAGTCCTTGACCTCCTCTGTAACTCAAAAGATGCAACCTGTAGAATTTTTTAAACGTCGCCTATGGAGATTTTTAAAGGTAAATATAAGTCGCCATTCCACGATCGGGTGCAATTTTGAAGCGTGACATCTTGGGTGTCAATTTACTCGGCGTAACATTATCTTTCACAATATAAAAAACAAAATTGGGGTAACTTTACTGTTGTCTTATTTTTTTATTCAAAAGTGTATTTTTTCCAAAAACTTGCACTTGTAAGACCGCTGCGCGAATACAGTGTGACATTGCAACGGCCGCCATTTTATTCTCTAGGGTGTTAGAAAAAAATGTATAATGTTTGGGGGTTCTAGGTAATTTTCAAGCAAAAAAATATTGTTTTTAACTTGTAAACAACAAACCTCAGAAAGAGGCTCGGTCCTTCAATTGCTAGAGAACATTTTTTAAACTCTGAAGCCCCATACACACTATAAGTTTTCCTGCAGGTTTTTCTCTTCAGGTTTACCAAAACCATCTAATATGGGGTCAAACCTTAAGAATTTCAATGTGTATGCAATCAGGCATGGTTTTGGTAAACCTGAAGAGAAAAACCTGCAGGATCAAGTCCTGTTGAGACGAAACGTCGGGAGGCGACGTTTTGACGTCACCGCATCATCTGTTTAGGACGAACACACGTTCTGCTGAGCCAGCCGGCTTCTTACTATCTTATGCTATTGATTTTGTACTTAAATGTAAGTGTATTTTTATCTCTCACAAATAAAGTAGTGTTACGTTTTTACACTATGTGAGTCTCTCTTGTTTTTCGATGCCCTGAATGCTTACTGGTGATCACTGAGGATCCTCCATGTTATCAAGGACGCTCGGGTTACTGCTGCTGGATTGTCTTGTTCCCTGCATTATCTGATCCCTATTGGGATCGCAGACTCTGTGTTACGTTTTTACACTATGTGAGTTTCTCTTGTTTTCGGATGCCCTGAATACTTACTGGTGATTACTGAGGACCATCCACGCTAGCAAGGACGCTTGGGCTACTGCTGCTGGATTGTCTTGTTCCCTGAATTATTTGATCCCTATTGGGATCGCAGACTCTGGTAAGGGTCAGTGTTTTGCATTGGTGGTGGTTCCTTATTCTGTCCATCTGTCACGGCCATTTGTCAATCAACACCTCTGAGGATTGAACACGTTCATGCTGCATGTTTTGGACTTTTTTTGGTTTCACTTCACTTATTGACAGACAATTTTGTGAAAGATTGTTATTCTATCACTGGGACTATATTTTTTTTATTTTGATATATTTTGTATTTTTTGGTCATTTGCACTTGCTTATTTCCATTATTTACGCATATGTCTTGTGACTAGACACATTATTCATTCACACAGCGCGACTCCATTCTCTGTCCTGTATCATTTTATGTTGTATAACATTTTTGAGTTGCTGCTCTATTTTCGTTTTTTCTTTGCAAGGTATGCGCAATTTTTTTCCCTTTTTTGGAATAACTTTACGCCGGATGTACGCCTTACGTAAACGACGTATACTACTGTGATGGGCGCAAATACGTTCGTGAATCGGTGTATCTCGGGCATTTGCATATTCGACGCGTAAATCAATGGAAGCGCCCCTTGCGGCCATCGTAAATATGCGCCCAGGCTACAACTGCGTAGAAAACTTACGTCGGACGGATGAAGCCACATTTCAGGCGTATCTAGCATTGTGAATCAGGCGCATAGATACGACGGCGCATCTGTGCACTTACGCGGCGTATAGAAAGATACGTCGGCGTAAGTGCTTTAAGAATCCGGGCCATAGTTTGTATGGGGCATAAGTGTACTTGGCATAAAACAGTCTTCTGTGATTACTACTGAAAAAAGCCACCTCAATGCTCATCAGCAGTTCTCTGCTGTCCTGTGAGCTACAAGGCTGATTTGATTGAGTGATCAATCAAAGTCACCATGAACACAAGTGTTAGGACAACATGACAATCAATACAATTAGTGCACCCCAGCAACTGAATTTTTATTGTTGGTCCTACTTTACTTTTTTAGAGGTTTTCTCAACATTTTAACTATAGCTTCTAAATATAAACTTGTAATAAAACAACATTGTAGGTGGCAATATAGCATGAAATATTACAGGCCAGCCCTTTTTAAATATTTAGTTTGTATGCTTTTTGTTAAAGGTAAAACCAGTGATCTGAGAAATATGCTTATATACATATGAGGACATATTCTTGTCATATATGAACCATATATGTAATTTATTCAAATTGCATAGAGATGGTAAAACATAACACAAAAAGGAGTAGTGTGGAGTTAATTAGCACTGAGGGTTAAAGTGGTTGTAAATCCTTTACAACCACTTTAGCCAACAGGTAAGCTTAGATTAAAGTCCTGTACACACGGCCGGGATTCTCGTCAGGAAAAAAAAATTCCTGACGAGATTCCTGGCAAGATTTTCTTCCCAGCCGAGTGTACACACGTACAATTCAAAAGAACCACTGTTCTTTTGAATGGCACGAACGCGGTGACGTCATCGACTACGACGAGCATTCGCTTGTCACATTCAATGCTGTCGCCGCCATCTTGCTTCACCCTTGGAAGCTACTGAGCATGTGTCAAAGTCATTTCAAGCATGCGCGGGTTTCCATGGAGACAGGTAAGTATACACACTCTCGGGTTTCTCGGCAGGAAAACACTGCCGAGAATCACAACGAGAAAATTTAGCTTTTTAACTTTTGCTGCAATATTCATCTTTATTCAAGAGATTTCCCCAGTGATGCTCTTTTTCTGCCACTTGATGTCCTCAGTCTGATTGTCAGCATCATTCAACTCACTTATTTTTAGCCCAGGTTGTCCTGAACCCTCCCCAGCCAATTTCTGGACAGTGAAATGAGAAGATGCACAGTGATGAGCTCATCTGTCGCTCTGCTTTCTTTTCCTATCAGCATGTTTCTTGCCAGCCTATGAACTGATTGGTTCTTTGTACTGCTTCTTCCTCACACTCCAAACCTGCTTACAATGTCTGCAAGAGGCTGATACCAGGTCAAATTTAGCTTGCTATTTAAAAAAAAAATGTTTTAATGATAGCATAATGATTACAAGGCTGTAATAATTTGGACCTTTTAAATATGATTAGAATTCAGCTGTTAAAAAAAGACTGAAATCTTGGGGGGCGTGGCTAACCGCCGAGCTGTATGGACGCCTGAGATCCCAGCTCCTGCACTGAACGGAGAATCGATCGCTCCAAGCACTGACCAGCACATCCAAAATGCAGTACCAAGACCCCCAAACATCGGGGAACCAGACGGGGACCACCCGCAAACGGAAAGAATACAGACTGCCGAGAAAACTGACAGACTTTTTGCTATGGCGCCGGGAAGCCAAATCCAAGATGGCGCCCGCGACCGCTCCCCGCGAGGAGACAGAGCCTACACGGACCTACCTGACGAGGAGGACCCGTCCACCTTGCCACACAGTGTCACCCAGCTCACTGGATCGTCCTCAGCCTCAAATAGTCCAGCGAAAGCGCGGATGTGCCTGGACACCGGCGCTCAGAACCCTGAGGTGAGACCTACCATAGATAATCTCCTCACGCTGCCTCCGGCCTCCTCCCCCATTGCGGCCTTCCCCACTACAAACCAGCCTGTGATTGACACGCTGCTAAAAGATATGCTGATCTCCCTACACAGCTCCTTGCACAATGACATCTCCACCATGTTTACAGCATTCAAAACTGAAATGGTGCACGTGGGGGCTAGGATGGGACATATTGAGCATAAAATGAGTGCCATGACAGATACAGTAAATGACCTGGTGGATGCCCATGACCACACTAGAGATGAACAGCAATGGGTACGGGCCAAAATGGCGGACCTCGAGGACAGATCACGCCGCAATAATGTCAAAATACGCGGTATACCAGAAACGGTGGTCCCGGCGGATCTGAACTCTTATGCTAGAAAACTGATTTCTACCCTGCTGCCTGAACTCCCTCCCGTGGAGACCATCATCGATCGCATCCACCGCCTACCAAAACCCCCTCATCTCCCTGCGGAGGTCCCACGCGACACCCTGATGAGGATCCATTTTTTTCATGCTAAAGATATGCTGCTGGCAAAAAACAGACGCATGGAACAATTGCCACCACCTTACTCAAAAATACAGCTTTTTGCCGATATCTCCCAATACACCAGGCAACAAAGGTGTCAGCTTCAAACGATCACCAAGCCTCTCAACAACCACAAGATACCCTACCAATGGGGATTCCCGACTAAACTCACGGTGACCAAAAATGGCGTGAAGCACAGCATCCACACAGTGGAAGAAGGTATCAAACTCCTGAGGCAATGGAAAATCCTTCCTGACAGCGACACCCCACCGCATGCATCGCCCTCAGAGGCCTCCCAGAACCCCTTCAAAAGCTCTCGCTCCACTACTACCAAATGATCTTGAGGTCAGTGCGTTCATCCTGCCAGTTTGATTTTGCACTCCGATTCAGTGCCTGCTCGTTGCAGATAGTTCACGAACTTTCACCCTCCACCAACACTCAGTAGTTCTACTGGTATACTACTGACCCCTGTTTTTTTTTTTTTTTTTTCTGATTCTCCCTCACTTGTGCCCTTCCTCCCTCCCTGTACCAACCTTACACTAACTGTTGTACTCTTGTTTCTCTTCCTGTTCACCCTGTACCCCGGAGAGCGAGCACCTACCACGTCACAGCCTTCTCTGAAAGCTCCTCATCGGTGACTCTCGGGTTCCGCCGGACTTCACGGATTCCCCTACTGTCCTCACTGTACAACCCGCGAACTGTAAGTAACTCTCTATCTTTTTGCACTTTACACCAAATCCAAGATGCCGAAATTTCTTTCACTCAACGTTAAAGGACTGAACCACCCGGTCAAGAGGGCCTCCCTGTGGAAAACTGCCCACGATTCCCATTGTGATGTCCTCTGTGCACAGGAGACACACTTTAAAATTACCGCGGAGCCCTCCTGCACTAACAAAAATTTCCCCAACATCTTCAAGGCATCTGGCCCTGACAAGAAAAATGGCGTACTCATTGCCTTCAAAACCACAGTGTCTTTCCAACTCCATGACACCCTGATTGACCCCAATGGCAGATATCTCGCAGTGGACTGTTCCATGAATAACATCAGATATACCATTGTGACGGTCTATGCCCCTAACAAAAAGCAAATCAGCTTCCTGGCTAAGTTGATGAAGAAAATTAACCGCTTCAAACACGGACGTCTCATCGTCTGCGGAGACTTCAACATAGTCCCTGACAACTCCATAGACGCTTCTTCCAGATCTAGCAGACCAACGTCTCCTATGGGCTCCTTCATGCACTCACACGATTTGTATGACGTGTGGCGCTGCCACCATACTACCGAGAGGGACTACTCTTATTTTTCTCCATGTCATAATTCCTACACGCGAATTGACTATTTTTTGATTGACAAGTGGACTCTGACTACAGCTTCATCATCTGAGATTTCTACCATTACATGGTCGGACCATGCCCCAGTCACTCTGACTCTGTGCGACTCCCCATCCTCAGCCGCCACAAGGATGTGGAGAGCTAATGCAGATATCATACATTCCCCAACCTACTCAGTACACCTCAGGGACTGCCTAGAAGAATTTTTTATCCTTAATGCTGGTTCTGTTGATGATGCTTCAACTCTTTGGAATGCCCATAAGGCATTCATACGGGGGGTCTTTGTCCAACTTGGAGCTAGGGAGAGGAGGAGGAGATCCCAGCGTCTAGACACCCTCACGGCCGAAATTAAAGTGCTAGAATCCCATAACCAATCTCACCCAAACCCTGATACCAAACGCAAACTAGACCTCCTCAGACAAGAACTGAGAACCCACCTCTTAGATTCTTTTCAGAAGGCCCATACCCACT
The DNA here is from genome assembly GCF_905171775.1 of Rana temporaria. Classification (NCBI taxonomy): domain Eukaryota; kingdom Metazoa; phylum Chordata; class Amphibia; order Anura; family Ranidae; genus Rana; species Rana temporaria. The sequence continues at coordinate 291,880,879 of NC_053490.1, forward strand.
TTAGAGCCCAACACTACTCCACTGGTAACAAGGCAGGGAAGGCTATGGCCACCAAGATCAAAGGTCATTACTCCAAAACCAAAATTGCCCACCTCTACCACCCGATTTCGAATCAAAAACTAACGGACCCCTCAGCTATTGTGGAAGCCTTCCGTCATTACTATAACACGCTTTACAATTTAAAATAAGATACCTCTATTCCCCAACCCTCCCTTCAGGATATAGCATCATTCCTAGAGGAGATTAAACTCCCTCGTCTCTCCGGAGACCAACTGAAAACATTGAACGCCCCATTTACCCCCCAAGAAATCCTGCTCACAATCTCTAAACTGCCTACTAACAAATCCCCAGGCCCCGATGGACTCACTAGCGAGTACTACAAAAAGTTTGGAACTATCCTAGCTCCCTTCCTTGCCAACGTGTGCAATGACGCTGCCTCATCCTCCTCTCTCCCTCCAGAAATGCTATCCGCACTGGTTGTTACGTTGCCGAAGCCAGGCAAGGAACCTACTACTCCACAAAATTTTAGACCCATATCGCTCCTTAACCTTGATACCAAAATTTATGCCAAGCTCATTGCCAATAGGCTGATTGATCTAATGCCACTACTCGTTCACAATGACCAATCTGGCTTCACAAAAGGCAGACAAACTTTTGACGCTACTCGAAGGATCATTAATATCATCCATGGTGCTGGCTCGAGTCGAACGCCTTCTCTGCTCCTTTCCCTGGATGCGGAGAAGGCGTTCGATAGAGTCCACTGGGAGTACATGAGAGCTACCCTTGTCAAATTTGGTTTTCAGGGGACTATCCTGTCGGCTATAATGGCATTATACTCTTCCCCCTCTGCACAGGTGTACACCTCGGAAATGATCTCTAAACCATTCTCTATCACTAATGGCACCCGCCAGGGCTGCCCTTTGTCCCCGCTTATTTTCAACCTAGTGATGGAACCATTAGCGGAACACGTCCGGGTTCACTCCAATATAACGGGCTTCCAAATTGGGGCGGTTGACCATAGAATTAATTTATTTGCTGATGACGTGATCCTGATGATTACAAACCCCCTCACCTCCCTGGCTTCGGTACAAACTTTATTAAAAAGATTCAGTAATGTCTCATACTACAAAGTAAATGAACACAAGTCCCACATTCTAGACCTAGGCTTAGATGCAGTCACGAGCAACATCCTCAGAACTACTTACCCATACTCCTGGGCTGACGAGGGGATAACATACCTGGGTATCTCACTCTTCAGGTCCTTGAAAAACATCGCTACTCATAACTACGATAGACTTAGACGACTGTTGACCCAAGACACTGCACAAATCTCCAAACATGAATTCTCCTGGGTGGGTCGCCTCGCGGCCTTTAAAATGATGGTGCTACCTAAGCTACTATACACCTTTCGCACACTACCTATACCCCTCTCACGCTCCTATCTCAACTCCCTCCAGTCCATTCTAACCAACTTTCTATGGCAAGGTAAGAAATCTAGATGCAGTCATACGAAACTCATCAAACACAGGTCGGTGGGTGGGATGGGACACGTCGATATCAGAGACTACTACCTAGCGACGGTACTTGCACAAATGACGGAATGGTTCACAGCGAAACCTACCACACTCTGGAGCAATATAGAAAACACTGCGACACCGGGTCCAAACCTATCCACTTGGCTATTCAGTGCGGTCGCACAAAACTCACCACTGACCCTGTACTCCCCTACCATTCAGGCCGCTGTCAGAGCATGGAAATTGCTCCATCACATCCACTGGAAGAATCAAATCACCAAACCTGTACCTGTCCCCCTTAGGACACTACGACTGTTGTCTCCGGACTTGACTCTCCCCACCTGGCTAACTGACCGTATGACACTCACCTCTGACCTCCGCCAGATCACGACTACCAAATCATTCTCCCACATCCAATATGACTTCGGGGCGCCTGCCAAAGACTACTTTACCTATTATAGGCTACAAACATGCCTGGCAGCACACCCTTCCCTGGAGGGCTCTTTGCCCCTCAAAGTATGGAAATACTTTTTCTCGGACGCTCCCAAGGTCCGAGGCACTTCGCTGATATACTCCACTTTACAAGACAAGACCACATTCCAGAAATTCAAAACCCTCACCGACTGGGAAACTGACCTCCAGGGCCAATTCTCTGACCAACAATGGCAAATGGCAATTCAGTCTACATACAAATATACATCCTGCACCTCCCTATGGGAACTCACTCAAAAATTGCTAATGCGATGGTATATGACGCCGCACAGGATAGCAAAATTTTACACACACACCTCTGACTCCTGCTGGAGAGACTGTGGCATGCCGGGCACACTTATACATATTTTCTGGTCCTGCCCACACCTACGACAACTCTGGACTGACATAGAGAGGACGCTACAGGAGATTCTTCATCTTCCCATCGCAATATCTCCACATCTAGCCATCCTTAATCTGACTATTGAAGATATACCACCGAACCTCCGACTAGTAACCACTCATGTTCTACTGGCCACACGGCTCTTGATTGCTAGGAAATGGAAAACGAAAGACACACCCACACTCACAGAAGTCATCGCATTAGTGCAATCGCACTTCACCTATGAAACTATCCTCTCTCGGGGAAAACCCACATTCACTAAGGTGATAAACCTATGGAACCCTTGGATTCTTTGGTACACGAACACACACGACAAATGATTACATAACGGTATAGAATATACTCTCTTGACGCTGCTCTCCACCTCCCTCACCCTCTATCTGCTCCCTCCTTCCCCCCCCCATTACCCCCCCCCATCTAACACTACTGGTGCACTATGTCACTGCAGTTCCTTACCGCCAGTGTCGTAGGTGAGCACATTGACTAGTTGACGTTTACGTTCCACACTGGACTATGCATGTTTAAGACGTGCACACATGCACATGTTTATTATACTGTTTTGGTATATTGCCAGGTTAAGTATCCTTCTTACTTTGTTATTGTACCTACTTACCTGTACAAGTGAAAAATCTCAATAAAAAACATTTGAAAGAAAAAAAGACTGAAATCTTTAGTGGGTTTGCTGAAGCTGGCATTGTAAGTAAATCAATACGAGCTGCATCAAAATATATTGCAACAATATTGTTGCAGTGTACTTACCGTATGAATGAATATTGTAAGAGTTGCTACACTCTTCATGAACAGAAGCATCTGTCAGAATTCCTGCAACAGGCAGTGCAAATTGGCTATCATGATGACAACAAGGCCCCGGGATTTACACACACTAGACTAGAGCTTTAGCCAAATTTGCATCAAGTTTTTTTTTTTTTACACACGATTTACTCAATTAACAAAACAATTCAGCAACTAGTTTTGATTAAAAAAAAAGTAAATCCACAGGTTTCAAATGTTTTGAGTAATATATATTTGGGTTGTAATAGTGAAAAAGACTTCAAAGCATATTCTTTGTTACAATCTCTCATACCTCATACTTTTAGTATTCTGATTTTGTATTAAACCTAATCCTATTATGTAACCAGCAGGGTGTTTTTTTTTTTATTATTTTATGGCAGCACTTAAAGGGGTTGTAAAGGTACAATTTGTTTTCCTAAATAGCTTCCTTTACCTTAGTGCAGTCCTCCTTCACTTACCTCATCCTTCGATTTTGCTTTTAAATGTCCCTATTTCTTCTGAGTAATCCTCACTTCCTGTTCTTCTGCCTGTAACTCCACACAGTGATGCAAGGCGTTCTCCCTGGTGTGGAGTGTCATGCTCACCCCCTCCCTTGGACTACAGGAGAGTCAGGATGCTCTCTACGTTGCAAATAGAGAAAGGAGCTGTGTGTTAGTGGGCGTCCTGACTCTCCTGATTCTCAGAAGAAATAAGCACATTTAAAAGCAAAATGGAAGGATGAGGTAAGTGAAGGAGGACTGCACTAAGGTAAAGGAAGCTATTTAGGGTAGTAATAAAATGGTGGAACTAAGGAAAGGAACCAGAGCTGGCCACACACATACTGTATAAACAGTACTGTACAATCTGCTATGTTTAGGTTCAAGTGCAGATTAACCTTGACATGTGGGATAACATTAAACCTAATTCTTTCTATAAAATCTTCTGCCCAACCATTCTGTGGGGTTTTTCTGGACGATAATTGTCACCTTTAGCTGGAAACATCGATCATTGTGTTCTTATGGTGGGGAAGGCTCCCTGCCAAGAGAACCCAATAACACAGTGGGAGTGATTCCCTCATTCACCTCAAAAGTGTGAATGAAAATAAACTTATAATGAATGACCTGCCTAACTGAAACAGACTTAAACATATATCATATGATGTGCACATTTCTACTTTACATTTTCTATTTGTTTTATCTTTGTGAAGAGTAATATTACAGTATTCTACAAAAATAATTATGTAGCCGGGGCATTTTTGCCTGTTAATCTTGTGTTAATGTTGTGTAATCACTTACCCATGAACACTTGGGGCTGAAGTGCATGCTGGGTAGGAGATAAAAAGCCCTGTGGTGGCCATCTTAGGTGTCTTGTTCCTGGGACGCATGGCCTGCCAGCAGAGCTCTGTATGTGTGTGTGTTCCACAGAGCTCTGGCCTATTGTGCTGAACGAACCAGAGACCCTTGAAGGAGGTAACCGAGAACTCCTGGTCATCTGTGAAGCAGAACAACGTGACAGTGTGGTCGCAGTAAACAGACTGAGATCCTGTAGAGCGGAGGCATCCATCTGCCTGGACATCGTGTGGTGAGAGGGCTGATGCCCAGAACTTTGTACTGCTTTTCACACACTTAGACTGAGTGCATAGTGTTGCTGGGACCGGTAGTTCCACGGAACAGTTCAGTTCAATTGAGTCACATATGCATAGGCCTCAAGCCTGAATTGATTGCTTGGTGACTGTTGCTGAAGGTGCGTTTCTAGGAAGGAATGCACAGATTCTTTTCACAATTTAAACTACAGTTCTATGTTGTTCTACATTGCTTATTGATCAGAAAGCCCTTTGTATTACAAATCTTTGTTTCACAATAGCTAGCGGAAGAAAGAAGACCAGAGACTGTACTGTATTCCTACCGCAAGGCCTTGCAGTGCTGTTACCACTTACTAGAGACTGTAAGGGGGAATATTGAGTTCATTATACTGTGATATATCATTCTTGCCAAATACTGTGTACCGCATAGTGGGTTTCATAGTGTCTACATTATGTGCTGGAAGTGGGAAGGTGCCTAGTTCTGAGGTTGTTGCCTGAGCATTAGTCCCACTTGAAGACACTCCTGCTGAAGCAATACAGGAGGCTCTCAGGCAGTTGCCACTTATAGCCTCTTGTCTCATTGTTGTATACCAATTGTGATTTCATATTAACGATAAAACCTGTTCTAGTAAAATTACCTTTTGCTTTAACACAATCTGTTGTGAGGCTTGTCAATTCTCCAAGCAGGTGTAGCAGTGTATGCCCGGGTGACAACACAGGTAAAGTGAATATAACCTGTGTCTATGTACCTGTCTTTTATTATTGAGCTTTACATCAGCACTGCACCACAGCTGTGTCAAGGGGAGTGAGACCAAATTATTGGGGGGTGTTAAAGCAGAGTACAGGCCCAATCAATTACCAGCGGCTCCTTCGGGGGTAGCGCTACAATTAATATTGTAAAGAATTTTTAACTACACTCTCTCTGAAAACCAAAGTATGAGATTTCTACCTATCTACAACATGGGGCTAGGATAATGTACATGAGGACAGATTAAAACTTTCACTTACTGCAGATATTCTTTTATATTGTGTCTGTGCCCTCCTAATTTCCTTGATATTTGGTGGCACAGAGAGGGGGGTATTGGTGCCATACTGTACAAATGGTAGGACGGCCAGCTATACATCCATCTGGGATTCAATTTTCTATAAATACAACAATGTCATCAGACAGGACATATAAAATATATTTCAAACAGCTATCCTTTTGATCCTGTCAGAAATATTTCAAAGATAAAGAAGGGTCTGGGGTCCACCACGTTGACACATATACGACCATAGTCTTCAGTAAAATAGGATTGTGAAGCACAGTAATAAATCTCATCAGTTTTATTAGCTAGTTGTATTCAAGATAAACCTGCATGTTAGGAAGATTTATAAAAAAAATACCCAGGTAGGATTTCTGTCTGAATATATGGAACAGACATGAGCTCATGGCCAGAATATTGAAATAAAGCAATAACTGAGCGCCTGAAGGTGACAGCAGCTGGCATGCAAGGTGACTCTACACTCCTTGTATATAGAATATAGAACAAACAAAGTGCAGGTCTTAAAATATACAATAAATAAAAAAAAATCTAAAGTTAATATTGTAATGCACAGTGTTCTAACAAACAAGTCTATAAAAAGTTTAATTTGGAGATCCTCTGAAATAAGAAGAATCCACCATGTGATGAAGTGGGTGCTACTGATCCACCACCCTTATGTACTCACCAGAAATCAATAGTATAAATGCATGTTCTATATAAGTAGTCTTGGATATCCACCACGTGAAACTCAACAGTGCTATGACTCCACCACCATATATGCAGTCACCTGAAGTACATTATGTATATGAATGTCATAATCACCACATGTTTGAATGGTCCAGCATGCCTCCACAGTCTTTCATAATAGAACATCACAGTATCTTCAAAGTGCTGCAATAAAAAAAACTCACCACAAGGAGCCAAAAGCCATACATAGTGTAGTATTTATTGCACTTGATTTCCATTAGAACAATAGTATGAAAAAGTTGCAGCATACATCAATGTAAACAAACAATCATGGCTGGAATGTACATTAGATGACTGGTATGGTGCAGCTGTTGATTTTCACGTGGTGGATATCCAAGACTATTTATATTCTACATGTGTTTATACTATTGATTTCTGGTGAGTGCATAAGGGTGGTGGATAAGAGCCCATTCACACAGGGGCAACACGACTTCCAGCACGACTTTGGGAGGCAACTTGGACATGACTTGAGTATGAATCATCAGGCAACTTACAAGGCATCTTCAAGTTGCTTCCAGGACAGTACAAGGCAACTTCAAGTCGCCTCCAGGACAGGAGGCGTTCCAGTGGCCAATCAAACAACAATCAGCTCTGTGGGAGGGAGGGGGAGGGAGAGGTTTGCCTAAGAAATTTATGTTCTCTTCCTGTATTGTTGCTTCAGTTAAGACAGTGATCAGACTTCTGAAGTGACTTCCATTGAAATCAATGGGTTCAAGTTGCCTACAAGTCGCCTACAAGTCGGATTCAAGTAGTACAGGAACCTTTTTTGAAGTCGGAGTGACTGCAGTAGTGTACATCAAGACGGCTCCATTCACTTACATTGATTTCCTAATGCAGCATGACTTGAGGCGACTAGGGGCGACTCGGGGTGACTTGAAGTCGGATCCAAAGTCATCCCTGTGTGAATGGGCTCTAAGTAGCACCCTTTTTTATCACATAGTGGGTTCTTTTTATTCCAGAGGATCTCCAAATTGTACTTTGTATAGACTTTTCTGTTAGAACACGCACATTACAAAATGTACTTTTTTGTTATTTGAATCTATTGTATATTTTAAGCATTGCACTTTGTTTGTTTTATATCATAGCTAGAATGCTATTGAATTTGCATTCTGTAGATAGTCACCTGCAAACAAACAAAAATAAAAGAGAGTCAAATACAGGGTATACAGGTACCTCTTCTATATGATGCCACCAAGCTGCTAGTAAAGTAAAATGCTCATGTACTGTATATGGCAGTGTTTTTATTCTGAATGATGGTCAATAGGCTTACAGCAAGATGTGTGAAAGAATCCTTATCCACTGGTATTATTACACAGTGTTGTCAACAACATTGCTTGGAAGCATGTGAAGTATTAGTACATTTATTCGATGACTGCAGCATTTTCAAATGAAACACGATAAAAAAAAAAGTTGCCCTTTTGGTTAATGCAAAATGTAAAAAGCATTAACAGGATTGGAAAGGATTAAATTGGATTAAAGCTTTACGCTTTTCATATTTGATTAGAGTTCAATAGACTTTTTTTATATCATATTTGATCCATCCGCCCTTTCACCACTATTGTGATATACTGTTGGAGTCAAAGGGGTGCCAGTCAGCTGTGAAAATCTGGACTTTCAAATAAAAGGAAATTTAAGTCCCCTTGCTGCCTGAATAGAGCACTGTGATAACTAGAAAAGTTATTGTTCACAAACTGATTTTGACTATTATGGTGTGTCATTTATGACCAGTGCATATCACTCATACAGGCATACCCTACTTTTAAGTACACAATGGGGTTTATTTACTAAAGCTGGAAAGCGCAAAATCAGGCTCACTTCTGCATAGAAACCAATGAGCTTCTAACCCCGGCTTGTTCAATTAAGCTTTGGTAATAAAACCTGGAAGCTCATTGGTTTTTATGCAGAAGTGAGCCTGATTTTGTGCTTTCTAGCTTTTGTAAATAAACCCCATTGTGTACCTAAAAGTGGGGTATGCCTGTATTGTATATTTGTTAATATATATCGTAATGGCAAACCACAATAAAATATGTGCACTGCATATAGGGATAATTGAATACATGTGCAAGAAGGTACACAGTGCCCTGAAAAAGTATTCATACCCCTTGACATTTTTCTCATGTTTGTCATCCTTACAAAATGCATAAAAATCATATAACTTGCAAACATGCATGAATGTATTGTGTATATAAACAGCCAGTGAGAAAGTGCATATTCACAAATCAGTCTGCAGTTCATAATCGGTGAACAGCCCTTATGTGGGTTAAACTAGCTTTCAACCATCCAAAAAGTGCACTGTGCAATGCTAATAAGAAGGGGGATCCACCACCAGCAAAACCCTCTTGGCATATGCTTCTTATTAGTGGATTTGATTGATTTGTGGGTTTGTGCTTTTTCACAGGCTGTTTATATGCACAATATATTCATGCATGTTTGCAAGTTGTATGACTATTTAGGCATGTGTTAAGGATGTTATTTAAGCACCATCATGTTTGCATGTTGTAAACAGCATATACAAAATGTTCTAGCAGGCAGGTGCTGTGTGATGTGGTGCCTTTGACAGTACACAAAGAGAATGACAATAGCAAAGGCTATGGGGCAGACCACTGCACCAGTAGCATTTTTAATCTAATAATTTATAGACTTGTCTGCTTAAATCAGTGTTAGATTCTCAAGAGACAAGTAAAACAGGCCCACCAGCTTGTCTCATTCCCCATGTATCATAAGACCATGTTCATTACAATAAAATATCTTCATGTTGTATTATACATAACTCCATTTGCATGATTATATTTTTACAAAACTGTATTTCACATGATTCCCAATTATAATTCATCTTACTTAATTCCAGAAATGCTATATTAGTTATTCATGAACCCTTCTGTATATCATATTAATCAAAGTTTAAATGAAATCCATGTGGAATGTTATACACACTGTATGTATTCATTGTCCAGAGCGTGTGTTATATTCTTAATTATTTCTTTATATTAATAGTTATTTAAACAATACCAAGGGGCTAATTCATTAAAATGGCAAAAAATGGCATTAAAATATATAAATTACAGTACCTATCAATCCCTAAACTGTTTAGTTTTTCTAAAGAGGTGAACTAAGCTGGCCATAGATGGATCGAAATTCAGACGGTTCAGCAGGATCACTTTTGAAACAGATAGCTTTGCTCCTCTGGGGAGCAACGGCACTTGCCAAGTGAACAGCCTTTTTGCCTTTAGTAAATCACTCCCAATGTCACTGGGATAGGAAATAAAGAAATACCTCCCAAACAAAATTACAGAGAGCAGTAAAAGCCTGACTGAAGTTTTCAGCTGGAGTTACACTCAAAGATGGTGGCACACAGTCACCTTATGGTTATAGTTTACCTTTTTTTATCTTATCATTTCTCTAAATGATACCTCGATGAGAGCATTTGCCTTCACTATAATTACCTGAGCAAAATATGATGTGTCGTGAAGGAAGCTACAGTGTTTGCATCCCTTTAGTCAGAGTTCTACTGCTTAGAAAGTATCTGACCAAAATATTAAACTCTTTTTTTTCAGGAGTTGGTGGGGATATGCCTGTATTTTGACAAGTAGCTCAGTCCAGTCTGAGAAAAGCAGTGAAACACAGGCATTAAGTAAATTCCTGTGGAAGTTCTCTGAACCACTTCCGTGACCCTTTTAGCCTAGTTTTATTATAACTGTTAAATATGAGCTCTGTTTTCAGGGCCATCTTTAAGTCAGGGCAAAAGGGTCATCTGCCCTGGGCCTTGTCATTGTTGTGGGGCCCAAAGCAGCTGCCTCATACTTGCCATTTATCTCAGTTTAAATTCCCTTGTGCCTTGAAGTTTTGGTCATGTGCTATGTCCCGATATCTCAGTGTGAAGTGCTGCTACTAATGCTAGCCCAGCTCTGCCCTATTGTGTAAAGATGACTCACCTGCAGACCCTGTGTTTAATAACCACCATTAATATGAAGCATTCATATGTAAATAGTGGTGGCATTCATATGTAACTAGCTGGGGTCGGCGGCATTGATATGTAAATAAAGGGCGGCATTCATATGTATATCATGCCCCTCTGCCGTGAGGAGATCATGTGCTGTAACTTATAGCAACCAATCAGTGAGCAGTATTACTGTACAGAAATCTCTAGCAACCAATCAACAAGCAGAAATCAAGTGCTGTAACCTCTAGCAACTAATCAGTGAGCCGTAATGTGTGCTGTAACCTCTAGAAACCAGTCACTAAGTGGTAATGATATGCTGTAACCTCTAGCAACCAATCGCAATCACTGCCTGATCTGATACGGTAAACTGATTTTAAGTCTAGCTGATATTTATTGTATGTCTCAGAGCAGGTGGAGAGCGAAATTGCATAGGGGGGGGGGGGGGGATTTTGCCCAGGGTCCAATCAATATTAAAGATGGCCCTGTCTGTTTTGATGTGCTTCCTTTGGCTTGTTCTGGATTTCATTATGTTTTGCTGTTCCTTAGCTAGCAAGCCAATTTGTTTAGAACCAGTTGCGTATATCAGCCTTTCACAACCTTTCTACCCCGAGGAACCCTTAAAATAATGTTCAGGTCTCAAGCAACCCCTGCTAAAAAAAAATTCATAGCTTACTCCACTTTAGCAAGATCAATAAGTTATTATAAAATATAATAAAAGAACAAAAGAGTAAAGAATATGGTATACTTAGAATATAGGACACCCAACGTGAATCATTTTTACCACCCTCTGCTCTATATGATAAAATACTTTGAGCAATAATCATAAAATTAAAATGAAAAAATAATTATGTTCATAAAATAAAGACCAAATCCCTTACATTACCTTCAGAAGCAAAATACTTTCTTACATTTGTATTTAGTGAAGGGTCCCTTTTACATTGGCTGTTAGTGGAATAAATGTTCCCCATGCATTGGTGGTTAGTGGGCGAAAGGCACCCTTATATCCTTACATTAAGATCAGTGAGGAGGTTCCCCCTTTATCTATGTGCAGTTAAAGAAAGAATTCATTTTACATTGGATGCCAGTAAAAAGGATGCATCCTTACAGAATGTTAAAAAAAAATCATTAGCATCAAGCTGCTGGCTCTGGCCAATGATGTTGGTTCTGGAACTTGTACGGTCAATCTGCCAGTCCTCAAGGAACTCCTACTTACCTCTGGAGGAACCCTGGGGTTTCATGAAATCCCTGGTTGGGAATGATTGGTGTGACTGGATTACTGGACTGACTGGTTTAGATTGCATACTCAGACTGTTGTGTGCGTAGCTGACTTCTTTTAATCAAAAACAAATCTTAGTGAAAGCAAAAACTGTGTGATCCTAATTACTTATCTTTAATAACCTGTGTATTTATGATTACTTATCTTTAATAAATATGCAACGCAGTACAGGTCAATGAATTTCATAGTATTGTACCATAACAGTGTTTTAAAAGCCGTCTTACCTAGATTTTAGGAATAGATCCCTCTTTTGGGGTTAAACTATTTGATTAGAATTAGCCATGGCTTGATTTACAAAATACATTTCTATTAATTCTACGTTAAACATCATTCATAATGGCCTTTAGTGTGCTGAAAAATCACATGAAAACTTTTAGCGTTGGCCATTAATATTATACACACATAAAATATATCTTACTACAACATAGTTTTAACCTAAACGTGAGTTAACTGATTTATTGTGCTAGATGAAGTAAAATCCACAGGGAACTGGGTTACGTTATGCAACCATTACAAAAGCTTTTTAAATATATATGAGTTTGTTTGTATATCCTTGGTGGCAAAAGCCAGACTTTTCTCCTAAGCATCCATCTAGTAAATGTAAAGCCTTCCCATCTCTGTAATGAAAAAGCACATCCTCCTACTCTTTCAATTAAGCAGATGCGCAGAATCCTGTTAGAAAGATAGGAGACGAGGTAATAACAATGTGTTGTTGATTAGACAGCAAGCAGCATGTTCACTCCCAGTTTAGACTGTATTTCACCCTTTCACTGCTATACTTGTACTGAATACTAATTGAACATCCTCTTGTGTCTACTGTTCAGGACATGTCATTTAGCAAAAAGGACTGTTACTGTCTCTAGAGAAAATTATATTTATTTGGGTTTTCCACCTGCTGTCAGAGGCTGAAACCTCTCATTTTAGCTGATTGTAAGCTTTTGGGGGTGTGGGATGACAGTGCTGTTTAAATATAAGGGTGTATCAATTATCTTTTTGTAAAAAAATTTACAAAAACCTTTTTGTAAAAATGTTGTGCCTGATAATTGTACCCTTTTTATTACTGATTCAGGAGAACAGACTTCTCTGTGTTACCACTAAGACATGACTTTGAGTGATATGTGGGTTTTTGTGTTATGTGTGTAGCTATACTTGAATTTGATTGTATGTTCTGATTTCATCATGGCATTACATTTTAAAACGAATATATACACAGTGTAGATAATAACAAAATAAAGCATTTTACAGGGAATTTTGGAACTCTGAGGCTGGACAGAGACTAACATGTTAGGCCTCGTACACACGACCGTTTTCCTCGACAGAATCCATCAAGAAACTTGGTGGCAGCGCTTTTTTGCCGAGGAAAACGGTCGTGTGTATGTTTTTCATCGAGGAAACTCTTGAGGAACTCGACAAGAAAAAAAGAGAACAAGTTCTCTTTTTCCTCGACGGGAGTCTCAATTTCCTCGTCATGTTCCTCGTCGGGCTGGTTTTCGACGAGAAACACATTTGTGTGTATGCTAAGAAACCCGCGCATGCGCAGAATAAAGTATGAGACGGGAGCGCACCTTCGGTAAAAGTAGCGTTTGTAATGGAGATAGCACATTTGTCACACTGTAACAGTCTGAAAAGTGCAAATTGTCTCTTACCAAACATTTACTTAATACGCAGTAACATGAGATTAACAAAAGCAGCCCCAAGGGTTGTGCCAGTGTAATCGAACTTCCCCTGCCGTTGTATGTGTTATACGTCACCGCGTTTGAGAACAAAGAGATTTGGTCTTGACAGTGTGTACACAAAGAAAGCTTGTCAAGTTTCTCCACAAGAGGAACTCGTCGAGGAAAATGATGTTTCATTTACGACGAGTTCCTCGGTCGTGTGTACGAGGCCTTACTGTCAGGAACTTGGTGGGAGGCCGAGATGCTGGGATGGCTCCCTTTGCGGCCAAGTCCAGCACACCACTGAAGGTGGAACAGCAGGTGTGGTGCCCACAGAGACCAGGGAAGAAACTGAATAGCTGAGCTAGGTGCCAGGCCAGGGGTCATACACAGAGAGACAGTGCGGGATCAAAATGACCAAGGTCAGCTGAGTCTTTAATACAAGGAGCAGAATAAACAGAGTCCAATAGTCGGATGCAGGGAGCAAGGCAGAAGGAGGTCAGGTGCAAGCCAAAAAGTCAAATCAGAGGATCAGGAAGAGCAGGTCAAGACAAACCGGCTCAATTCACAGGAGATCAGATCAGCAGACAATACAGGGCACAGGATCACAGGAGAAGCTGAAGATAAACCAGCAATGCATGGTTGTGAGCAGTGGGTTTAAATAGGCAGTGGTGCCCAGATTACGGTGAGCGTGTGCCGTTGAGAATGCGCGTTCGCCTGGTCACTGCGCCGCACGTTCTCCTAGTCACAGCGTCAAGCGTTCCTGTGCGCCGATGCGTGCCAACATGCCTTTGCCAGTGCTGATTTGCCATCCCTGCACTATCGCGCACAGGGGTGCACCTATTTCCCTGACAGTTACTCTTGACTTGTTATCCTACTACACTAAAGGAGGTCAAAATGTTGGCATTCACACATATTGCATATGTGTCAGAAACCAGAGAACCTACTGGTGGCATTGCGGTCCTCAAACCTGAAAGGTGTGGTTCTGTCCATCAACAAACATCACTCAGCAGCCATCAGGTCCCATAAATTAGTCTGTACCTGATGCCTGCTGGGAGGGTATTTAGCCATGTGTCTAGCTTTCTACAGAGTCTCTGTGTTTTGCTCAGTGTGCCATATATCCTGATTTTGATGTCTTTATCCTGACTTTGTATCGGTTACCCTGAACATTGCTGCTTTGTACCTATTCCCCTGATTCCTCTGCCTCTACCTGTTTCCCTTATCCAGTTGCCTCTACTTTTTCTCTTGATCCTGCTACCTCTTCACTTGATACTGCTTCCTCCACCTGTTCCCCTTGTATCTGATTTCTGCTTTGGCCCCCCTGCTTTTGCTGGATATCAGTATTTGGGGCCAGATTCACAAAAGAGATACAACAGCGTTTCTCCTGATACGCCGTCGTATCTCTGTTTCTATCTATGCGACTGATTCATAGAATCAGTTACGCATAGATATCCCTAAGGCCTTGTACTCACGAGCAGACATGTCCGATGAAACCGGTCCGCGGACCGTTTTCATCGAACATGTCTGCCCGGGGACTTCTGTTCGATGGCTGTACACACCATCGAACAGAAGTCCGCGCATAAACAATACGCGTGGGGGGGGGGCCGCGGTGTCGCCGCGTCAATGACGCGGCGACGTGGGCGGGCCTGCCTTTTAAATGCTTCCACGCATGCGTCAAAGTCATTCGACGCATGCGAGGGATGGCGGGCGGCCGGACATGTACGGTAGGTCTGTACAGACGACCGTACATGTCGGGGGGACAGGTTTCCAGCGGACTGTTTTAAAGCAAGTCCAGGAAACAGTTGTCCGCTGGAAACCTGTCCGATCCGCCCGAAAATGGTCCACTCAGGCCTACACACGGCCAAACATGTCTGCTGACATGTTTGGTCGTGAGTACGGGGCCTAAGATCCGACAGGTGTAATTGTTTTACACTGTCGGATCTTAGGATGCAGTACTGCGGCCGCCGCTGGAGGGAGTTTGCGTCGTAAACCAGCGCCGGGTATGCAAATTAGGAGTTACGGCGGATCCACGACGGATTTTCGCGTTCGCTACGTCGCCTCTAGTCTAGTTTCCCGTCGCTAAGTTAGTGTTTTTTTTTGGTGCCCTAACTTTAGTCAGCAAGCGTATTGCTGTCTAAAGTATGGCCGTTGTTCCCGCGTCAAAATTCAAAGTTTAACGTCGTTTGCGTAAGCCGTCCGGGAATACGGAAGTACGCTACGTGCGTCGCCGTTCGAAAAAAGGACGTCACTTCGCGCAAAGCACGGTGGGAGTTAGGAAACGGAGCATGCGCAGTAGGTCCAGCGCGGGCGCGCGCCTAATTTAAATGTTAGCCGCCCATTCGATTTGGCCCGCCTTGCGCCGGACGCATTTACGATACACCGCCGCAAGTTTCCAGGTAAGTGCTTTGTGGATCGAGCACTAAACATGAAAACTTACGGCGGTGTAACTTAAATGGCTTAAGTTTCCAAAGGCGCAATTGTACGTGAATCTGGCCCTATGTGTCTAAACCAGTGGTTCTAAACCCAACATATTTTTTTTACCTTAATGCATTACTTGCATTAATGCAAAAAAAAACTTTCACTAGCTGTGGGGGCATTTGGAGAAGAGAAGGAGAAAAGAGCACTGGCAGTGGACCCCAGAAGAAAAGGTAAGGAGCTGTTCTGTGCAATATCATTAAATAGAGCAGGTAAGTATAAACCTTTTTTTTTTATTTTACAAAAAAATTCAAGCCTTTGGTACCACCTTAACAATATGTCTTTAGTCATGGCCAGTAGAAGCCTCCTGTTGCATATTATGTTTGTAGATATGATGATATCAGATCAGCTTAACTATTATGCATACCAATGTTAAATATGAACCAGTGTCTCAAAAAATACCTACATTATTGATAACATCCAACTAAATAAAAATGTTTCACATATTTAAATACCTTGCTGTCATGAAAGCTTCTTCTAACAAATAGACACATCAGATGCATTTTTCCATTGACATAAGAAGACAAGCACTTTTAAACCAGGCTTAGGGCTCCCAGGTTCATCAATGGGCCCAATAGCCCTAATACCTTTGCCGGTTCATCACAGCATCACGGAATAGATGCATGAAGCTTCTCCTGCAGGTACTGAAGCACGCATAATGCACACTGAAGGGAAAAAAATATTTAATGTATATGACTGACTAAAACTTTCTAACTTGCGTAATATTTCTCTTTTACACTTGATTTTTAAATAGGCATAATTCCTAAAATCAGTTTCTATACACATATATAATTTTTTGTTCACTTCCTGCACCTTTACTAGTATGACTGATTCATTCAGTGTAATCCCACTTTCCATTCATCATTATGTCTCTATTCATATCCTTTATGAGGAGAAATACTAATTAGGCTGTCAGCACCTTTCCCCTGTATGTCTTCATTAGCTAGCTGTTTTTTCTTGCATGTACTATATTTCCCATAATACATATACTGTGTGTATGTGTGTGAAAGCTGAAAATTGGCCTGGGCAGGAAGGGGGTTAAAGTGCCCAGTAAACAAGTGTTTAATTTCACCTGCACCACTGACTCCAGTGTAATTTGACACATTTTTGAATTTTTCATAGATAGTTCCTGATTTTCAGCAACATTTTAGGAAAATGAAAGCACTCAGTTTTCCTCATCCCTAGTGGTAAAACTATGCAAATAATTTTGTAAAATGTTCTTAATTGTATATAAATGACATGAAGAGAATTGTTTTTTCTTCTCAGCAAGAATTGTTATACCGTAAAATGTTGCTAAACCCAGAACCTGAATTCACGATATCTGGTCTCCTACAGTACACAGCATATGAAAAAGCAATTATTTTAGTAAATACAAACTGATAAATACCTTTTCTCATCAGCAGTATATAGCAGTCTCGTGACTTCTATTCAATTCCTAGTAAAGCTTGTAGGAGGAGTTTTCATTCTCCCTAAACCTCTGTCTGGACAGTGCTAATTGGCCCTGTGCTAATCACATGCACCTTCCCAAGAAAAAAAAAACTCTCTATCAATATAAACCAAACTGAGCATGTGTAGTCTGTCCCCTGGCTCTGTAAATATCAGGTTATTTTTTGGAGACAGTGGATGAGAAGGAGGATCAGAGAGATGGGATCAAACAGCCTTTATATACAACGCAAAGGATAAACCCCTTAGGCACCACAGTAAGTATAACAAGCATGCTTTACTGCATAAACAGACTGATTTTACTGTTGTGAGTTTATTAACACTTTAAGCTGTAGGTTATATGAGACATCAACTATACTCAGTAACTCTCCATCATGTCTAAGAAACACTAGGGGGGATTTTTTGGAGGTAACTCAGCTTGTTAAAAAAAAACACTTTTAGCTTCTTTTATATAGGAGTGGAATGAATGGGGCAACCCACAGATTAAAACCCCTGTGGTTACTAGAGGGAATAGTACATCATTAATCTTGTTCCCCCAAAAAAGTTAGTATACATCAGATTAGTCAGAGGTCAGCAGGTGACAAAAGAACTTTGTTTTGTGCACTCGCAAAGAGGGTCATATTGGTAACCCAGCAAGAAGACAGACAACATCCAAGTTCTAATCTAATAGATTTATTGTCATTAACTGTATGTACATCAATCAATGAAGTTCATTACATTGCCAATTCAATATAAGTTTAATGTCACTTACTGTACATACAGTAACTATTTTGACATAGCAAATCTCCTGACAATTACTTTAGTGTCATACGATTTGATTAACACATCCATAATAAGGGAAATTGCAAGCAGTACATTCTCTTAGGTCAGCATATTGTACATTGCTGTGGTTTAAATTTCGCAGTTTAATACTCTTTACAGAAAATCAAACTAAATCAATATTTCAAGTCTTCCTAAAAGAAAAATAACATCAAGGTCCTAAGATTAATATCACTCATAGTATCAAATCTCAAAATAAAAAGTTATTTCCATAGAGCCATTTTATGTTTTTGGTCAGAGACCAGTAACTTTTGCCATACTGTAAGAGGGTGTCTCTGTAGACAAGATTCTTATGCATATTGGTAAAATGTCTTTTGTTTTCCTTGGAACCCCCTTGTGTGAGCAAATAATGTGATTCTAAAGATTCAATTTTTTTTTCAACTTACCCTCTCTGTGCAATGGTTTTGCACAGAGCAGTTCCAATCCTCTTCTTTTTGGGTCCCCAGCATGAGATCCTGGCTTCTACCCCCAGTCGAGTGCCCCCAATAGCAAGCCTTCTGGTCTTGTGCCGTGCGTCCTGAACTGCTCTTCTGTGAATAGACATCGTCTATTCACACCCAGAACACTGTTCACTCCCGCCCCTCACTCTCTCCTCGTAAGCTCTGTGGCTGTGATTGACAGCAGCAGGAGCCAAAGGCTCCCGCTGCTGTGTGAGCCAATTAGGAAATAGAGACCCGGGAGACCCACTGCTCTCATGTACATTGCCTG